>NC_072027.1:4354000-4695000 GCF_027791375.1 Indicator indicator
GTCACTTCTCCTCTTTGAATTCTGCCTTTACAATGGTTATCAGAAAACAAAAGCACTAATGAGAACACTGCAAATTTCCTCACCATGGCTGTCTCTAATGAAATGACTCCTGTGTCCCTGTCCTGATTTAACCCCAGCCAGCAACTCAGTTCCTTGCAGCTACTCCCAGCACAGGGAGATGAGGTTAAGATGAAGACAATTTAATAGGACAGAAAAGGAAGAAAATAATGATAATGGGAATGATGATGATGAAGATATTAATAAAATAAAAGAGTATACAAAAGAAGTGATGCACAATGGAATTGATCACCATTTGCTGACAAATGGCCAGTCAGTTCCTGAGTAAGTGAGTCCCCTGGTCAACCCCCTCCAGTTTATATATTCGCCATGACATCATATGGTATGGAATTCCCCTTTGGTCAGTTGGAGTCAGCTCTCCTTGCTGTGTCTCCTCCCAGATCCTTGTGCACTCCCAAGCTCTGCTGGCAGGGCATTATGATAGGCTGAAAAGTCTTTGACTTAGTATAAAGACTGCTTAGCAACAACCAAAACATCAGGCTGTTATCAACACTAGTCTCATCCTGAATCCATAACACATCACCATGCCAGCTACTAGGAAGAAAATTAACTTTATTCCAGCTGAAACCAGTCCCTAGAGGGGGAAAAGGTATTTGGATTTTTCTCTCAATTATTTTTCCAGTCTATTAAACTGTCTAAATCCCAGTTTATCAAAAATATATCAACAAAATAAAAAACTATAGAGAATAAATGAAAATTGAGGCATCTCCTCATCTCATCCAGCATCATGTTTGATCATCCCCAGGAGAAGTCTTCAGAAGAATGGCTTTACCATCATGAAAGAAAATAATGATGTGATGAGAAAACTTGCAAATGCACAGCTCTGTTGCACACAGAATGGATCCCCTAAGTGATTTATCATTAGGATCTGCAAAATAAATAGAGGTAGAAGAAAAAAAAAAAGTGATGGCTCTGTTTAATCTGGTCTTTATACAGCAAGGAGTAGCCACCACTGAGGCTGAAGGGAAGGAATAAAGGTAAGAGTGAGAGAGAGGAAACAACTTAGTCTCCTCACGAAGGATATATCACACCTGAGGACTGTTCTTGCTCAACAAACCAATGGAAAGAAAGTTCATTCCTAATATATAGTGATGCAAACATATATCAAATGGTAGCTTGGCTTTTGAAGCCTGAATCCTCCTAGCTTGCTGCTAGTGCTTTGCACAATGCTCTTATCTCTGTCTAGGGCTCTAAAAGTAGATAAGATGGCACCCTGATATACACAGCCCATTTCAAACACTGCAGACCCTATGCATTAGTTACCTCCCTGCCTTTTGGAGCATATATGTGCTTGGCTATTATTAGTGAGAGCTGGGTTGCCAGCTCTGCTTCTCAGAGGAGAAGGCAAAGGGACAAGTTACAGTTATGTGCAGCTGTCTGAAACACCTGAATTCATTCCATCATGCTTTAAACACTCAGCTCACAGACCTACTCATCCTATCACACCCCAAAAGTCAGTGAAGGTTCTCCATCTCACCCTAGATCTGTCTCCTTTTGGAGATTCTCATTTGTCTCTACAGACTTACAAGAGTAGATTTATTTAGACAGGTCAAGTGGATGCGCAGAAATGAGGTTGGCTCTGTGGCACAAACACTTGGATGAGCTTTGCCCTCTGTATTTGAGTGCCCAGAAAGCAGGAAACAGCTGGCTACTAAGGCTCTGAAGGTAACTCTCTACCTTCAGAGTTACCTTCTCTATCTTCCTGGCTGACCACTGACTTAAGTGAATTATGGCTACTCACCTCAGCTCCCTAAACTCTGCCCTCACAGCCTTCCATGTTAAAAAGATTAGTAGTATTTTCTTCCTTTCTCAATATTGAAGTGTATAAATGGAAAATGCTGCACAAATATTGCCAGAACCAAGAATTCTTTGTTGTCTCTTCTCAGCAGAAGCCACAAAAATCTAGAACCACTGAGGCTGATGAGACCTTTGGAAGCTACCTCCTTGCAAAGGGCCAAATTTAAAGCCAGATCCTGCTTCAGAGTTACAGCTGGTTAGATTGGGGCAGTTTGGGTTAGGTGCCAAGTTTTCAAGCTGTACAGTGAAATAAAAGAAAAGCAGCAGTAAGAAGGTGGAAAGAGAAACCTGGAGATTCAGAATCAGGACACTTGCATTGTCATTTGCTCTCTGATGTCTGAAGCAGGGCACTGGCATGATGGTTCCTAGGACACTTGTGCACAATAGAATGAATATTATGAATTAAAAACCCCAATAGATTCATGGGGTCAGAGCTAAGGGCAGAAATGCCAACTGTGAGTTAGCTGTCCTGTGTCTTCACCCTACTCTACTCACTCACTAGCTGATGTCCATATGTGACCAGGATGCCTCTGCTCCTTTCTAATGAGTGGCCACAGGAAACCGTAGCACAGCTCAGATAATATTCCTGCTGATCTCTTCTACCTCTGTTTTCTAGAGCATGCTTGGCTGGGAAGCTAACTCATTAAATAAGGAGCAGGGAGCAGCAATTTGGTGTTCTGAACTTGTCCCTAGCTTCTTGACAAACACCTGTGCAAGTGACATCTTGCACCATCTCACACAGATGGCTTGCAGGCCAGCTCCCTGTCTGCACAGCACCAGGCTGACAGCTCTATCACATGCTGAAATGAGATGACTGGAAAAGTGTATCTTCAGCTAATCTTTCCCAAGGGTTAGAAAATCAGATTGTACTTTCATAGCTTTGAAATAAAAGACCACATGCAGCTTGCAAAGCAAATAATGCTGAATTCATCAGCATTTCAATCAATCATTTCACTGAGAAGGACTATGGTTTAGCTTAGAAATGTTGAAGGGGGACCTGGCATGAGCAAATGCACTGATAGGAACAGTTCATTTGTTGTGTTTTTCTGTTCCTCTCAGCATATTGTTGCTGTTTACACTCCTGACAAATCAATTTAAGAGGATCTGGAAGAATCAAAAAGGGTCATATAGCCATCTGTCTTCAGCAGCTTTCCTTGAATGGGTTGGACCTTGGGTTGTAGCTCTAGTCTTTGGGAGGGATGACAAAGCTCCTTCCACTCACTCCATTAATGGAGCTCTCAGTTTTCCCCTACCTGCTGCTTAGCTCTGCTGAAATAACTTCTCGGGCAAATAGATTAATCTTACTCTGTGTCTAATGGTGATCAGCAGTGAGTGCTCAGGATAAAGAGGGCAACAAATATAAAAGGATCTTTTCCTTGGTAAACTCTCTTAGTTCCTCTCAATCTATGGTTTAGGAATTTCTAGAACTCAAGAGTGAATCCAGAGCATAGTCTAGATGTCTCCTTGTCATCCACACAGTCTCCTGTTCACTAAGAACATGGAATTCTTCAGCCTGGCTGATTTTCCTTCCCAAGACCAGTACTCAAGCAAGACCTGGTTAAAGGCAAAGCCTGTGTATTTAGTGAGTGTGCATTTGTGTGGGGAGAGGAGAGCTAACAAGGCTTTGTGTGAGCAAGAGATCACTGGAAAAAGTCAGTCATGCTCTGAATTTCTGTCCCAGCAGCTCCTGCTCTGCCTTTTCAGGTGAAACCTCAGCAGATGACTCACCAGTCATTAATTCTGCATTTCTCCCATCAGCCTGGCTGGAACCAGGGCTAAATTTAAATGCTATACTTTCAGCTGGATCCCATGGAGTGAGAACAGTGATGGACAAGCAGTGCTGGGAATGCCTTTGAAGTGTGCTATGAAATCCAGAGAGCTGAGATTTAAACAACCTCTCTTCTTAAACAGCCACTTTGGTCACTTTGGAAAAGAAGTGCCTGGAGAGGAATTTCTTTCCTGGAAGTGAATTGCCACCCACAGCTTGAACTCTTTGAGACAATCCAACCTCTTCCCCCCATACTCAGAAGCACTTTCTGTGCTCAAGAAACCAATCCATCCATGCTCAACCTTGCTTCTTCAACAATACCTGATTAAAAGAAGGTTTTTGTCTCCCCTTATTAATGAAAGTGACATGGTTGTGGAAAATGAATCTTTTGTAAATTTAATCAAGTGTATTGCAAGACTGAACACTGTAAGAAACACATCTTGTCATGTTGTACTGTACCTCTGGTCAGCAATTACATCTTCAGACTTTTCTTTTCCTACAGTATCAATGCTGAAATGCTGAAAACCTGACTATGAGGAGATTCTTCCTTGGGACATAGTAAGTGAATTGAGTCTCAGGCCATGAGGGCTGAAGTGGTGGGTTTCCTGTCTGGGGAGATGATCCAAACTGAGAGAGGAGAAAGGAGCTGATGAAAATATTATCAAGAAATTGTTGGGATGGTAACAGTGATCCTCCTAATCTGTCTCTGCAGATTCACAGTCTACTTGCACCCTGAACCTCTTAGCAGCTTCAGAAAGAAGTGAAAACTGCTTGTGAAAACATTTCTAACAAGTCCAGACATTACTTCAGAATAGAACAAGTAGTCCCTAGTCTTTTACAGATTATGGGTTTAAAATGCTTTGTCTTGCTCTTAACTTGAACCATGAATGAGCACTTTAAATACCACTGCTGTTTTGGGACAGCTCCCTGCAGAATCCAAGAGCTGTTTCAAGCTGGCTACCCAATTTGGGAGGCAGGAGATGTGAAAACAGTTTCATTCTGGAACATTGCCATGAGAAGATATGTAGAGATGTTTCCATGATCTTCTAAAGCAGACCTATGACAAAGCACTGCTGTGCAGGAAAGATGCTGGACAGAGAGCAGACTCGGAGCAATGAGGGTGGTAAATCCTTGGAACACAAGCCCAGAGACCCTGGGGCATTTCAGCCCATGGAGATACTCCAGACTTGGCTGGAAAAGGCCCTGAGCTGTCCTATTTCCTATCTGGAAAAGGCCTATCAACTTGGAAAGTAGCTCTAACCTTGAATTAACCTTGCTCTGAGTGAGGGTTTGATCAGATTGCCTGTAGATGGCTTTTTCAACCTGAATTATTCTAATCCTATGAATCCAGGCAAGGTCAGCAGCAAAGCTACTTTCCATTTCTGTGCTTATATTTCCCTCCCTGGCATTAACCTAGCTGCTCAATTTTGTTTTATATGGGATGTCTCTCACTGTCCACCTTGATCATGTCCAAAAGGATGAAGACCTTGACCAAGTGATCCTTCAGCAGTTGTAGGCCTGTGAAAACCAAAGGAATCCCTCAGTTTGTGCATAACTGGTGTTATAAACCTGACCTAAAGAAAACAATGAAACTCAGTATCACAAACATACGCTCAGCTTTTCCCCTTCTTAAGCTGTAGAAAAACATCCAGCAATCTATAAAAAAAAAAAAAGGATGAAAAGCACAGCAGCTCTGAGAACAGCGTGGTTGCTACCTCCATGAGTATGTTAGGTATAAAAAAGGATGCACAGCGTGAAGAGAGAACTCCATTTCAGTGACTGCAGCACGAGTAGCTCCACTGAGGTTTCTTGGAGCAGGTTTGGCACATTTTGCTAAATCAGTCATGGCTCCAGCACTTTCCCCAGCGTGCATCTGTCACAGTCCTCCCATGCCAGTAAGGCTTTTACACTGGGTGTTGACTGCACCTGTATGTTTTCCTGCAGCAAGAAAAACCTCTGTGTTTTAAGTAGCTTTTTCACTTTCTTGGCATTTCAAAGGATGTGGAGGATAAAATAATAATAATGACAATAATAGTAAAAAAAAAAAAAAAAGAGAGAGATCCAGAACTCGGTTGGCAAACATAATCACAAGGTATATTAAAAAGTTAAACATAGCTCAGCTTTTTGAAAATGAAGCACCACGGGAAGCTGAGGCAGTGTTGTCCCTTGGCTTTATGTCACTTTTTCAAAGGAATGCTGTAATTGAGTAATCAGCTTGCTGGTTGTCATGGCGATGGCTGCCGGCTGCTGCAGGGAACCAGCCCCCGCGCTTTGTCTGCGCATCACCGAGGGCAGCCGCCCACTGCTGCTGCCTCCAGCATCCCCACTGCCCCCAGCATCCCTGCACTGCCCCAGCAGCCCCACTGCCCCAGCATCCCCACACTGCCCCAGCAGCCCCACTGCCCCAGCAGCCCCACACTGCCCCAGCAGCCCCACTGCCCCCAGCATCCCCACTGTCACCAGCATCCCCACTGTCACCAGCATCCCTGCACTGCCCCAGCATCCCCACACTGCCTCAGCATCCCCACACTGCCTCAGCAGCCCCACTGCCCCAGCAGCCCCACTGTCCCCAGCATTCCCACTGCCCCAGCATCCCTGCTGCCTCCAGCATCCCTGCACTGCCCCAGCATCACCACCGCCCCAGCATCGCCACCACCCCAGCATCCCCACTGTCCCAGCATCTCCACTGTCCCAGCATCCCCACTGTCCCCAGCATCCCTGCACTGCCCCAGCATCATCACTGCCCCAGCATCACCACTGCCCCTAGCATCCCCACCACCCCAGCATCCCCACTGCCCCAGCATCCCCTCTACCCCAGCATCCCCACTGCCCCAGCATCCCCTCTACCCCAGCATCCCCACTGCCCCAGCATCCCTGCACTTGTCACAACTGCTCACCGCAGCCCAAGACTCAAAATCCAGCAGCAAAGGGGAAAGAATATAACATGGAGACACCATGGCCTGGAGGAGAATTTGAGTCACAAACCCAATGGCACCTTCTGCTGTCTGCTGGGGACTTGGGGTGCACTGTTAAGTCATTCAGCAAATGACAACATTTCTGTGGGGTGGATCTTACACTATCAAGGGTCTCAGGGGGGCTTAATTCTAAATTTGAATGAAATGCAGAATGGAAAAAGTATGTACAGGAACCACAGTGGGCAAGCTGTTTGTCAGTGGCCTTTACCTGGTGATTAAAGTCACCTCATGCTGAGCAGCATTTAAACTTTTACCAGAAGGGTGGATCTGTGAGCTACAGGATGTGTGTGTGATGAAAGAAGGGAAACAGGCAAAGTGGAGTTTTCTGAAATGCACAAAGGGAAACAACTTCTTTTATTCACTGCCGGAACTTCACCTGCTGTTTCTCCCAGGGAATCCTCTCCCTGGGAACACAAGGGAAGGTTTTTTGAAGAGTGAAATGACTGTATTTGTTAGAGTGAAAGGCACAAGAGACTAAATTACACAGTAAATGACAGACCTGTTCAATTGAGAATAACTCCAGAGCTTCTATTTCACTGGTTCCCCTAATTTCTACCTGCTGCATTGCCATTCCCACACCACACCAAACTGGAACTATCACACTCCCAAGAGCACTCTCTGATCTCTGCACAGAGCTTCCTTCATTGTACTGAGTGGAAACATCCTAACTTTTCACATCCTGACTAGGAGAAAGTGTTTAATACTTGCTGTAGGCTGCACAATGCATCCAGAAATGCAATACTGTATTGGTGAACATTACCACTTCAGCATCTTGTGTTTCCTATCACACTACTCCTGGCATCAATATTTCTGCACTTGCTGTCCTGAACGTAGGCAGAAGCTCCTCTAAACCCGTAATTTCACCCTGGAGAGTGGCTAAGATTTGTTTTTTTTTTTCTAAGCATGCCTTTTCCTACTGGGTGGGAAGAACAGCCCATTGAATAGAGAGCCCATTGTTCTTCATCTCACTCCCCTTTCAACATGACAGCCATGCTGCAGATAGTGTTGTGTTAATAAATTGAGTGCTACCTTAGCACTGGCACACTGTGTCCTGCAAGTGCTGGAACATGCATTTTATGTCATTTGGCACTTCCAGATTTACAGCATGGAGTCTGGCTAATGGTCATCCTTAAATGACAGTGCTGCTAGAGGCTCATGACCAGCTCACAGCATTTGCGACTCCAGTGCTGAGCCATTGGGAGCACAGTGATGCAATACTCCCACTGAGGGAGTCCCTGACCTGAGGTCACCTCCAGAGCCACAACCTTAGGACACTATTCTAGCTTCATTTCTCCATGCAATCATCTGTTGAGGTTTTGTCCTTAGTTCCCTTGTTGCAAGCTGAACATCACCTTGATAGGAAACCAGATCATTCATCATGATAGGAAAACAGATAATGCATTTAGATTTATCCTTCTTCAGGCTCTGAGGTATTTTGGCTGTGACACAAACAATCAAAGCAAATCCCAGTGTCCTTTAAACACAAATTAAGCAAACCATGGTGTCAATTACAGTGCTACATCACTTCACAAAAGCTAAAATTTGTGTTAAAAAGAACCAAGCACATGCCCTCCCTAAACGACCAAGCTAACAGAGTAGGAGAGCCCAACATGTCCTTCCTCAGCTTCAGATTCTTTTCAATATTTTACTTTTCAGTCATGCAGCAGTTTAGAGTTTCATGAACGAGGCCTAAAGTAAGTGACAAATAGAAGACTGTTGCCTTTCCAACACAGTAAAAGATTTTGCCCTAATATCACAGAATCACAGAATTAACCAGGTTGGAAAAGACCTCAGAGATCATCAAGTCCAACCTATCACCCAACACCATCTAATCAGCTAAACCATGGCACTAAGTTCCTCGTCCAGTCTTATTTTGCTGATGGAATCTCCAGTTAGAAAGGTTTCATTTGTTTGCTTCCTTCTGTGTATCCAAAGCATTTTAATACAACTCTGAAAATTTGTTCTTATTACTTAGCTGCTTCTACAAGAGCCAGTGAAGACTGGATGAGGCCCTCTTCCTCCACAGAGTTTACATAAATATTACTTTTGTTCCTCCTCCATTTCTGAAGGGACAATAGTGTGTGGTTAAAAGCTATCTGACCACCAGACATCTGCCAGCACTGCATGAGAGAGTGAATATTCAGGCTGATCAAATTCAAGTACACCATAATTCTTGACAGTGCCCTTTAAAAATTAGTCTCCTCATTCTGGAAAAAAAAAAAAATGTTCCCCCATTTTGTAATAATCACATTCCCTTTGCTCCTCTAAGTTTAGCACACTTTCCTTTGCACTCTGCAACATCCCTAGCAGGATATGCCATGTTCAAGCATATCTAGCAAGTTGGAACAGTGATAGCAATTTTAATTAATCACTGTAAAGTTCTATTTTGCATGAAGGAATTTCAGCCTCTTTGACCCATTAATTAAATTGTGGAATTTACAGTTCCTTGAAAATGTTGAAAAAGCAAAAGATCTGAGCTGTATTTGAAATGTAAATTGAGACACATTGGACTGCGGAAGGGAAGAGTAAAGTGACATGTTAAAAAATGTTTCTAATTGAACAGTCATCCACTAAACCAAAGCCAATTGGACACATGAATTTTCCAGGACACAAATAATACTGCAGCAAGAGGCATTAGGGTAGATCTTGAGTACTGTGTCCAGTTCTGGGCTCCTCAATTCAAGAGAGATGTTGAGGTACTGGAACGTGTCCAGAGAAGGGCAATGAAGCTGGTGAGGGGCCTGGAACACAAACCCTATGAGGAGAGGCTGAGGGAGCTGGGGGTGTTTAGCCTGGAGAAGAGGAGGCTCAGGGGAGACCTCATTGCTGTCTACAACTACCTGAAGGGAGGTTGTAGCCAGGAGGGGTTTGGTCTCTTCTCCCAGGCAACCAGCAGCAGTACAAGAGGACACAGTCTCAAGCTGTGCCAGGGGAGGTCTAGGCTGGATGGTAGGAGGAAGTTCTTCACAGAGAGAGAGATTGCCCTTTGGAATGGGCTGCCCAGGGAGGTGGTGGAGTCACCATCCCTGGAGATGTTCAAGAAAAGACTGGATGAGGCACTTGGTGCCATGGTCTGGTTGATTGGCTAGGGCTGGGTAATAGGACTGGATGATCTTGGAGGTCTCGTCCAACCTGGTTGATTCTATGATTCTTTAGAGAGGAAATGGTCAAGCTTCTTTAATCCCAAGAGAAACTCCACCTTCCACAGCAAGAATTCGGTTTCCTCACTTCCATGAGTGAAACAGTCTAAACTATTCTTCTTTGTTAAGGAATTAAATCTTGACATGTTTGGGCAGTGCCTTGAAGAAGAGAAGAGTGATTAAAACGATAGAGCAAAGCATGTGGGTCCCTCTGGCCCCAGTGGAGCTCCTAACTCACAGCACAGCTTCAGGCGAGTCACTCATGTGGCTTCTGCTGCAAATGAAACTGCAGAGGTGGGCGTAAGCACCAGGCTCTTATTGTAATTCAAAATCTCCTTCAGTGCTGAGGTAGGTAAAGTAAATATTTTATTGGAAAAGTAGCTGCTTTATAATGTTAAATTCATTTATAGAGATGCTCAGATTCCTTTAAATTCTTTCTCCTGGCTACTAAAATAAGAATCAGTTTAGTGAAAGCAGTAGGTATTTCTCCTGGGAAATTCTCATGGAGAATAGTAGAGAATTGTGCATATTTCTCTGATGATATTTAATTAACATAGAGATCTTGGAACAACAATGTGCTCTTGTGGCCAAGAGAGCCAATGGGATCCTGGAATGTATCAAGAAAGGTATGTCCAGCAGGTCTAGGGAAGTTCTTCTACCTCTCTGCTCTGCCCAGCTGAGACCACACCTGGAATACTGTGTCCAGTTTTGGGCTCCCCAGTTCAAGAGAGACAGAGACCTGCTGGAGAGAGTTCAAGAGAGAGCCACCAGGATGATTAGGGGACTTGAGCATCTCCCCTATGAAGAGAGACTGAGATCCCTGGGACTGTTTAGTCTGGAGAAGAGAAGGCTGAGAGGGGATCTCATCAATGTCTATCAATATCTGAGGGGTGGGTGTCAAGGGGAGGGGACCAGGCTCTTTTGGGTGCTTCACAATGATAAGACAAGGAACAATGGGTTCAAACTTGAACATAGAAGATTTCACCTCAACATGAGGAGAAACTTCTTTCCAGAGAGGGTGACAGAGACCTGGTACAGGTTCCCCAGGGGGGTTTTGGAGTCTCCTTCTCTGGAGACTTTCCAAACCCACCTGGATGCATTCCTGTGCAGATTACCCTAAGCAATCCTGCTGTGGCAGGGGGTTGGACCTGATGATCTCTTGAAGTCCCTTCCAACCTCTGATATACTGTGAGACTGTAATCTGCTTTGGATCTCACTCAGACAAACAACTGGAACTCTGGTTTAGGTAAAGCACATTAGCAAAAGGGATACATCTCCCAGATCACTTTTACTCAAAGCATTAACAGTCTCTGTAACAAATGTACTGTAGGCATGGAGTAAAGGATGCTGCCTGTCTCTAAGTCTTGAAGCCCTGACACCACTTTATTCCAGGAAAACACCCAAAGTCTGAGCTAAGATCACATGTTTGTGTTCAATTGGATTCGGGTTTGTAGCTTGTGCCTGCCTGCAAGGTGGACTGCAAGGCAAGACTGAACAGATCTGGGATGTCAGGCAGAGAGGTACACACAGGGATTGCAAAGCATGCAGTTCTGATGGTAAGATTTTGGCTTTCTATTGATGTCCTGAATCTTCAGGGCTTGTATCAATAAAAATATGCTTGACTAGGTATGGCTGGAAGTTAATGACATTTTATCATCTTCTAGTATTTTACTTTTTTTTTAATTTTCCCCAGAGGAGGCCAAGAGGGAACTGTACTCAAATTATAGTCAAGAAACTTCATATCAGCAAAAGTAATTTCTTCACAAAATTTAAATCACTACCAGTATTAATATACATCTGCTTGCTTTTCACCTCCACAGACTGTCCCTGCCTGTTGAATTCATTTCTGTCCCAGTCACAGGTACATGCCCTCTGACTCCTACTCTTGTTGTCTGCTGTAGTCTTTCTGTATGCAGAACAGCTCCTCCAGGACATGCACATATCACATGAGGGCCAGTGTCCAGGCAGATCAGACACATGAATATTTGGCTTTGTATTATTTGGTGGCCCAAACTGCAGATGCATTGGGAAAAATAACTCAAGAAATTTGATTTTGTATGTGATTTAAAAATCATTAGAGGGAAATTCTATTCTGCATGATTAGATATTTGTTTTCCTAAGAGCTTTCCTAAATATTCCCCTCCCCAAACAGTGATGTTTCCAGGACTTTTTCAGTCAGTTGCTACTTCTAGGACAAGTCTTTGGCCTCTTTACTCTTGGCATGACAGTACTAACAATCCTTACAAAAACATTTATCCACATATTAATCCTTCTTGGCAGTATTAAATCATCTATCATCCCACATATACAAGCTGGCTGATGGATGTATGCAAATGCATAGCAGTAGGGAAAGATGTTTTAATATACAGCCCCAGTAAATTACTACAAGAAGGGTGAAGGCAATGATAAATTGTTCTGTTGTGGACTATATATTCCCAGGATACAATGGAGATAGACAGGCAGGCAGGCAGATAGGTGTTTGGGCTACCTATCTAGCTGAGAATCTCAAATATGAATAATGTTCTGTGTCATCCAACTATTTGCTTTGCAGCTTCTCCAGCTACATCAAGCACTGCCCTCTTCTAACTCTCCTAGGTTTCTAATTTAAGTGGATAAAGAAGTAAACCTTTCCATCTCTATTTGCTTCCTACAAACAGCTCCCAGCACAGCGCAGGATGCAGAGCAGCAGGTAGTTAATACCTGTGCATGGCCCTTTGCAGCTTGGACGCCGGCTCCGGCGTTCTGCATTGCACCTCCGCCAGCCCAAAGCACGGGATCCGTGCGGTAGCGCAGCGCTGGTGAACTCCAGCCCATCGCTTGCCCAAGAAACCAGGGCTGCGAGGCGGGACCCTGCTGCGGCACTGGCCGGCCGGGTCCCGGCAAAGCCGGGCGGGGAGGTGGGGTGAGGCAGGTCTGCTCCTTGGCTCCCCAGGAAGCGCGGAATTCCCAGCGACCGCCGCTCCGCCGGTACTTTAAGAAGTGGCGGCAGATGGCGCTCAGAAACGCGCAGAAGAGCTCCGGGGTCGACGGTGTCGCTTCCGAGCTCCCCAAGGCTGGTGCTGTGCCCAGCGTATCTGTAAGCTGCAGTCCCACTGGAGGGTGGTGGGAAGCAACCAGCCAGCTTCACCTTCCTAATTGCTCCTCAGCTTCGAGCGCTATTTAAAGTAGGGAATGGAGTAGGAGGACTTCCAAATACCGTTTTGAAGTGCAGCTTCAGCTTTTAGCTTTGGCTTGGTAAGGAATTTGAAAATAAACCCCCTAGCATTCCCACAGAGAGGATATAATTTTGTAGTAGATGCATTCCAGTCACTTGTAAAAAACTACCTCTTTAATTCTCCTCTTGAAATTATTTTGGTCTGCTCCACAGAGAAAACACTTGCGGGATGGAGCTGAAAAATAAATTCCCAGAGTCAGGACTGACAGGGAGAATTAATTTTCAATACTTTCATATTTGCTCACTTCATTTTTATTATTCTCATTATTATTTTGGATTTTTTAATTCATTTTTAAACTACTCAAGATGCTTTTCTGCTATTATTTTTATTTCATTGCCTGCTTTCTGAACCAATATCCAAGCATTATGGGAAAGGATTTATGGATCTGGAAGCAGAGGTGTTTGCTGTCAATTGGGCTTGCTGTGCAAGCAGAGACCTGTGCTTGAGCAGGTCAGCAGGGTGGGTTGTATAAAAAAAAGAAAAATATCTTAGTTTTGAAAATACAAAGGAAAGGGAGATGTAGGGAAATTATATGCATTTGTTATTTATTTCTACAATTAGCTGCTGACTGTGCTCTGCATTTTAAACAGATTAAGCTATTCCTTCTCTTTTAACACACACAAAAATAATAAAGTATCTGTTTAGTGGCAGTATTAGACATTACACTGGGACTTTGGTTTTTTTTTTATTACACCTTTTGTTACCAAGTGTTCTTTTTAAAGCAGAATGAAATCTCTCAACTGATTATCAGAACTTGGCCTCCTATGCACAACAACAGTAGAAGCACTTAGCATTTATGCTGCATCTGACACACCAAAGCTTTCTGCAGAGCTTCAGGACATCGCCACAGGACACCTTTCCACACTACATATGTTAAGGCCATCAGAGTCAGCTGGAAGCATTTTTTCAGCACTTGTCTTTACTGGTGCCAGGTTGCAGGCAGCTGGCTGAGGCTGTGGGCAGGGGTGAGAGCTGTGAGAAGGAAATGCTCAGCAAAGCAAGGGCACAACTGCTGGCTGTGCCCCATCCCAGTGCAGATGGCATGGTTGGCTGCTGTCCTAAGCTTTCTCTGTGTAAACCTGAGCTGCTGGCTTCCAGGAGCTGTCTGAAGCATCCTACACTTGTACTTTTGACAAATCTTATTTACACCTGCATCATCACACGACATGGGGGCAAACTTGAACTGTCCTGTGGACTTGGCATCAGTCCACAGTTCCTGCCAAGGAGCTAAAATGAAATAGAAATGAAGCCTGCATCTGGAGCCCAGGCCATATGTGAGGTTTTCTCTACGTGGCATACCCCTGCCGACCCTACCTATGGCCCCAACTGAAATTTGGGTGTGCAGGGGCAGGGTGTTTGGCTTCAACACTGCTTCTGAAATGCAGTTCTATCACAGCCCTGCTGTCAGGGCTCATTGTCCACTTGAGAGGGAGTTAAAGTGAGTAAGATAACTGAAGAAAGATTTTACTCAATATTTCAAGAAGCCATCTGTGCCGAAACCACTATGACTGAGACCAGGCAGCTGGGCAGAACAGCAAGTGGCAAAGCATCTTTGTGTATGGTAAGAAGACATTATGGCTAAGCAGTCCTTGGTTTGGGTGACATCTTTTGCATGTGTAATTTTTCCAAAATAAGAGGTCTGTAACTGACCTTTTCTTTAGACATTCCTCCAAAGTTCGAGCTTAAGATAATAGGTATTAGCTTTGACATGTGCTCATTCAGAGGGGGATTTGGAGCATCAGTTACAGTCCCTCTTGTTGACACTAAGAGCCTTAGCAAACATTTCCCCAAAGCAGCAGCCTGGAGTTAGGATGTTCCACAGGAACTTCTAAAAATCTGTCTCTTTTCTGTTTGGAACAGGTTTGACTTTACCTGACATTCACCACTAGTCTGTAAAATCAGTTAACAACTTACAACTTAGTATTTAAAACAAACAAACAAACCAACCCAACAAAACAAAACAAACAACAAGAACAAAACCAAACAACTCCCCCAAACCCAAACATGCCCTCCCCCAATCCCCAAACCAACCAACCAAACAAACCCAACAGCCACAAACAAAAAAACAGAAAAAGAAAAAATAAAGCTGCTTATGTACTTGTGACAAGGTGTTAAAGAATTTTTCATCTAAAGGCTTTACTGCTGGGTTAACCTCTCATCCTGCAAGAAAAAGAGAGTCTAAGATAGGAAACACATGCTTGAGAACTCTACTGTCAGAACTACTAAGATCAGGCATAGAGAAGTATCTGCACTAGAGCAAAAAGCAGCTGTATAGCTGCAAAGCTCATCCTCAAATTAGGATGAAAGGGTTTTCCCTTGTGACCAAGAGACTTATCTTATTTCTTATCCATTGACTATTTTCTGCAGTTATCTGGCTCTCAAGATGTCTCCTCCATACCTGCAGTTTGCTCTCAACATTTTTAATGATGTTGCTTTATTTTATTTAGGGAAGTGAGCCCTCAAAGAACTAAAGTCATGGCAAATCACATTCTTTTGTTGGTTCCTCCCAGTGATCACTCAAATAGGTCTGTTTTAAGCCTGATTTTTCATCTGTCACATACATTTGCATTTCTTTTGCATGTGCCTCTGCATGCACACATGTACAATCCTGCTAGTGGCTGTGCTGTGTGAGTTCTCAGCAGGTAAAAGAAAACCTCTTATTTATTTCTGGTTGCTTGCTAACCTTTTAAATCAGGAGAGATTGCTTAATGACTGCAGCAGGCTTGAAAGCACCACTCATTCTGCACCCACCAGTTTGACTCATGGCCAGCCTGACTCAAACCCTTCAGGAAAACAGGACTTCCCTGGGGTATGCTGGTCTCCAGATCTTTCTCAAATCCTTTGAGAGAAACAAACCAGAACAAGGTTTCTTGGTACTTTCAGTTCATCTCCACCTGAGCTTTGGTGAGCAACTTATCCTTGTGTTGTCTGAGCTCCGTTTCGTCTAGAAGAGGCCAAGAGTTAAAAAAAGTGAGAAGTATTTACATATGTTAAAAGCATGAGAGGGAAGGTCAGGATGTGTTGAAGACTGGCTTCTGCATGCTTCAGAAACAACCATGCAAACCTCAGGCTAAGGAGTTTGGCTATCAGCAGCAGCCTAGATGCAGTAGCACAGAGATTAGAGCAGGCTGCCAAACTCCCTGATGAGGCAGGGTAAATGAGCTGTATGCTGGGTTTCATGCTGCTGTAGTTTGACTGACTCTGTTCCCCGAGCTAGGCATCATATTTTCACACATACCAGCAGTGCCTCAGATAACCAGAAGCCTTGAAAATCCCTATAACATAAAAAAAAAATTCAGATAACCCACTTAAAAAAAAAAAAAAAAAAAAAAGAGAGAGAGCCCCTATTAAAGTGGGGGGGGGGGGGGGAAAGTGGAGCCTCTATTACAAGAGGGATCTGGACATGCTGGAAGGTGTCCAGAGGAGGGTCACCAGGATGAGCAGAGGGCTGGAGCACCTCTCCTATGAGGACAGACTGAAAGACTTGGGGCTGTTCAGTCTGGAGAAAAGAAGGCTCTGAGGTGACCTTCTAAGGCTCTGAGGTGACCTTCTTGTGACCTTCCACTATATGAAGGGGACCTTCCACTATATGAAGGGAGCTACAAGAAAGCTGGGGAGGGACTTTTTAGGATATCAGGTAGTGATAGGACAAGGGGGAATGGAATAAAGCTGGAAGTGGGGAGATTCAGACTGGACATGAGGAAGAAGTTCTTCCCCATGAGAGTGGTGAGAGCCTGGAATGGGTTGTGCAGGGAGGTGGCTGAGGCCCCATCCCTGGAGGTGTTTAAGGCCAGGCTGGATGAGGCTCTGGCCAGCCTGCTGTAGTGTGAGGTGTCCCTGCCCATGGCAGGGGGGTTGGAACTGGATGATCCTTGTGGTCCCTTCCGACCCTGACCGATTCTATGATTCTAAAAGAAGATCTTGGGAAGCAGAAGCCATTGCAGAAAACGAGAAGCAGAGAGCTGGTAGGTAAAGGTTTCTGAAATGAGTCTGCCCTTGTCTCAAATACCTATGCACATCTCATAGCATACACTTGTCAAAATATAAGAAGTCTATGACATTGGCATGTTCATATCACCAGCACAGTGCAGGCAGCTCTGGAGTATTTCACAGCCAGTGCATGGGGTAATATTTTCAAGAGAAGTTCTGTCTCTGTGGTGATCGAAGTGATTCCTGCAAGCATTCTGATTACAAAATCCACAGAGATGAAGTACTCTGATTACAAAATCCACAAAGATGAGATACCTTCCTGTAAGGTGGTACTTGTTTCCTTTAGTGTCATTTCATTTCCTTTACTTAGTCTTTCCCCATCTTTTTTCTGTTCACGTGCTTCAGGTCCAATTTCCACTGAGTTTTCATTTCCTGTGAGTTTAGCTACAAACTCATCTGTCTTGGAAATTTCTCCATAGATTGAGACTTTATATCCCCCTCTACACTTTTATTATTTAAGTAAAACAATCAGTAGGTGAAAATATATCTTTCCTGATACCAAAGCTTTGATTTCAGTCAAATATTTGCCATGAACATAAGATATTATAATCAATTCTATTCCTTTAGCTCTTCATAGATACTAATAGAAGAAAAAGATTTCTTTTCTATTTTTTTTGGCTCCTAAAGGGGTCTGGCACACGAGTCACATCACTAGAGTGTAAAAGAAGCAGACTACTTTTTCCCATCATTTTCCATGTCAGTTGTCAGACTACAAAAAGGAAAAACACAGCAGCTGGGTGCCAGAAATATTACAAGTCTGAATCTGTGTCATTTGTGTCTAAACTCTACCATCAGGTTCAATTGCAGGAGTTTTTCAGTGCTCTGTTTTGTTGTCCTTGCATCTCAATCCTTAGCCTGTTTTTGTTTGTGTGTGTGCTTGCCTCTTTTCCCATTTCCCCCTTTTTCTTGAGTTACGTTTCAAGCCTCATGCTGTATTGGCCTGCACAAATGCAATAAAAAGGTTAAAACCCAATACTTTCATCTGCCAACACTAATTGTATTTCCATCCACATTTTAAAAGAGCAAATTTGTTTTCAGACAGGAAATGTCTAGGATGCAATTTCTTTTTAAACTGTGGGTAACACGCTTCAGCCTTTGACCACACTGCTCCAAAGCTAAACCTATTCTGAAATACTGATCCTGATCCTTCAAGCACAAAATCCTCTGGACTTACAACTGTCCAGACACTGCTGAACACTGGAGCAAGGAAAGGAAGGAAGGAGGAAGAGCATCATTATCCAGGGTATTAAATAATAAATGTTCTTCAGGGTTTTGGAAGGTGGATTTCATGGGAAAGAAACATGCTGGACCTACTAATACTAGGTTGCAGTCTCTTTCAGGTAGCACATTTCCATCTCCAACACTCTAGACCTGTATCAAAGCCTTCTCTCTCCTGGGGCCTGAATGCCAATGTTCTGCTCCCTGCTCCAGCCGTGGGGCTCAGCTCATTCATAGGAACATGATTTAGGACTGTTGCTGAAGAGTAACTGGAATGGAGTTGGCTTGATAAAGATGTGCTCCTTTTCACTTGTCTGGGGTAGGAGGAGATGCTGATCTTTATCACCAGAGGCTGCAAAGCACAGAGGTGAATCACTGAGATCAGGCACTGGGTTTTGTGGTAGAAAGGAGAAGAAATTCAGCCCATCTCTTTTCTTTTGGTAACAGAAGTCCTCTACCACACATCCAGGATGCAATACAGAATGATGCACGGTTCTTGGATGTAGCTGACAGGAGAGGTTGTGTGCTCCACACTGGCACATTCTCTGCCCAGTGCAGCCAGGAAAGCTGCTCCAACAGTGCCCAGCCTTCCACCAGCACACAAGGCCAAAGCCACTTCTGCAGCTCCTCTGCTGTTGCTGATAGCCTGTCTCCTCACTGTCCCAGGCAGCACTTTGCTCATGGGTCTCCTGGACCCTCCAAGGAAGCCACCACACACAGTGACCACTACAGAAGTAATGCCAACAAGGTGGGAAGGGGGTATCATGGCACAAAGCTAAAGCACATCTAAGCTTTGCCCTTCATGAGTTATTTAAAAGGCTTCTACATTGCTAGGAGCATCTCAACAAAAATAACATACAGGTGTAGCAATCTTAAGCTGGTTCCTTCTTTCTTGCTATTCTCCCTTGTTACCCTCCCCCCCCAAAAAAAAAAAAAAAAAAACAACAAACCCAAAACCCTATTGTATTTCATTTTTATTTGTACTTCCTGAAGAGTAATGCATTTCCCAGAAAAGGATTAAATCTCTCAAAGTGAGGTAATAAAACTGAAGCTGTAAGGAAACCCACTGGATACACAGGGAGATATTTCATTTAGGCACTGGAATAAAAATCTAGTTACATTCCTGATCAGAATAATTCATGACCAAAACGCCTCATCCTATTTTTAATTGCCCTTGTTTTTCAAATAAAAACTTATAGATGGCTTGGCTAAATTATTGCCTGCCAAATTCAACTTGTGAATGGCTCAGTGAATCTCAAGGGGCACTTTCAGTTTTTAGGGCAATCCATTTGTTGCTTTGGTGATACCAATAAAGCACATATCTCAAGATCTACATTCTTACTCCACTACTTAAAATGGATGAACCATACAGAAGTGACAGCAAGGAACAACAAGAAAGAGCCTGTACAGAAGCTCTGAACAATATGCCTTTTCTTTTTTTTTTTCTCCCCATCAAGAGTTCTTAAAATTCTAGGGAAGAATACAACAGTTACATAATTAAGATCTATTCCTGCTTTTCAAAAAAAAATTTATCTGAAGTGCTTGATTAAACCAAGGCTCATGGCACATTTAACCCAATTTGCTACTAATGGTTGCTGTAAAGACATTCTCTTTGGTGACCTGACACAGTGTACTTGCTTGCACACTGAAACAAGGGAAAGATACAGCTTCTTCATTTCAGGGAAACATTAACATACAATAGGAGTGACACCAGACAAGGCAGTGGGAAGCTATTGTGGCTTACAATGTACTTTTCAAACCAGCATAGAGTTATCCTAGAAAATACTGTTCCCTCAAAGCAGAAAGTTTTACAGGAGAAAAGGATGTTACTGGCTTGTGAACAAAAATGAGAGGGATTTCTTCCCCTAAGGTGAAAGAGACACCTTCCTAACAGAAACTGTAATGCAAAATTACATCTCTTTTCTGTCCCTAGCCCCCAGAAAAAGTGTGTGATGGTCTAATAGCCTTAAGAATTCTTGGAGTAAAATCAGTGCATCTTCACATTCCTCAACTGTTATACCTCTGTGGCTGCCAAGCAAACATGAATTTTCCAGATATGCTCCAAGCATGACTCTTCTCCTTTACTATCCAGTCACACAGCAGAATAACCTAAGATTAGGTCAAACTGGCTTTGCAGCTGCTCCTTCCACAGGAGGGTTCACCCCCTTTACTACAAGCACTGTACCTCACTCTTCATTTTGCCCACAACTAGCTCTTTACCCAGTACCCAAGTGAATTTGCAGCAAAGTACTCCACAGCAGCTCAACCATCAGTCCTTACTGCTCTTGGGCTCTTCCCACCACCAGCCACAGCTTAAGTCCCAAATCACCTCTAGGGTGAATTAGTTCACTGAGTAATGAGTTCAGTTTGTCACTAGTGAATTGGTTCAAAATGTTACAAGACCTCTAGCAACCAGGTCCAAACAAGTTCAGTCATCAGGTTTTTGTAGACACATAATCAGTTTCTCAGACATCAGATTTTCCAATCAATTATTCTATCATTTATACAACAGCTGTTTCTGAAGTAGTTAATTACCCATGTCAGACATAAGTCCCTGTCAGTACTGCACTTTTTTATCTAATACCTTCCAAACTGTATGTTCCCCCCCAAGTCCTTTCACAAACCACAGAGATCTTGCTCCTTAGCTTTCTGACTTACCCACCACACTTTTAAACATCCCATCACTTTAGCTGAAGAGTTAGAATCATGAAATTTACTGCTCTTCAGGCCTACACAGAATTAGATTTAGCCTAATCAATTGATTTAGACCTAATCAATACACTATTTCTCTGGCCCTAAACACTAATGTGTGTGTCATTTTTAATAAATTACAGATCTACTTCAGCACAAAAGGCCTCATGCAAAGCCAGAGGCAAAACTTACTCTACAGCTCAAGCATCTTTGAACCAGAAACACTGCTCAATCTGCAAACACACTTCACTGAATTATCTATACCTACTCTATAGATCCATGAAAAAATTCCTGTGTTCTTGGTATTTGGTGTGACAGAGACCTACGGTTACCTGCACAAACATCATGATTCTTGTGTAGCTGCTGCAGGGAAGAAGTGTACCACTGACCTTGGCATGTGGATTATATTCACTTATCTGACTAAATTTGAAAATAAAGTGAAAAAGGCCAAAGAAGAGACACTGCTGATGAATGAAAGCTTTCTATTTCTGCTCCTCTGCAAGATATTTCTTTTGCAGCTGGATCATTGCAGAAGATTTGTCATAAAATTTTAGAGCAGTTTCCATGTAGTTGTGGTGATGAGAGTATATTTGCTCTTCATTACCCAGTACATCTTAAATTGCTTCCTGCTCTTGGTAGCACTGATAGACCATTGTTCACTACCCTATTGTTGTGCAGAAGCTGTCAGCTTGAGGAGTGAGAAACTCACAATGGGACCCTGAAATCGTTCTCTTCATAACACAACTGAAATAAACCCCAAACCAAAACACACCACGCAGCATAAAGCAAGAATCTGAGCAGACAAATCTTTTCCAATGCTAAACATCTTGCCAAACATCTGCTTATCTCAGGGTGGGAATGAAAGCAGAGGAGGCTTTGCACAAGGAGTGGCTGCACCACTGAGCATGGAAAGGCAAGACAGCAGCACAAAGCAAATGCAGATCTGCTGCTGCTTGTCCTCGTAATCTTACTTTGCACCTTCTCCCACAGAGAAGTTTGTCAGGTGGACTGAAGTTAACAATGATAGAGGAACAATATCTGGTGAGCACTTAGGGTGAATCCAAAATTGATATGGTTAGGAACAGGAGTTCAGCAAAGGCAAAGAGAAGTTTACATCCCAGTTTAATACTCTAAGTAGAGAAGAAAGCCCTTTTCAATTCATGTCAAATAGAAAAACAGGAAAAGGGGAGGGAAAAAAAAAAATCACTGCACAGAGAGCTACCTGCTTTACAACACTTACTGACTCCAAAGGTTGAAGTGTTGTCTTCTGAGTAAGCAATGCAAGTGAAAAATTCAAGCACAAGGAAAGGGGGAGACTCCCACTGCAAGTTCACACACAAAGCCCAAAGGTCTTTGTAGTTTGCGTCGTTCCCAAGTCATAGGAATGTCAAAGTAAACACTTTTATTTTTAATTTATTTTCTTATCCCTTCTTTGGTAAAGAGTAAGGAGCCAAACTTAAAAGGGAAAATTACTAACCCCTTAAAACCAGCAATATTTAAACCCCAGCAAAATAGAAACAGAAGCACAATATCCAAGATAAAGGCAGTAAGAATACTTTAGACTATAAAAGAAAATAGAAATTCATGATGAAGAGGCTCACCAAGCTATATCCAGCTCTATTATCAGTGGTGAAGGATCAGGAAGGTGCACTCCATGGCATCTGTCATCATGATTGGATTCCAGTGAGCTTTACAAAAAAAATACAGCCTGCTTGCACAACCAGCAGTGCCTTGGCTGACCTCAGCCTGGCTGTGTTTGGCTATAAAGCCAAATCAAACTCAGAAGCCTTAAGTTGAGCACAGCCATTCCTGCCTCTGGAGATAGATTTTGCTGTCTGGGATATGGCCAAATGCCAAAACAGACTTTTTACAGCTGCCATAGCTTCACCTCACTGCCATTTTTACACAGGTTTCAAACATTCCTGCAATGCTCAAGCAGTTTGTTTTGCAGTGCATACTGATTGCAGCTGGGTCAGAAAATCTGCTCTGCTCTCAGAAAGCATTTGACTTTTCACTTAGGATACACAAAAAATCACTCACACAATTACTTTAGCCTAAAATTTCAGAGGGTTTTCACTCAGCAGAACTTGTTTGCTGGTTGTCATGGTGAATCTCCAGCATGCTTCAAGGGAAAATGTTGCTTGCTGGACCTCAACGTGGAGCACCATCTCTGGGCGGTGAGGAAAGCTGTGGAGGGGGGAAGGCAGACTGCAGCCTGGGCCACCTGGCCAGGGATGGTGTTTTGGGGCTTCCTGGTGCCATCCAGCACCCCGAGCAGGCTGGACATCTGCTACTGGTCACAGTAGTGCCCTCTTGGCCCCAGTCCAGGACTGGAAAGCCCTAGATAAGGATGAAGCAGAAGCCTGAGCCATGCTGCCTTGGTTGATGTCCAGAGATGAGTCACAGCAGGAGAGGTGGCATGAGCTCTGTTCTTGCCTCAATGCCCATGGCTGCTGTGGGCTCTGCCAAGCTGCAGCTGCCCTGGGATCTTCTCTGGTGTGCAGGACAATGCCCCAATGCTTGGGTGCTGCCCTGCATAGGGCATTCCAGGGAGAGCAGGGGAGGCACAAGGAATGTTCCATCCAGCCCCATGCAGTTTATATGATATTTGCTGGTGAGCAGACTGTGCCTGTGCTCCTGCTTTGCCCCACCACACCACAAGGAATCCCCAGCCAGCCGTTAGTATTTTTTGAAAGTTCATGAAGATTGAGGAAGTGTCCCTCATCTGGAGACAATGGACACAAATCGAAGCAGGAATGGTTCAGACTAAATGGAAAGAAAGCTTCCTTCAACTTGAGCACAGTCAAGCCATGGAAAAAGCTGCCCAAAGTGTTTGTGGAGATTTTATCTGTGGGGGAGTTTAAAGACCCAGCTGGGTAAAGGCCCAAGCACCTGTCCCTACAGCTGACCCCACTTAGAGAAAGAGGTTGGGCTAGAAACTTCTCAGGTCCCTTCAATTTTCATTTCTTCTTCTTCCTCAGCCTGACTTACAAAAAGATTGTCATGGAAATGCTCTAAAAGTGAAATCATATCAATGTTAAAAATGCACAAGGGCACTGCAAGTACTTCAGCTCAGGATTATCTCATGGCCACATGCAATAACTGAACAAAAGCTGCACTGACAACTTTGTCATCTCCACAGGCGTCAAAAACTCAAGAGATTATGAAAACGTAGGCAAACTTTTCTAAATTTTGAAATCAGAACCATAAAAGTCTTAGAGATGTAAATGGTAGTTAGAAAGCTCAAGTAGTTCCCTGGAAATGACCAAAACAGGATCAAACGATCCCACATTGTTTAGATGTCTTATTTGAGTAGTTGCTGATGCCTACAGAATGCTGAGTACTCTAAATACCTCTTTTAGAGTGTTAGTAACTGTGTTCTCACCTGTGCTCTGGTGACCCTTTGAAATTTTTTTCTGCAAGGAGTAAATCAGCAGGAACATATCATCAGGACTCAAGTCACAGTACAGCAGTTCAAGCCTTCTTTAGGAAGCTTTCAGCAGTGTGTAAGTTAAATCAGCAAGAAGTTGAAGATCACTAATTTAAGACATCTGACAAATTTATGAGATACAAATTCACTGAGCAGAACTGCATCTCAAGAAAAGGCAAAATCCATGTTTTTGACTTAGACAAATTAGTATAGCACTAAGAACTGGCAGAACCAGACCTGCTCAGCTAGTGGTCCTACTCATGTCAGCTCCAGGCACTTTCTGCTAGTGGTATATCCAGCTGCCTACTCTTACAATTGATCCTGTGTTTTTACACTCTGTTCAAACAGTACAAGTAATCTTAATTCATATTTCTCCAACCTGGAAATGTAAATGACATGAGCTGCTCAACCAGCAGAATAGAGAGAGAGAGAGAAAGAAAGAAAGAGAGAAAGAAAGAAAGAGAGGAAAGAAAGAAAGAGAGGAAAGAAAGAAAGAAAGAGAGGAAAGAAAGAAAGAAAGAGAGGAAAGAAAGAAAGAAAGAAAGAAAGAAAGAAAGAAAGAAAGAAAGAAAGAAAGAAAGAAAGAAAGAAAGAAAGAAAGAAAGAAAGAAAGAAAGAAAGAAAGAAAGAAAGAAAGAAAGAAAGAAAGAAAGAAAGAAAGAAGAAAGAAGAAAGAAAGAAAAGAAAGAAAGAAAGAAAGGAAAGAAACCCCACACTTAATAAATGGTGGTTTATTTTCTACAACACTCAACAAGGTTTCAATGTGCAGCAGAGAAAGAGACTTTTAGTTTCCTGGAAACATTTCTAAATGCCTCTATAACTCTTTCTCCACAGTTAAGTGAGCTAGGAGTGAGTAGAGTTTATCATAACTTAGAATTAAGGTAGCCTTCAAGTAGGTGTTACTTGTAGACATGCAACTCTATTTCTCTATCAACTCTAGCTAAAGTGATTTGCATCGTGCTAACCCAGGGCAAGGTGCTGTGCAGACAGGATGTTGCCTCCTGCCTGTCTGCAATGTTTTAAGAAACTGGGTGGAAGACAGATGGAAGGAAAAACTTGCCTCTGTTTTTTTATCTCACTGAAAGGCAAGACTGCAGTTTGCCAATCTCTTGCTATTGGCTGTGTCATGACCTTCATCTCCTGAATATTTCCTTGCTCTTACAGAAATTAGAACAGAAAGCAATGGCTGGTCTCCCCCTGAACTTGCCATGGTTGCCCACATAACATTTCCTTTATTGAGCCATTACTGCAACAAACCCTTGACTGAACATGCCATAAACTAAAGGGGTGAGCAAAGCCCCAGAGAAGCAGTAAAACAATGAGACCCAATTTGCTGTGCTGTTCTCCACAAAGGACCAACTCTCAGCAGAAATAACTCCAACCCCTGAAAAATCACCAGAGTGCCAGGGAGGCTGGGTGCTGGCGAGGAGGTAACGATGCAGGAAGGAGCAACCTGGGCTGCACCAGTGGAAACCTCCCTGTGCAGCAGAGACACTGGCATCACTGCAGCCTGAGTGGTACCTGGGTAATGTTGCTCAGTTCATGCAGCAAGTGGCTGGACTCCCAGTGCCAAGAAATTAAAAATGAATCAGCTTTATTGGGCTGTTGCTGCCAGGGCAATTAGTGCTCATTCCTGCGAGCATATGCCCTTGCTCTGCTCTGCCTCATGTGAGCAGGTCTAACCCAGCCTGGGCTGCTGAGCTTCTCACTCAGGCCATGGCAGAGCCTACCAGCAGCAGAAGTGGAGGCCACATACGGGAGTCCCTCCTACTTCTTTGAAGCTACAGGAGCAATGAGGTTAGAAGCAGAAGCATCCTCCGTCTTTGCAGAGGAGGATTAAAACATCCTTGCCTTTAGTTCCCTTTGGATCAGTAAAAACAGCAGCACTGAAAATCTGCTTTGTTATCTGGAGAAAAAAGGTTTCAAAGGCAGGAAGGGACATTTAGGTGGAAAAAATGCAGGGGATACTTGTTTGCAGTCTACAAGAGGTTTCCCTGATGCTTTAATTAAGTGTGTACATTTGGAAATGCTTAATAATTAAATTAAAGCCTAGATATTAGTTCTTTAGGAGGAGCTGTGGTTTTAGATCAGAGCTCTGCATTTCTAATTGAGTAGATTACATCACAACAACATGCATTTGAATCAGAGGGGTGTTCTAAGTATACCTAACCTCCACACAGTAAACCTCCCAGCAGGTGCCTCGTTAAACAATGAGGATCATGGGAGGTAGATTGCTGTTGTGAAGCCTTTGGTGAAAGCTAAGGCTAATTGTGTGCTTGCATTTTTATTTATTTATTTTTTTTACCAGTTGTAAGAGTAAATCTCTCTATGGTACAAAAAAAAAGAGACTTTTGCACTTCAAGCTAGGGAGCTAAGTGGTGTGATTTCAAGATATCATCTGCCTTAATACTTAGGGCCTAAAAGCTCAGAGTATTAATATTTGATTCTGCAAGCACCAAAGTATCTTTGAGAACATAAGCCTAGTCCCAGAGACTCTAAATGCCTTTTTTTTTCTCCTCTTCTATGCACTAAATTCAAATGCAGAGAAACCAGTCTCCAGGAAAAGGAAAAAAAAAAAAACAATCCATGTAGTGGACATAATCTAAACATTACTGAAACATTTAAGCCAAACAAGCTTCTTTCATGTACCTTATGGAAAAGATAATACTCTGATGTTAATTAAAAGCCTTTCTATTCAAGCTCCAGTTTTCATCCTCCTTTTAATAGAGCATTTAATGAATCTACTAGGGTTTTTCAAATGCAGATGCTAACTATGTTTACAAGTAGACTCTGACAAATACACGAGCCTCTGAATCCTTAGCTAACCCAGACCATAATTTGATCAGCAGCCTGAAGCAAGAGAGGCACACGTACTGGTTTCTAAGTAGATTGGAGGTTCTTCTTCCTGGAATGGAAGTTTTCCTGCCAGACACCTCTGTATCAGTGCATAACTGTGAATTTCAAGTCTTATTCTACAAAAGATTGAACAACATTTATCCCATGCCAGTGTAAAAAATTGCATTTCTTGCAAATAAGGAGGAAAAAAGAAATTAAAAGCAAAGGGTTAAATTATCAGCCCAGCAACAACCCTTAATGTGGTTTTAAGCCCCTAAAAAACTCCTAAACTTTTAGAAGCTACCTCCTTTTACTCATCTAAGTAGTAAGAGCAATCTACAAATAAATCACCACCCTCCTGAACCATTTGTTAAAGGCTGTAGCTGGTCACAAAGCCTTTTTACAGCAGGAAATTAAGTGAGAAATTTAATCTGAGCCCTGCAGCCTCTTGGGAAATGTAGTTTAGTAACTTGGTGCCCATCTTGTTGCAGACCTTGTTTTCATCACTGAGGCAATGAAAGGAGACATTTTTTACTAGGAGTTTACTTGTATTTACTTTTAAATCTTGTGTGGCAGGTCTCTAAGTGGTCTCTTTTTAGCTGTGACTTGATTGAGCCCTTTTCTAAGGGAAAGAAAATGTGAATTCCTGCAGAGGGGATTATGGCTAATTTAAAAAAAGCAAGAGTGAGCATTTTCCTGGTTCCATTTTATAGGGATTGCATGGGGAGCTCTCGGGAGAAGGAAGTGCTGCTGCTGCTGCTGGCTTTTAGGTTAGAGAGATCACAGAATCACAGAATTAACCAAGTTGGAAAGGACCTCAGAGATCATCAAGTCCAACCTATCACCCAACACCATCTAATCAACGAAACCACAGCACTAAGTTCCTCATCCAGTCCTATTTTAAACACTCCCAAAGATGGTGACTCCACCACCTCCCTGGGCAGCACATTCCAATGGCCAATCTCTCTTTCTGTGAAGAATTTCTTCCTAAACCCAGCCTAAACCTCCCCTGGCACAGATTGAGACTATGTCCTCTTGTTCTGTCACTGGTTGCCTGGGAGAAGAGACCAATTCCTCTTCTCTTTTCACCTTGCCACCTTTTGCTTTCAGTGACAACAGATTCCTGCTTGCTGAAACCACTGCTACCCAGTTTACTTCTCTTCATCCCCTCTCTCCTGAATTTATATCTCATCTTGCTCTTTTCCTTCTGCATTATGCTGCATTAAAATCTCCTAAGTACATGAAAAATGGTGATCTTGAGCTTAAACTTCCCCTGGCGCAGCTTGAGACTTGTTCTGGTGCTGGTTGCCTGGGAGAAGAGACCAACCCCACCTGGCTACAACCTCCCTTCAGGCACTTGAAGATGGCAATAAGGTCACCCCTGAGCCTCCTCTTCTCCAGGCTAAATACCCCCAGCTCCCTCAGCCTCTCCTCATAGGGTTTGTGTTCCAGGCCCCTCCCCAGCTTTGTTGCCCTTCTCTGGACATGTTCAACCAACTCAACATCTTTCTTGAACTGAGTGGCCCAGAACTGGACACAGCACTCAAGGTGTGGCCTAATACATGGATATTTATTTTTCATCAAAAGAGAGTTTATAGATGGAGTCTGTGGTCAGGGTTGGATAGTTGATAAAAACAAGAAGTCTGGGTGTGAGCAGTTTCTAGGCTCAAAGAGAGGCAGCAGCACAAAGACTGGCAAGGAAAGAAGAGTTAGTGCTTAGAGGAGCCAGTGAGTTGCAGGGTTTATTTATTATTAGAATCACAGAATCATAGAATCAGTCAGGGTTGGAAGGGACCACAAGGCTCAGCCAGTTCCAACCCCCCTGCCATGGGCAGGGACACCTCACACTACATCAGGCTGGCCAGAGCCTCATCCAGCCTGGCCTTAAACACCTCCAGGGATGGGGCCTCAGCCACCTCCCTGCACAACCCATTCCAGGCTCTCACCACTCTCATGGTGAAGAACTTCTTCCTTATGTCTAGTCTGAAACTCCCCACTTCCAGCTTTGCTCCATTCTCCCCAGTCCTGTCACTCCCTGATATCCTAAAAAGTCCCTCCCCAGCTTTCTTGTAGCCCCCTTCAGATATTGGAAGGCCACAATAAGGTCACCTCTGAGCCTTCTCCTCTCCAGACTGAACAGCCTCAACTCTCTCAGTCTCTCTTTATAGGAGAGGTGCTCCAGCCCTCTGAACATCCTCTTTATTTTCAAGCTATTCAGAAATATTTTCTGGCCCCCTTCTGTGTTAGATTTTCCAAATTCTTTCTCTGGAGTTGCATGAATCTCTTACAAGTGATTAGAATATAGTTGGTCTTTCTCTAATACACTGTTGCCCTGCATCTGACCTTCACTTTTCCACTGCAAACACCTATGTGTAACCATTGCTGCTGAAGCTTGAGAGGTCTCTACACTCCTACCTCACCTGGAACTGCTTTAGGTGTTTCTGCTGTTAATAATGTCTCATTAATTTTTCAGGGAAGCTGGGTTATCTGTAGAGGCAGAAGATTAGCACCTTTGGAAATGCCATGTGTGGGTGTTTTCTTTACTCAGGAATCTAACTGTATTGACTATGCTGAAGAACAATTGCATATGATAAATCTTGCCTCATCAACTTCTCTTCTTTTTTAGGAGGTCTAAAGAGGTTTAGACTCTGGTTGTCTTAAATGACAGGCAGCTTAATTGGTTCCCCTTCACCTGAGTTTTGATGTACAGCCTTGAGTAGGTGTAATGTAAGAACAGCTCAGGTGTTTCTCTGCTCTATCAGAACATCTTGGCCCATGGCACTACAGCATTGAGGGTGAAAACCAGCACCATCAAGGTATGTGTGTGCCTGGGGTGGAGGACTTGCCTCTGTGGTTCAGCCCAAGTTTTGAGCAGGAATGTCCCAGAGCTCTAAGCCTCTCAATTATTTTTCTTCAGTCCTTCTCAGCTTTTAATTGTTGCTGAATGGGGAAAAACAGTACAGGTATGGGGCATGTGCAGAGGGTTGAAAGTCTCTTCCCACATTAACAACATCAGACTAGCTCAGTTTGGAAGCAAATGAAGCTGGATTTCACAAACAAAAACTCCAGTCTACAATGGAATGCAAAGAATATATACAAAATATACAGTATTTACAATATTTACAGATATGTACAGTTAACAGAAACAGCACAAAACCCTCCTGGCCAAAGCCAAGAATGCTGTCCCTCTGCCTCCCCCTTCCCTGCCTTCTCCAGACCCCTCTGGCAAAAGGAAGAAACAGAAGAAGCAGAGAGGTTGTTAAGACTTAGCCAAGGTCAGTGTGCAGGTGTGTTATCTCTGAAGCAAGGCCAGAAGAGAAGAGCAGAAACACCCACGCTAGAATGCTGCAGAGAGAACTCTGCACCTTTGCTTTGAGAACTGAATCTCAAAGGTTTCTGTCTCTCCAATGGAAGTGTTTAGAATAATCATCATTTTTCTTTCATCCATCCAGTTGTCATTTATTTACATTCTTTTACTTTTCTGCTTGAACTCTGGGAAAAGAAATTAAAGTCATAGCCTTAAAACCACCACAGGCATGTTTCAATCAAATAGTTGTCCCAGTTCCCTCCTCCTGTGCAGGACCTTCTGGGAGGTGGAATGAACAGCACCACCCAGTAGTCTCATTTATTAGAAGACACTAATGAGCACATTCAAGCTGAAGTGAGGACCCTGTTGTGCATAGGTCAGCTTCGTTTGAAATCTAAGGAGATCTGGGGAACTCTCTTACTGCAAGATGTTAATTAGTTTTATTAAAAGCAATAGGAGTTTAAAAACACAACAACAACAACAACAAAACATATTTTTCCTAAGAGTGTTTTGCTGAGAAGATAAACTCACAACTAGTGACAGGCAGGGAGAGAGGAGAGCAACAAGATAACCACTTGACTGAAAAAGATGGAAAAGTATTACCAGGGGCTTTAGCAACTTATTATAATAGCCAATGATACCATCTCGATTTCACAGTGAAACTCAATTTTATGTGTCAGCAGAGCAATCTTAAACTGCTGAGCAGATGTCAGCTGCATATCTGCCATGTCAGTGATCAGGAAAGATGTTTCTCACGAGCAACAGCAGACTCATTGCTAGGAATAGCCAGCAGGACGAGGGAGGTTTTTCGTCCCCTGTACTCAGCACTGCTCAGGCCACACCTTGAGTACTGTGTCCAGTTCTGGGCTCCTCAATTCAAGAGAGACGTTGAGGTACTGGAACGTGTCCAGAGAAGGGTGACAAAGATGGGGAGGGGCCTGGAACACAAACCCTATGAGGAGAGGCTGAGGGAGCTGGGGGTATTTAGCCTGGAGAAGAGGAGGCTCAGGGGAGACCTCATTGCTGTCTACAACTACCTGAAGGGAGGTTGTAGCCAGGTGGTCTCTTCTCCCAGGCAACCAGCAGCAGAACAAGAGGACACAGTCTCAAGTTGTGCCAGGGAAGGTCTAAGCTGGATATGAGGAGGAAGTTCTTCACAGAGAGAGATTGCCCATTGGAATGGGCTGCCCAGGGAGGTGGTGGAGTCACCGACCCTGGAGATGTTCAAGAGAAGACTGGATGAGGCACTTAGTGCCATGGTCTGGTTGATTGGTTAGGGCTGGGTGATAGGTTGGACTGGAGGATCTTGGAGGTCTCTTCCAACCTGGTTGATTCTATGATTCCATGATTCCATGAATGTTATTTTTTCACATACTTTGCAATGAATGTGGAAGGTTGCAAGGCTTTAAAAAACTACTTCCTAATCCTGCAAGTCATGGAGTCTGTCTATTTATGTGTTTTTCATACAGAATGTGTGTTTCAGTGTGAGCTGAAATTCCCCCCCCCCCACCGACAATAACCAGGCTAGTCCAGTCTGGAAGCAAATGAAAGCTGTATTTACAAGCAGAATCTACAATCTATGATGAAATGCAATGAATATGTACAAATATACAAAATTCACAACATTTACAAGTATATACAATAAACAGAAAAGCACAACCTCTCCCAGGAGCCTTCCCCCCAGACCCCCCTTGGACAGAAAGCAGAGTTAGTTAGAGCAGAAAGTTGTTAACTTAGCTGCCAAGGTCAGTGTGTGTTATCTTCAGCCAGAAGAGAAGAAGAAACAGCAGCCAGACAGCCCAGCAACTGCCCTGACTGCAGAGCACAGAATGTGCCGAATGCCTACTTTGTTTTGGGTAATAGTTCTTAAACATTTCTATCTATCCAATGGAAGTGTTTAGAACAATCGTTATTTTGCTTTCTTACACCCAATAGTGACTTATTTACATTCTTTCACTTTCTCTGTTCTGAACTTTGCAAGGAAAAATTAAAAAGACAGTTTCAAACCATCACAATGTGTTCTGCAGGTATTGAGAGATGAGTAAGAAGCCTGGAGGAAGCTATTGGATATGGGGTTTTTGGAGAACACTTTCAGAAGGGCTGGTATTTCAGTTCATTATTTTCAGACTAAGTACTACTGCAAATCTTCACAATCTTTGTAGAGCCTGGATAAATTCATAAAGCTATTCCATAAAGCACTTGCTCAGCCTTTTAAAAACTAATTTAGTTCTGCACCTGAATGTCCCAGTACAGCTTGCTCTTGGCTGAAACTCCTGTCACTTGAGCTTCTTCTGACACACATAGTTCTTAAAAGCATGATTGGAATTCTTATGCATGAGTAATGGCACTGGAAAGGAGTTTCACCCACCTCTCACTATTACTAGGGGTATTTACTAGTGGTATATTGTTGCTGAGAGCTAGGTAAGATTTTGAAATATCTAATGTAAGAAAGAGGTAGAAACCACTGCTATTAAGAGCCTGGTTGATGGAGGGAGTGAGCATTAAAATTTGGAATATCAGGGGCTGCTCAGAAAAGATGCCCACTGCCACATGGCCAAACCTGCACAGAAGCCACTCAAGATTTCCAGGATTACAGTATCTTTTCCAGGTTTACAGTGGTTTTTTTCCCTGAAGCAAGAGAGCTGCTAAATAAACTCACACATCAATTCTAGGATTTTTTTTTTCTTTTTCTGAGTTCAGGAATGAGCTTTCCGTTCCATTTCTTCCACTGGGGTTAGATATTTCAAAGTAGTCACAATTTCTTAGTCCTCAAGGGTGTAAAGATGGAACTAGTGACTAGCTGGAGAAGAGTAGTGATATAGCTTGGTTCAGCTCTTGAATCTGCCTTGAAATTTGAAGTCTATGAACCCTGCTATAATTCTACTCTCTGTGGATCAAATTAGATACTGCTTCCCTGTATCAGAAAAGTGACCTGAGGTTTAAAGAATAATTCATGTGCTTAACTGAACAATGACATCCCAGTAAACATGTCAAAATACAGACTAGATTTTCAGTGGAGCTCGGAACTCCACATACACCCCATGCTCAGAAATCTGTTCCAGTATCTAAGGTATCAGCAGCTTTTTTAATTTTTTTTTTCTTTTTTTCTTTTGCAGTTGTACCCTTTTTTAGTAATGCTTGCAATGCTGTTCTCTGGGATTTCAAAGCGTGGGGGGGAGGGGGAGTAATTTTGTCTGCATGTATGTACTTATGCATTTTACTTTGGCTTAGCCAAGAGCTTGCAAGGCACAGCAGAGCTTGCAGCCTCAGAACGCTGAGGCAGGCAGGTATTTTGAGCTGTGCTTTTGTCCAGTGCGTCATCAGGATGCACAATTTTACTCCCAGCTTTGCAAGAGATTGCTTAATATTTTAGCTACATATTAAATTAATCCTATCTGGTGATTTTGACTAGTGCTACTTGCATTTTCCTTGTTCAAGTTTTCACTCTAGAGAGTGCAGATGAAAAAGAGAGATGTTGATCTTCAGTTCCAACACAATAAATGGAGAGCACTAGCTAGAGCTGTACTAATTTTGAGAGGGCAGCATGCACAATGAGAGGAGGAAAGAAGTCTCTGATATCTCATTATCTATAAATAATGCAAATGAGTATGGGAATAGGAAGAGATGATAGTACTTGATTTATTCCTCATTTTCCCAGTGGGATGGATTCATAGTAACTGCTGTGAAAGGTTCTGTATGAGGCTGGGTAGGTCAAAAGGAGGTCAAGATGGACAGTGGAGGAACAGTTGAACAGGTAGAATGTATCTTTGGGACTCCTGAAGCTTATCTTTTTCTGAATTGCCAGTTTACACAGAAGCCATGTACCCTTCACAGAAGCAATGGCATCTTCATCCTCCTGGTCTGCTGTGTTTGGACAGAAGATCCATGTTTTGCGTACAAACCATTCCAGCACTTTCCCCACAGCAGTGTTCTTCAAGCAGGACTTGTCAAAGTGTATGTTGCCACTTCCCCTTCATCAGTCTGATTTTTATTTAGAGAAATGAACAGAAGATCTAAGTTCAAGCCCTTTTCCTGAAATCCAGCTTTTTAGAAATGCTCTCCCAGGCCCAGCAGCAGATTAAATACAAGGAGACTGACACTCCAGCCTTGCCTTGCAGTTGCCACTGTCTAAAAACATCTTGCAGCATCTGGGAAAACACTTTTCCTGGTTTTTAATCTCTTTTCTGTTGTTCATCAAATCTTGCTGTCTATGGAGTCCGAAGGGGTTAGCACTGATCTTATTCCAATCACCCAAATTTAGTTGATAAAGAGGTGAGCAGGAATGCCACTTTGAGTTTTTGCATGCTGCTGGCCATTATCGTTACTGGGAGTCCTGCAGCTTTTTCTGCTGATTCCACAGCAGAAAGGAAGGCTGAAAGGGGTGTCAGGAAAATAGCACAACCCCACCTGCCTGCCCCAAGACAGAAAGAGCTTCTCCTTCAACAATTGCTGCTGGAAGTTGTTCCTACCAGTAATTCTACCATTATTAATCTCTACAGAGGTGATACCTACAAACTACTTAGCCAGTCTTGTACCAGCAGTTTCCCTTGTAGTCATTAAATAATTAGTACTTTACTTTAATTTGAATGAGTCAGATTTTATCTTTCATCCAGTGGTTGTTACTGTGCCTTTCTGCCATACTGAATAGTCACTTATCACTTCATATCTTCTCCCTCTGAATATATTTATGCATTGTAGTCAAGCCACTTCTGGGTAGCCTAAATAGATTTTGATGAGTTAAATAATTCTTTTTGCTGACGCTGATGGTACAGATTAGGTTTGAAGCATAATTGTATCACTCTAATCAGCCCATGAGGAAGGCAAACTTTTTTCAAAGGCAGAGTCAAACTTCAGATTGCATGTTCAATCCTTGCTGTATCATCAGATACTCCAGGGAGACAACATTTGTCTAGACTTTTAGAGACTTTTAACAAAAAAATCCAACAACCACCGGTCACAACAACAACAACAAAAAAAAACAATAAAAAAGGAAATAAATTTAAAAATCCCCCCAACCCCTCAAAAACTTCAGACTCCAAACCAAAAAGGAAACCCTGTTCCCTGTGTTTTAAGAAGAAAATCTGCTTTTACTTAACCTTGACAATGTGTCCCACTGAAGTGATCTGACAGGTTATTTCACGGCAGGTGAACTGTCATCGTTCTTCAACAGGTCCTATAGAGGAGCATGTGACTCAAGACACTTTTCTCAGTCAGATTTATGTGTGTGAATCTATGGCATAGGCCCCTGTCTTCTCCATGAGAAAGCTGAGCTGTTCATGGCATCATTTCTGAATTGCCACAGAAGCTGGGCAGTCTCTCAAGGTTTTCCATTCGAAACGCCTGAAATCTGATTTAGCCAATTTGTTGCATTGCAGCTCTGGCTGCAAAGGTAATCTCTTGTGAAGCATGTGTAACCTGTCATGAAATTTGTGTACAGCTGAACAAATACTTTGTGGGTTTCTTAAAAGAAAAAGATATATTTAATAAAAAAACCCCCTCTTTCTGTGTCCTTTACTGCTCGTACTTGTTTCAGTTGGGGGAAAGGAGGTTGTAGACTGGTGGGGGTTGGTCTCTTCTCCCAGGCAACCAGTGGCAGAATAAGAGGACACAGTCTCAGGCTGTGCCAGGGGGAGTTTAGGCTCAAGGTGAGGAGAAAGTTCTTCACAGAAAGAGTAATTTGCCATTGGAATGTGCTGCCCAGGGAGGTGGTGGAGTCACTATCCCTGGAGGTGTTCAAAAAAAGCTTGGATGTGGCACTTGGAGCCATGGTTTAGTTGTCAGGGGGTGTCAGGGATTAGGTAATAGGTTGGACTTGATGATCTCTGAGGTCTTTCCCAACGTGGTTGATTCTGTAAAAGGAAGGGGAGAATTATAGCAGTTCTTCTAAGCTATAATTTTTAGTTTTCAATTTCAATAGCTATTAGATGACTGTATTATGAGAAACAGAAGTCATCTGTGATGTTTGCAACCCATCCTGAATGATCTACAAATAAACAATGTCCTGAAAGAAAAAAAATAAATTACTTCTGTGGGGTGATGCATTTCAATGGTTTTACATAATTCCAGTTAGTAAGAGCACTGCTGGTGATTGCTGCAATGGGTCAGTACTGAGTCTGCAATAACACTGGGCAAGGAAGCTTCAATTATAACTCCAATCCACAACCCACTTCAAATAATTGAAATATTTCTCTTGACTTGAGTGGGCTTTACTGTGCAAACAAGCTCTGTCCTGATCATCCAGGCACTACCTCTGCTGAAATCTGCAGGGGCAGGCAGAGAAACCAGGTTTTCTTGCATCATGTTTTATACTGCCTTGACAGGCAGATGGAGTGGGATACAGATCCACAGCACAGGTCTGAATACAGGGTGCAGTCCTGAAGACTCAGGAGACTGCTGCAGCCAGTGTGCTCATTTCTTCTCATCACGTAACCTCTTGTATGTTCTGGCCGTTGGTGTAGTGGCACTTCATTCTAGTGGCAGTGACAACACATTATCAAGAGAGAGATGAGTTAGAAGAAACAGCTCTAGAGCTCATTAAAATTTCCAAGCAAGAAAAAAAAAGAGTGAAGTCTTGTATTCTGCAATGCTGGAATTGCTGAACACTCTGGGAGAATTGCATAGACTGAGTGAAAAAGAAATATGCCAGGGTGAATTCCCAAGGGGATTACTGAATAAACTCCATGGCTGGCAGCATAAGATCTGTAGTAACCCACCACAGTCCTGTTTTCTTCTTGCTCTACTTGGGCTTACCATAGGCTCAAATATCATGCAGCTTTCTATAGGCTTTCCGTTAATGGAAAAATCTGTTCCATATTCTTGATGGGATGCATGTAACTTCAGTTGAAGTCTGGGAAAGTGCAGCAAATCAATAGGCTTCTGTTTAGCATAAAATTAACAGTGTGGCATTTGACTGCCTCCTGCACACAATTTAATTATTGGAAGCACAACCCCCTTGGAAGCTGAGCCCAGGAAAGGCATTTCTCTGTAAACGAATGAACATCCTACTGCAGCGTAATGCACTGGAAAAGATTCCAATAAAATCCACTTCCTCACCTAAAATTCTCTTACCTTACAGTAGTTCCTCTATTCTGAAATCCTCTTTCAATAAACTTTGGATTGAGTACTGAACAGAATAACATCAGGATATTCTTCTGATCCACATTGTACCCCATCCTTCACAATCACGCAGAGAAACTGGCAGTTTATATTTACATTGCAGAAAGCTTGTGCTCTTTATAGGAATAAAAAGAAAAGAAAGGAAAGAATTGTACCTGTGTGGTCAAGGGAAAATGTCATTAACTGTAAAATTGTCTTAATTTCTTTCCAGCATTTCATTAGAGAAATTAATGTCCCACTCCAAGTAAATTTTTACTTTCAAACAGGGAATCATGATTCAGTTATCATAATCCAAAGAACGGGACTATTCTTTGTCTGTGTCTTTTATCTTTATTTTTCTACCAGGACTTGGAGCTCTCCACAGGGCCTTTTTTTTTTTTTTTTCTTTTTCCCTTTCTTTCTTTCTTTGCTTGCTGTTAGGAATTAATAACTTTGAATTCTCATTTTTCTCATTCTCTTTCTTTTTGCACACTGAACCTCTGACTGCTTACGATTGATTTGTACGCACTTCGAATTGCCTATGGAATTGAAAATGTGATGAAGAAATTACTCAGACATTTGAGTAATTTAAAACAAATCAAAAGAAAAAGAAAAGAAGGGAAACCCCACCATTTAAGACTGTATCTTGATCTTCTAAAGACACACACTTCATGGGATGCTTTTAAAATTCCATTAAGGATGCTGAAGGCTCTGCCTACCCCCAGCCTTTAAGTCTATTAATACAGTCCCAGATGTTGTTAACACCTTTCTATTATACTCTCCTGACATAATGTAGGAAGCAAAATAGTATAGGTGGCAATTAACTGATATCCTAACCTGAAATCATAGTGATTATAATGGTGTGTTGTGCTCCACTCACCCAAGAGCACGTTCATGTTTTACATGATGATACCACTTAAGAGACTTTGATCATAAAAAACCTTTGTCCAGGTGCAGATGATGCCCTTGTGATCCAGTGCACCACAATGCAGAAAATGTCTCCTTTGAGTGATATGATTAAAGCTCAAACTATTCCAGAGATCTGTAAATGAAGAACACAAACCCCAAGTGCTACCCATTTTTAGCTGAATTATTGAATTCCCTTGGGTTTGCTGAAGCAGAATACAAATGTCTGAAATTCTCCACTCCTCTTCCATTAGCATTTTTTCTTTTTCCCCCCATTTTTCCAAACAGAAGGGGTGGAGGCTTATTACAAAGTTTAGAATATATGTTTAGAATACATCTCTTGAAACATTTTAGCTGAAGTCTGGACAGAAATATATTTTCTCTGGAGTGAAATTACTAGTTAAGTGAAAGGATTTCGATCAGAACAAGATGAATGCTGGCTTTGTGCTTTCTTTTGCTCTGTTTTGTTTTTCTAAAAGGAATAAATCAGAGCTTACAAAGTGACTGACTGGTACAGGAGGGAAAAAAATAAGGTTAGGATTCAGTTCCTGCTGTGATTTTAGCCTTTTGAAAAATCAAACCCTCAGGTTTGGGTTTCTCATTTGTGAAGTGTCAATGGCAATTTTCAGGGTGTGGTAAGGATTTGCACATTGTGGATCCTGCCATGTCTAGCTGTTATGGAAGCTGGAAGGAAGGAAGGATACAGATATTCAATCATTTCAGTGACACATTCATGCATTCTTTCTCCTTAGGTTATCCTTCATTACCTGTCTTGCTCTTGCACTCTCCAGTGGCTTAGTGTCCCTCTGTTTTGTTTCCTCCCTGCAAAAAAGCAGAGATGCTCATGAATAAAACGTGGTTGTATTTGCACAAGGCTTTAGCTGCCATGCAAGCACAGGCATTTAAAAAGCTTTATGTGCCCAGCAAAGGCAGGAGTGCTTTCCAGTGAGACTTCAAACAGCATCATAAACTCTTTGTTTCTCATCACAAGACCCCTTCTACCTTTCACAAGGAAATGCTGCACTAAAGCATTTTCTGGTTTTTGTGTTTCCAGATTTCCTACTTGAAGGAAAAGGAGGGAGGAGAAGGGTTGCTGTAGCAAACTATTTGAAGTAAACTTCTATTTTGCTGAATATATGTGAATTAGCTACTTCAAAGGAAGCTCCAACATCAAGAAATCTTTATCCTTTGTCCTCTTTCCTCCTTCCCCAGTAAAGAGGAGGGAAAGGAAAATGGAAGTATAAAACTCTCGCTGAATTTACTGGGCCCACCAAGATTGCCAGAAGTTTATTTATATTTCTGAGCTTTTTGATATTCAAAGGTCCTCATTTCAAATTTCAGAAGCAGGGAATAACTTTTTGGCATGAAGAGTGAATCAATACAAATAAAAATATCCAAGATATAATCATAATAAAACCAGTCTGTAGGCAGGATTATAAATTCCTAGGCTTCAGGCAGACCCCTCCATAGATCTGAGGGCTCAGTGAAAGCCTCTGGAGGAAGAATTGAGAAGAGCTTGTGGCTGAGATTTTCCACCTTCCTCTGTTTCTTGCTGCTGCTGGAAAGGGGATGCTAAAGTAGAGGCTGGCACTGTTCTGGGATGGTAATTTTATTAAACTTGTGATTCAGAAGTGAAAAAGAAACAATCAAAAGTAATATCCTGAGAAAACAGGGGATAAAGCTTTTATGGTTTAGCATAATATCACTTAAGGCCAAAGAATAACTCATCCTTATTAAGAATTATGAACAAACTTCTATAATTCATCTCCCTTTCATGGTATATCAGCAATGACTTTTTTTTTTTGATAGAACAGATACCAGGAGATCTGGGACCAGGCCTTAGGAAAAGAAAAAACATTTTCAAATCATTTTTACTTGCAGCTGCTGCAAGTAGTTTATTCTTTTTTTTTTTTTTTTTTTTTTTTAACAGAGAGGTCCAAATCCTGTAGTCCACATTGAATCTGCCGGAACAGCTGCATCAGGTCTGTTGTTGGCTCCTCATGCTCTTAGTCTGTACCTAGAAGGCTGCTCTGTGCTCCCCCTTATATGTTCTTTTTTGGGTAGAGTGGGCTGGAGTGTCCTGTGAGATGGGATAAAAGTAGGAATGTGTTCACCAGCATTTCAGTTACATCACATCCACATCCACATTTCCCATGGCTTGATGAGAGGATAAAGCTGTTCATTAGCCAGCTCTACAATCCGCTTACACCAGCAGTTTGGTCACTGCTGGCTGGACACTTTGAAATTGTTAAGATTTTATCTCAAGCTATGGTTAGGGAGGGCATTTAAAAACACAGGATGCATCTGAAAAATATCACTGTGCTCCGTTTCCCAACTTGGTGCAATAAAGAATGATAGAGTAATAAGAACCCTTTGGATGACTGCATTGTGATCTCTCAGAAAACCTCTCAAAACTCTGCAAACACCTGCTAATAGAGAATAGGCCAGTTTAGTCCTGCTGCCATTAGCCCAGCCTCAGAGGATGCTGAGCAGATGAGCAGAAATCATCACTATCCATCTTCTCTCCACTGGGTAGCAGCTTTGCTCAGTTAATTCCTCTCGGCACTTCTGTCCCAGAGAGCGCTGGAACTGTGAGGCTTGTACCCAGCTGTGACAGGATAGCAAACCAAGACAGAAATAAAAGTCAAAGCCACTGAATGGGAAGAAGCTTACTTGTGAAAGACCTCTTCTAACTTTGCGTTGGTGCTTCATGGTGTAATATTTTGCAACATTTTCTCAGGTTTGTGGTTCAAGAGTGGGGTAGCTGAAGAAAGGTTTGACTTGTGTTTTCCCAAAGGTCCCTGTAGTGATCTCATCATCCCTGGTCCCGGGAAGTTTTAGAGAGCAGCTTCAGAAAGAAATGCTGTGGGTTTTTTAAGAAATGGCTTATGCTGCAAAGACTTGCCAGAAAAATGTACTGGAAAGAGTCTCCTGCTGTATACAGCTAAAGCCAGTGGATTAGGGACTATAACCCTCTTCAGCAAATATCTCCTTGTGTATGAAATCAGGTTAAATTCCCTTTGCCATCTAAAATGTATTTGTGGCCTGTAAGGATGACACATAACCAATGGATTAGCTGCTGTGAGAATAGTCACTTCTAATACTTATGGCTGTTTGATGGTGTTAGGTAAATCTCTTTTAGATACACGAACCTAGAAATGAGTGTGTTTGTCACTGCATATTGAGAAGTCTGCAGATTTTAGGCATCACTTTTTGCAAAGTAATTGAGAAGAGTCTGTTGGTAGGAGGTAAGACCTTGCTAAACTCCTAGGGTCAGATAACTGTGAAAAAGGAAGTATAAATCTGGAAGTTTGTGCTTGTTTTCTTTCCAGTGCCTGATAAAACATGAACCAAAAATAATCTCTACTATGAATTATCACAGGGCTGCCAACCACTCTTGTTTTTCTTGAAAATTCAGACTGTACACTGATTGTCTGCTCATTGCAGGTATTAGTTGGTATATTTAATAACCTATAATTAATCTGTAGTCACTATGCCTCTGGTTAACAAAAAGAGATAAGAGTTGTGGGGTTTATATCAAAAGTTTCCTGCTTTAGATAATGTCCAGCATGGATGGCTCCAGTCAGGGAGAGAGAATCCTAGAAGTGAGCTGCTTTAGCACTGCACATTGAAAAGGAGAAATCAAAAAGAAAGAATTGTATTCTTGTACAGATTTACTGGGCCTTAAGACATAGAACACGTAAGCACTTCAATCTTCTTTGACAAGAAGGAAGATATCCCAGAATTAGAAATTAAAATCATTTCTCTGTTCATTTAGTACTTGGCACTGCTGTGGCATCTGGCCCCTAAATCAGTTAGCTGCTAGCCTGTGTGATGGGGATATTAGAGCTGCTTGACCACAGATCTTTATAGGCTTCCAAAGTAGAAAGGTTCTCCTTCTCACAGAATTGAAAGGGGTTTTAGTCTCTGACTACATTTATCATCCTGGCCTGTAATACAGGATTTCTAAAATTGTTTCAGGAGCTCAGTGATTGCACAGCAGCAAGCAGACACCACAAGAGAAGTTAGGAGATAAAGGGAGAAAGTAGGAGTAAGTGCAGAAGGTAGGTGTAAGAGCACATGGTTAATTTGCTTGAGCTAATTGAGTTCTCAAGATACTTTCAGTTTATGGAAGGATTCATGAGAGAGGAAGCACTACAAAAGGTGACTTAATACATGGCCTTGAAACAGATGGAGATATGGAGAGACTGAAGAGTGAAATGGAAAGGAGGAGGTGGCACATTGCATCAACTTTAGTTCAGACCCTGTCTCCCCAGGAGAGAGGATGTGAGTATGTAATCCTGTAATCCACATGTCTTGGTTGTACATCTCCATGAATAATGCACTAAAAATAGGGACCTGCTCTAGCCTTCAGAATGAGAATTTAGTTCTTAATTCCTATGTAAAGGTCCATGTGTTTGGTTCTGGGGACTGCTTGTTCAGTCACATTTGCCAAATGAATTTCCAACTGCTTCAGTTTACCAGCATCTGAGAGGAGACAGACTTACAGAGTTTGGAAGAATCTTTTCATTCTCCATTTTCCTCCAAGAGAGGGTTGGATTTTTTAAATATGAACGAAATTATTAGATAAAATGTTTAAAGCTAACTTGGGCTGGGTTATCAAAGCAGACTTAAGCCTTTGCTTTTTTTGAGAGTGTGTATGTCAAAAGATGTTTCTGTGCTGTTTTCATAGTAACACTGTTGCTGAAGTTCTACTGACTGATTGCTGCATGCCTGTGAAGCCTAACAGGTGTAATTTTCCTTGTTTCCTTGGGAGATTCCTTTCCATGCTGAAGACTGGCAATAGCAGTTGTGAGCAGGACACTGCATTTGCCTTTTCACTTTGAAACATGCCCTCTCAAGTGTCACTTAATGCTGCAGTTGGAGCTTATAGAGGAAAAAAAAGGTGGGTTGGTTTGTTTGTTTTTTTTTCCCCCTGAAAATGTTCCAGGCCATCAAACTCCTATTGATCAGAGCAGCAATTTCAGTTTCTATCCCAGATGTGTGATAATTTCTGGTGGATTTAACCCCAATTCCAATTGACATATAGAGAGCAACACCCTTTCTCAGATATACTCTTAATCTATCCCCCCCTGATCTCTATTGACTCCAGAGTATGATATTTCACTGTTATCTCAAACAGAGATGATTAAGTCCCTCAATCTTTAGTCTAAAGGGCCATATATGAACTACTCTGACAGGGCAATGTCTTCCCTCTTCATCTCTCCTGCATTTCAAAAGATGCCTGAAATGAGCTGATAAACAGGATTTCAGATGGTGAGAGCAGCCAGTCAGCAAAGCCTGTTGTGCCAGACTCCCTCAGTCTCCAGGGTTGCGAAGATGCTGACTTCTGGCAAAGTTTTACAGACCTTGGATGACTAAGCAAGCTTCATTAACTCAGATTTGACTAATTGCTCATTTAAGTAAAACAAACAGAAAGAGAAGAACTCAGAGTCAACAAGCCAAATGCTGGGAATAGGATACAGTGGAAATAGCTTAAAATTCAGCTTTGGGGCATGCCTGCAACCCTTTTGTTATTTGCTGCTGCTTGCATCTTTCTTATTACTGCATTTTTCTGAATACTGAAGGATGTTTCATTTGCTATAACTTTTTGCAACTTTGTTTATCCACTAATTGCACAATTTTCACCTTTCTTCATTCTCTTATTTAGGCCATTTCAGTAAAGAGGATGCAAACAGAAAAATCTCACACACCTTGTGAGTAACACCTCAGTGAGGTGGATGAAAATCAGATAGTCATATAATCCAGTTGTGACCTGATTTTCTATTCACTACTGCTTCTGAAACACCATTGATGTGCTCTTGACTCACCTCCCACTTTTACCATCCCTAATTTGCTCCTCACCTGTACTAATGGTCTAGCAGCTTCTAGAAGACCTGAATCTAGTTTTGAATTAGTAACTGACTCAGCCAAAAGGATTGCTCAGCTTGCAGTTCCCTTTCTGACATGGTTTTTGTCTTGGGATTTTAGTTTATGGATTTGGAGGGACAGCCTCAGATATGCCAGTAATATACCTCCAAAAAAATTTCTTGCGGGTTATTTAGTAAATGAAAATCAACAAATTCAATGGAGTTGTGGTTATCATGTGAACAAGCAACGAGAAAGAAAAAAAAAGAGAAATAGAAAGGAAAAGAAAAAAGAAAAAAGGAAAAGGAAAAGGATAAGAAGAAGAAGAAGAAAAGGAAAAGAGAAAAAAATAAAAGAGAAAAAAAGAAAAAGAAAAAGAAAAAGAAAAAGAAAAAGAAAAAGAAAAAGAAAAAGAAAAAGAAAAAGAAAAAGAAAAAGAAAAAGAAAAAGAAAAAGAAAAAGAAAAAGAAAAAAGAAAAAGAAAAAGAAAAAAGGAAAAGAAAAGGAAAAGGAAAAGGAAAAGAAAAAGAAGGAAAAAAGAAAAGGAAAAATAAGAAAAAGAAAAATAAAAAGAAAGAAAAAACATAAACATAAAAAGAAAAAGAATTTAAAAAGAGAAAAATATGAGAAAAGGCAAATTAAAAAGAAAAATAAAAAGACAAAAAAGAAAGGGAAAGGAGAAGAGAGAGAAAAAAGAGACTATATTTGTCTGGTAATTTATTCAGAAAGAATAATTTGACATTGTCTCACACTGTCAGGAATGCTCAGATGGTTTTGTAATGAACTTGTTTAAAAGGTGCTTTGTTTAAGGACAGGCAATTCTTCATGGGCAAGTATCACTTCACAATAGGAAAATAAACATGGCACTTAACATTGTGAGTTAAGATTCTGCATTCTTGTCAATTGCCCAGCATGACAGCACCTTGATTCCCCCTATTCCTGAAATATCCAGGTGTGACTTCAGCATACATGACTAACTGGAGAGGACTGTTTCTCTTCTTAGATCAGTTTCCAGGCTCTCTGTGGAGATTTCGTACATCTCGCGAGGCTGGCTATTTGACTAATGGATGTTCTGACTTGTTCTGGGATGGATGAATTGGAGGAAGGCTCTCCCACTCTGTTTTGTACATGCATCATAGAATCATAGAATTGTTTGGGTTGGAGGGACCTCAAGGATCATCCAGTTCCAACCCCTCTGCCATGGGCAGGGACACCTCACACTACAGCAGGTTGCTCACAGCCACATCCAGCCTGGCTGCAAAAACCTCCAGGGATGAGGTTTCCACCACCTCCCTGGGCAACCTGTTCCAGTGTCTCACCACCCTCATGGGGAAGAATTTCTTCCTAACATCCAATCTGAATCTACATATTTCTAGTTTTGTTCCATTGCCCCTAGTCCTATCATTATCTGACACCCTACAAAAGTCCCTCCCCAGCTTTCTTGTAGGTCTCCTTAAGATACTGAAAGGCCACAATAAGATCTCCTTGGAGCCTTCTCTTCTCCAGCCTGAATAGCCCCAACTGTCTCAGTCTGTCCTCATAGCAGAGGAGCTCCAGCCTTCTAATCATCCTCATGGCCCTTCTCTGGATGTGCTCCAACACCTCCAGATCCTTCCTGTAAGAGAAGCTCCAGAACTGGACACAGTATTCCAGGTGGGGTCTCACCAGAGCGGAGTAGAGGGAGAGAATCACCTCCCTCGACCTGCTGGCTATGCTCCTGTTGATGCAGCCCAGGATGTGATTTGCTTTCTGGGCTGCAAGTGCAACACTGGTGTGTTGCTAAGCACCTTGAGGGCGTTTCAGTGTTTCCTCCTCCAGACCTTAATCATTAGCACACATCCTAAACACTTACATTTCCTTTCTTGCTTAACTCTTGAAGTGTGATAACACTAAGCCCTCTGTAGAATCTCGTGTATAAGAAAAAACCTAATTCCAGTTAAAGTCCAGAATTTTTTCTGAGCAATTTGCCAATGTTTAAAATGTCTGTCCAGATATTTCCAAAGGTTGGTGGGGTTTTTTGTTTTGTTTTGGTTTTGGTTTTGGGTTTTTTTGCACTTCCAAAATTCTAAGTTAAGGAGACATTTTGAGATGAACTTTAATAATTGGGCTTCAGCAGGTATTGAGCCCTTGAGTACATATTTAACAGCAGGATATTAGTCTTTAAGCATTAGATATCAATAGCCAAATCCTTAATTTTTTGCTTTAAGCTGGGAAACAGAGTTGTTGCTTTGCCAATTTAAGACACAATTTCCTTTTAAACATCCCCACAGGCTTGCCTGAGACAACAGACACAAATCACTATCTATTTTGGCAATTCCTTTCTTTTTGGAGGCAGTGCTCACACTGTGAATTGCCAGTATTTGCCTTCAATTTATGATTATCATTATGACTTTTAACTAATGCTCACCCTGGATCATTTTCACGGCTCTGGATGGATGGTCTTTTTCTGTCTCTCTTCTGTTAACAGCAAAACTAGATGTTGCTCTGCCTCGTTATGGAGTCCTTAATGCTGCTGTGCACCTGTCTGCATGCTTCTATGTTTTGCTCTTCTAATGAAGTCCAACGGCTGCCAAGGCAGTAGAGGAGGGAGAACATTTCCCTTTGACACCAACATGTTGAACCATTTGTTCCAACCTGTAACTCCTCTAATCGTGCATGCTGCATCTTAATAGAGAGCCTTGTTGAAGTTAATTACTTCTGCTGGCATACCCCAGCATTCAAGATGTTCCAGAGTGACTCAGGATGGTACCTCTCTTAGACTTGATATAATTTGTTAAAAGCTACATTTGTCTGAAGGTGAAACATTGGCAATAACCTCTAATTTGCATCCTGTAACTAATTTTTCAGGTTTATACACTCCGTAGTGGTAAAAATTATACTTGGTGGGGGAAGGAAGAAAGAATAAAGGAAATAATTTGTACTTGTCATAGAAAGCACATCAATGGGAACAGAGAGAAATAGTCATTCCGGGCTGGAATGAGAGTCTGTGATGTTGCTCGTTGCAGCTTGTCGCTGCCTCAACAAGCTGGACAACTCAGAATTACCAAAATTCATGCTAGAAACCTATAAACTAAGTCCTGCTAGAAAATTCTAGCAAAACCAAGTTTCTGAGAAATACAGTGGCAAGTGAAAATGAACTTTGGTGAGTGCAGGGCCATTGATATTGGAAAGTTTATGGAATAACAGTGAAAACAGCATGTAGTTCTATAAGCAGTGGTGTGTTTAAGATGTATATTTGTGTTGGATCCTCTTCCCCACAGAAAGCTGTAAAATGATCCTCAGGAGGAAAGGAAAGGAAAAAAAATAATTCAATGAATTGTTGTCAAAGTTTATTTTACCTTGAGTGCAACAATATATACTTCCCCTGGTTTTAACTTCTGCAAGTGGTGAACAGCCTGAGCTGAATCTTTCTGTAAAAGTTGAACTGTAGCAGAGAATTTCTGCCCTAATTGTTGCTTGACAATTGAAAGTGAAGTATTAATGGGGAAAAAATGTCAGTCAGCCTTCTCTTTGTAAAGCTTTGCTAATTTGCCCTATGCTCCCATGTTAAAGGCAGTTGTGGTTGGGCTCAATAGCAGAACACAAACGTGCAAAGAGTTGTAAGAGGAAGTGTGTTCCACGTATATGGCAAAGGCCAAGGAAATACTGATTTATACAGCTCAAAGTTGAAATATTTGCCACTTTCCACTTAGCCAGGGCCCATCTGGCTTGAAGCAAGTCACATTTCTCCTAATAAAGAGTTCTGAGATCATAGAATCGCAGAAAACATCCAGTTGGAAGAGACCTCCAAGATCATCCAGTCCAACCTTCAACCCAGCACTGAGGGGACAGCACTAAACCATGTCCCCAAGTGCCAGGTCCACATGCTGCTTAAATACCTTCAGGGATGGTGACTCCTCTGCTGCCCTGGGCAGACCATTCCAATGTTTGATAGCCCTCTCTGGGAAGAAATATTTCCTAGCATCCAGCCTGAACCTTCCCTTCTGCAGCTTGAAACCATTTTCTCCTGTTGCTTGCCACCAAGGAGAAGAGGCTGCCCCTTCCTCACTCCCTTCAGATAGTTGTATAGAGTGAAGAGGTCTCCCCTCAGCCTCCTCTTCTCCAGACAGTGCTACTGGGATGAGATCTTCCCTTTCTCCAAATAAAACCAACCAATTATTGACAAGAATGAAACATTACATGAAAACAAATGCTGAAAGGGCAAAGAGCCAGAAAGGGTAAAGACTTCATTTAATTCTGCTTTTTTTTTTCTTCCCATAAGACACATCAAATGCTATTCATATCATAACATATACCTCTAATAATGGCAAGAATAGCAGTAATACATCTTACTGCATAAAATACCTGTAAGCAGATGACATTCATGGAGCTTCTCAGTGAAATATGGTGATACAAAAGGCTGTAGTTCCTGCAAGATGAAAACAAGGGACAACTGAAACAAATTCAATGCACAAATAAAATCATTGTGCCATTAAAGGAACCTTAAAAAACCTACACATGCAATAATTGTGATGTATGATTCTGTCTGGTTGTGTAGCTCCTTGCAGATTTGCCACCCAAATCAGAGGTCATTGTAGAACAGTGACTATGCTCTAAGCCTGTTTTCCACTCAAACCTATAAACAAATGGAAAGGAGTTCCTCTTGTGGTGGTGTGTATATCAGGGAGGTGAAAGTGAATTTTAAGCAGTGTGATGCAATTTAAAACCCAAGGATTCCCTTAATTTCAAAGACCCTGGTTCAACAATCATTGCTGAGAGGAACAGAGAAGGATTGGAGCAGATTTCCACCCCACCTCCTGTGTATGAGGAATTACAGCCACTGGCTGCAGGTTGGGAGCAGGGACTGCCCAAGCCACCAACATCCAAAGGTCACAGAAAGGCAAAGCAGCACCAAACCCCTGATGAATCCCTACATAACTCCCAGCTTCTCCAGGCAGAATCTGCACACTTTTTTTTCTCAAAAAGACACCACCACCTTGGACTATTGCTGACTTAAGGTGATTTATTTAAGATATACTGTCCTGGAGGCAAGTCTGGAGACTTTCAAACTCCAAGTGAGTTAGGGTAATCACTGTTACAGCATTGCAAGGCTCAACAATTAGTCTTATGACATTAATAAGAAGCATAAAACTCTTAGCTTTTTAGCTTTCAGGCAAATAATTATCTTCCTGGTGCTGGAAGTTGATGATAACTATAGGCATGATTTAAAACAGGTTTTTTGTTTCTTTTATTTTGAAGGGAGAGACTGCTTTTTCAAAGGATTTTATTCAGACAAGTTCTAGGGATGAGCTTTCTCTTGACCAGACAGATTAACTATTTTAATCTGACTTGTTTTCAATGAGTGCAAAATACTTATCCATGTTTAATTGTATTTTAAGAACATCACATTAACACTTGACTATGGAATCTTTTCTATGTCTTCCTCCAAACTCTCAGACTTTCATTAAAAATATGAAACTCACACTTGGCTTTCAGCTCTAAACTCAGAAAAGGATATAAATTAGCACTACAGGAATATCAGCTTGGGAAATCAGGAACCTGCAGAGAAAATCTGTAGAAATCTATATTCTTGAAATACTAACCACCAAAAACCCCAAAGAAAACCGCTCTGGGCACTACTTTGGTTCCTGTGGTTTAGAAATTTCCATGTTCCCCTAGGTTTTATCTGCCTCTTTTGGTGCAGGCTCCCACAGAGTGAAACAGAGGACGTGCTCTGGGTGCAGACTGCGTGCAGCCACGGTGTTCCCAGGTTGGGTTTCAGCTGATCCGTGGGCTGGCTCTCTCACAGCTGTGCATCTGGGATACAGCAGAGTTCTACTCCAGCCCATTTGATAAGCTTAAGGACCAAATCCCACAATTTGTATTCAGGCAAACCTCCCATGCAGATCAGCAGGTTTTCTCTCCTCCAGGAGAGAAAAGACCTGAATCCCTGGGAGCACCAAAAGGGAAACTTGCTTACATTTCTTTTTCTTTTCCCTCCCCTTTCCCTGAAAGGGAATTGCGTTGAATTTTTCTTGTCTCCAGCCACCAAAACCGAATCCAGCAGAGAGATGAAATGCTAAGCATAGACCTGGAGAAAAGAAGCAGATGGAAAGCTAGAGAAAGTCATTAAAGGAGCTGATGTTCTCTCATATGTTTTGTGTCCTTCTCATTAATTACTAGGAACAATTACAACTGCCATCACTTTTTGTCCCCAGAACTTCCTCATCTAGTCATGCTAGTCCTGATCACAAGCTGGCAAATCTCATAGTGGACATAAGTGTTTTTTGTCTTCCCCATCATACAACATCACCAAATCTTCCTGTCCTTATCAGCTGTCAAAATACGCCTCCAGGTAAGGAAAGCACACTTAAATTTGGGAAAAAACAGAACTTCTCTAATTGTTTCCTTTCTTCATGGATCATTTATTTCCTGTGGAAGTTACAAATTTTTCCCTGTTGCAGAGCAGGAGCAGCATGCAGCCAAGCAGACAGTTTAGCAGGTCTCCAAAAGCAGGTTGCTGCATGTTCTGATGTATGCACACCATGCCAGTGAATGCAAATCATGTTCTTGGGACCCTTCACAGTGTGGTGGATTGTGGATCCACAAAAAGCAGATAGAAACCTATTCAAGCTCATGATTAGTGACAATAAGATAATGACACAGCAGAAAAAGAGCACAGGCAAAATACCTGTGCTAAGCCAGCCTCTGGGAACTGTTTTGAAGCTTGCCCTGATGTCTGGTTGCTCTGGGTGCTTCCATGGGTTTCTCTCACTCACGTTCTAGCTGTAAGAGCTGCAGGTGCTGTCCGCACAAGAGAGCAGATAAGTTTTTATGCTCTCTCTGCCCTGCTATGTTTCAAATGCCTCAGCTCTTCTGTTTCCACATAATGAGCTGGGTTCCGTGCATCTCTCCGATGTCAATTGATTGCAGGAAGAGCTTTCAGTTGAAGTTTAATTAGCATGTAACTGATAAGTCCAATTACTCTATAATGATTTGGAAATTACATGAGCTACATATTTTGTGATTGTGGTCTTCCATAAAACACAAAACTTGCAAGAAAATTTTAGCTATTTAATGAACACTTTACAAAACCTATTCTGGGTTTAATCAGATATCAATTAGTCGGGAAAGGGAAATCTTAAATTAACATGTATTAACAGTGTTAATTGGCAGCAGATTTCCCATTGAGTCAACTGCAGCATGGAAGCCCATTTCCACCACAATGTGTAAAGTAGCACAGAATGTGCAGTCCCTACAATGCCTCTTATTGTGCTGAAGTTTTGTAAGAAATTCAATTATTCCCTTATACTGAGGAGGGATCTGATACATAATTAATCCTGGCTTGTTTTAAAGATGCTGGCATAATTAGCAATGCATGGAATACATTATCTCTGACATATTTTTATTTCACCCCTCCCTTTGAATCTAACCGTTGCTCTTTAATTAACAGCTAAAGTATTGCAATATTAAATTGGAGATGTTGCCTTTTTGGCAGCACTTGAAGTGCTGCTCTTCGTTATGGTTGCCATGGAGTGCACTTAATTTAGTTTATGATCATGTCTCTGTATTGGTGGAAAAATATCTTGGGGACAGCACCCACAATGCTTCTTCAGAAATGTGAGTTGATGTTTGAATGCATGCTCTGGAAATCACTAATGTGGGCAGTGGGAGCATTTTACTGCATGCCTCTGTTTTTGCCTGGTGGAACACTTTTGCACCACTGAACGGTGCAAAAACTCTTTTAATCCTTCTGGTGTCAGAACAGGACCTTTGGGGAAGGCATTGAAGCCTAGCCTTGAAAATCAGTTAGCAGAGGAAAAAAAGTTGTCTGAGACAAGGTTAGGTGAATTGTCATCTGAAGGAGTAGGAGTCTCCCCATTAAACTGCAGGCTTCCTAGCTAGGCGGGTCCTTCCAATAGATGCTACATTGACTAAAGGTAGTGGCAGCTGGTCACCAGCATGCTCAGAATTGCCTAAATATAACATGGAGGAAGACAACCTAACATACCTTTCATTAAATAAGTTGAAACAAAGCACACCCCAAAAAAATGCTGGAACAAATTCTGGTTCTTGCACTTTCTCATTAAAGTAAAAAAAAACCAAACAAAGAAACAAGCCAAAAAGCTTTCATTTCCTTCTACTGGATTTCTGTTAGCCTTTTAATGTGCCATATGACTGCTACTGTTTCTGGTCCATCAAATACTATTAAAATGCAGCAATAACAAACTATTCTGCATTTCTTCATGGCAGAAGTAGGAAGGGGAAGGTTGCAGACCTATTGTTTCTCCCTTTACTCACAGCCAAAGGATTTTTTACTCTCTGGATATACTTGAGTACCAGATGGCAGAGTGATTTCAGAGTTGTCAAGCAGATTAACTGAAGTTAAGATCCTAAATCCATTTGGGGGGTTGATGATTCCCTGCTTAACAAAGGTGCCAATGTTCTTACCCAAAGTTGGGCATTTGGTACTTGAGGAAATAAAACAGGTTTGTATGTCCAAAAGTTAACTCAGTTTTAAAACTTCATTGTGAAAGAGAATTGTTGGACTCTTCTGAAAAAAAAAAAAAAAAAAATAGAAGAGGGGAAATTATGTGTCCTCTGCTGAAATATTTTTTTGTTGGCTTTCTATGACAAAGACTTTTGATCTGGGTTCCAGGAATATCAAGTTCCTTCCTCTGCCTTCTCTGTCTGAGCTTTGCAGAGAGTTAGCTCTTGCTACATGAAGAGAGGATGCCAGTACCACAGGGTCCCAATCTGTGGGGCATGGCAGGAATGGAAGTAATGAATTGTGGAAGCATGGGAAGGATGAAACAACTTGCACACTTGAAGTGCAGAAGTGTAAAAGCCAAACTGCTTCCCTTTATACCTCCATCATAATTAGCATGGGTTATCTGCCCAAAATTCACTTGCAGCTGACTGATCACAGCTGCTGAATAGTTCTGAAAGCTTGAAATAGGGTAAGATACTAGGCTGGGGTGATATTGATATGGTTATCAGAAGTGCCTAGAAAGCAAGGTCGTTCCAGTTGGCTTTTTGCCTGCCTTTGGCATAGCAGAATCATATAATGAAGTCAGCTGGTGATGCTAACAGTGTTCAGATGCATTGTTGTCCTGCTGCCTAACCCTGGCCTTGATGGAGTAAGACTGTGACTGAAAGATGCTACCTGATGGTTGTTCTAATATTCACTTTTGCTAATAATGATATAGAGCTATGCACAGAGCTGGAATAAAAGAGGCTATGGGGAATATTTGGTCTCCACAGTCTCATTTTGTGTGTTGATTTGATCTGATATTCCAGAAGACATAACTCTGTTTTGTGGAATTGGTTATTTTCAGCTATTTTTTATAGATAGATTTTTTTTTAATTTCTTCAATACATTTTCCCAGCAAGTTAAAACAAAGTAGAAATAAATGGGGGGAAAAAAAAAAGGCCAAAGTAATTTTTTTTTTCTTAAGTGGGTATAAGCACAAGTATTTTCTAAGTAATTCTCATTTAGGCACAGACTTTGACCAAAAAAAAAAAAATCCACCAAACCCAGAAACTATTGAAATGGGTTTGTGCTGTTGCAATATTTCATGAAGGATGTAGTGATCTATGTTTTGGGTCTAGGTGGTCTACAAGAAGCAAGACAGAGACTGTACTGCCTAATAATGCTTTAGAACATCTGTGCTTTGTTCCAAGCCTTACATCCACACTGCAACCTGAGCAGCTGTGCAAAAGACCTTGCTCCACTTCTGGTGCTGGGACCTGAGCTGTCTTGTGTGGTAGTTTTAGGCTGTGACTTTAAAAATTCTTCACAGATCATGAACAGAAAGTAGTAAAATGTAAACAAATCACTACTGGGTGTGAAAAGGAAAATAATAATTCCAAACAATCCCATTGGAGAGATATCTACCATCAGATTTGGTTCCCAAAACAATCTCTCTCTTCTTTCTTCCTCAGGCTGGGAGATACTAACTTCCTTCTGCTTGCCCTTGGCTACATTCTTTTGACTGGTATTAACTTCTCTGCTTCTGTCTCTTTGTCCCTTGTGTACAGGGAGCTAGGGAGAAGGCAGGGAAGAGAGAAGCTGTTGCAGCTCCCCTGGTGCTTGGGCAGGGGGGTCCTTGTGCTGTTTATTAATTGTAAGTGCCTGTAAACATTGTAAATCCTGTATATTTTGTACATATTCAAATGCATTCCATTGTGGACTGTAGTTTTGCTTGCAAATACAGCTTCCATTTGCTTCCAGCTGAGCTGGTCTGGCACAGTTAATGTTGGGGAAGAATTTTCAACCCACCACATCCTGTTAGCTCAGCATGCAGCACCAACTTTCCCCTGACAATGTTGTGCCACCTCAAGGCAACTCAGAAGATACTGCAGAGGCCTGGACACAGTCCTGTTTCTCCCCCTTTGCATTACTAAAAACAAGGCAAAGTGGTGAGAGATCTGTGAGTGTGGCTTTAATGAGCTGCAGACATAGCACAATGATTCAATATGAGCCAGAAATTAGTCAGGCTGAGTAGCAAAATGACACTTGCTTTGAAAAACACCACAAAAGCATACTGTAATTTTGTATAATTACTGATCAATTGCCATTGATTTATGCCTCTCATTTGCCATCAAAGGACCAACTAGAACTTAGCCTGAGCACCAAACAGCAACAGGATGCCTTTCTAATAGGATGAACCAAATAATTATGTAAGATGCACCTGGACTTCAGGATCATAGAGGTTTCTGCCAAGGGGAATTGGAACATAAGAGCATGAGTTTTGTAAAATCTCATTTCTCCTGAAAAGAAAAATGTTTCTCCAGTGGAGTCTTGTCCTTTGCCAGCACATTGACTCATAGTTCCCATGTTGCAAAGACGAGGGTCCAGAGCAGTCCCACCTAGTTCTGGCACTTAACTGAAGAGCCTCAGCTAAGACCTGAGGTATTGTTGGGTTCTTCATTCAATAAACCCAGGGCACAGATCTTCACTGGTAGTCTAGTGTATTCTGAATGTATATCTATTCATGCCTGACTGCCAGTGCAGGCACTGATGTTTTTAGTCCAATTTCATGATGATTATATGACTGATAGTTGAGTCAACATTACCCAGACTATATTTTGTGTAAGAGTCAGGGCATGCTGCAAGGCCCAGGATGGGGCTCCTCTCCAGCTGATGATCAGCTCTCAGTCCTGCCCACTCCACAACTGGTACCTGGGTCTGTGGGCTTCACTGATGAGCTGCTGCTGCAGGCTCCAGTTGTGGCATGACTGTGAGTCCTTACAGGGAGAAAATCCATTCCTGACCAAAATAAAAGCTCTGCCTGGCAGTGCTATGGCCAAAGGTGTCTACCAATGAGGATATGAGCAATATGTTCCAAGCCTGACCTTCCAGTAGCTTTGTGGAAGAATTTAAATCAATATTGTTGTGTGACAAATTACTTTTTCTGTCATCTGACACAATGTTCTGGGGAAAAAAAATGTGAAATGGAAACAGCAAAAGCTTAGTTTTCTTTTTTGCTTGTTTGCTTGACAGTGGAAGGAGATCAAACCCTCAAGAGAAGTGACAGTGTGATTTCTGACACACCACCTGCTTTTGCAAGTGCCACCACAGGCTGTGTGTGTATGTGCACAGGCATCAGAGGTCTGTGTGTGCCTCTGCCCTCAAACACGATGTGAAGAAGACACTTGCATGCACTTTGCCCCCCCTTCCAGCTGTGATAGTGGAGCTTTTAATTGATTGCTATGAGGGCAGAATTTAAATGAAATTTAAAAAGCCATAGTGTATGCTGTGGATTTATTATTTTCTTTTTGAGTAGAAAGTGGCAGGTTATAGGGCAGAGAAGTTTTATGAGAGAAGGTAAAAGAAAGAAAAGGGATTTGAGAAAAAGAGGGAGAGAGAAGGTTAAAAAGAGCACCAGTAGAAGAGAGACTCCAGTGAATGGGGCTTGCAGGAAAAGGGCATCTCCAAGAATGCTTGGAAAAGATGTGTGGGTAGGGTGACTAAAAAGCAAGAGAATACCAGTCTAAGGAAAGAGTAGACAACTCAAAGAAGAGATGGGGCAAAAAAAAAGAGATAGAGAAGAGGAGCTAAACCACTTTTCTCGGAGGTAAAATATTGATTTCCTCTCTGCTTCACAGAATCAGAGAACATTAGAGGTTGGTTGGGACCTTGAAAGATCATCCAGTCCAACCTCCCTGCCAGGGCAGGATCACCTAGAGTAGGTCACACAGGAACAAATCCAAGTAGGTTTTGAATGTCTCCAGAGAAGGAGACTCCACAATCTCTCTGGGCAGCCCATTCCAGTGTCATGTCATTCTCACAGTGAAAAATTTTTTCCTTCTGCTCACATGGAACCTTCTATGCTTCCCCAGGCTGCTTGCCATATGGGGCTGCTGTTCTCCAGCACCAGCAATGGAAGCTGCTCTCACTTAGCATCAGTTGAATGCACTGAGACAGTCTGCTGGACCACTCATGGTTCCTATGAGTTTTCCTGATGAGTGTTCCTGTGTGGTAGATTTAGACTATGCCTTTAAAAATTTTCACAGATTTTGAGCAGAAAGTAGTAAAAATGTAAATATATCACTGTGGGTTGTAAGAAGGAAAATAATGATTATTCTAAACAATTCCATTGGAGAGATATCTCCCATAAGATTTGGTTCCCAAAACAATCTGTCCTCTTCTCTTCTTGCTTCAGCCTGGGAGATACTAACTTGCTTCTGCCTGACCTTGGCTGCATTGCTTTTATTTTGGCTAAGTTTAAGATATCTCTGCTTCTTTCTTTCTTCAATGCTACAAGGAGGGTAAGGGGGAGGCAGGGAGGGAGAAGCTGTTTCCAGCTTCCCTGGTCCTTTGGCCAGGGAGGTTCTTGTGCTGTTTTGTTAATTGTAACTATCTGTAACTCCTGTATATTTTATACATATTCATTGCATTTCATTGTAGATTGTAGTTTTGCCTGTAAATACAGCTTCCATTTGTTTTCACTGAGCTGGTCTGGCAAAGTTAATGTTGGAAGGGGGTGGGAAGTATTTTCAACCCACCACATCCAAGTCTTTTCCAAGCCTTGTCAAGCTGAATCTCTAAGGATGATCAAAAAGCCAAAGCAAATGGCTGGGCATGGAGTATGCATAGTTAGCTACAGTCTAGGTTAAAGAGACCAATTCATGAAATGTCCTGGAAGATAAAAGCAACAGCCTATGACAGGTATTGAGCCCTGTAGTGCAGGGACTCATCTTGGGAAAAATAGCCCTTGTGGGATATTTTTGCTAAAAGATGAGGAAGGGCCAGGGTTAAGCCAACTGAACTTTCTCTCCAGGCGCAGCGGAAGTTAGGGAGGCGGAGAGTGAATCATCACTCAGAAATCTCAGAATAGATTTGCTAAATTTACAAATTCCATCGTAGTTCTGATTCTCTCTCCAGCCTTGACTGGCAACAGCTGTTTGCTTTGTTCTACTTTACTTCTTGGCTTTATAGTTTTCTCATTACATTGTACCTGTTTGTGTGTTGTGAGACTGAACTGATTTGGAAGATGATGACAGGAAGGGGATTAGTCAAGAAAAGCAAGAGAATATTTTTTGCTTTGCTTCGTTTTCCACTCCCCATTTTGTGTATTTACTCTAGCAATGACTGTTTGCAGGCATACTTCTGGAAAGAACAAAGTTTTGCTGATTGCAGGCTGTTGGGGCAAAGCAAAGTTGCATTTCTTTGAGAAGCTGATTCATTGCCTTCTTTCAAACACAAAGCCACAGAGTGCTGTGACCTCGTTGGTCAATCAGGCAAAATAAATTGAATTTGAAGTGATTAATACTTGCCATAATGTGTTTGGGAAGGTGCTAAGAACTGAGAACTGTTTGCAAAGAAATAGTTCAATTAATTAAACAGGAAAAGATTAAAGTATTCAGATAAATTACTCATTTTGTCCAGGTCTAATAATGAATATCAGTGATAGGTTTCTTTTGGCTGTATCACTGCTGATGCCTTCATTGATGACTCTTGTCTCTGTGAGTAACAAACAAAAGCAGAAAGTGTAGCATTCACTCAGTGTTGTTATTCTGGTTTGATGTGGAAGTTGGGCTGCCATCTCCTGTTTTGAACTTCCACATTTTAGAAGGAATAAGAATTAGCTACTATCGAGTGAATACAGAGCTAGTAAACAGAATGTTGAGAAGAACTGGAGCTGCCCAACCCCTGTTGAAGTGGGGAATGGATGAAGATTAAAAAAGGAAAAAAAAAAGTTGGAGGAGGATTAAGTGTTTTGTTTGTTTGCTTGGGCTAGAACAAATTACCATAAAATTAAAAAAAACTTCTAGAAGTTCTAAAAATAATAATTTGAAAGGTTAATTAAGCCTGGAGGGGATCATCCATAGTCTCCACCCTCAGATTGTTTTAAGGACAGCCTAGTCCTGACTTTCAGACTACTATACTCCACCTTGGGACACGAGAGATAAGTAACAAAACCTTTGGCTGTGTTACTACGTGTCTGTGATTTAGGCTGTGACCAGTTTTATGGGAAAGCAAAAAACGTAAACAGTGAAAAAGTTCGTTTTCACCCACAAGATCTAAGGGTTGAAAGACAGCTGGGCATCATCTACTTCAAATTGGTATAAACAAAACAGGAATGTTTGGGGTTTTGGGAGAAGAGGAGGTAGCTGTACTGCTTTGTACACACGTTTTGAATAGAGCTTTCCCTTGTCTAGTTGGGTTACATATTTTCTGTCCATAAGCCTAATTTAGTTGTCTCAAAATCTCCCAGGGTTAATGCATCTCACCTCTAATGAGAGAAAGAGGTAGCAGAGACTGAAATGAAGGACATTCATTCCTGTACCAGGAACTGCACTAATCCATGACCTGGAACCAAAAGCCACAGTTTTGGGTGGTGGGATCTGCCATTCTTTCCTCGTTATGGATTAAATGCCACTTCAGCAGTGACTTTGAAAGGTCACTGTCAGTCATGCCATGGCTCACCTCCATGCATCAAGTGCTTCTGACGCACCACTAATCTCAAGTGAATTTTCCCTTCTGCATCATCTTTCTCATTTGGCAGTGCCTGTCTTGACCTTTTTGGTTATTTTGAAGCACCTTTCCCTTACCTGGGAGCCCGTTCTGTTACGGATGTACATACTCTTTCTCAGGACATCTCCAGTGGTGTTTGAGGGTGTCTCAGAAACCACTCTTACTTAGGCTGCAAGGTAATGAATGACACAGAACTGAGTAGTACCAGAACGGATCCGTGAGAAGTTTTTGAGCTGCCACGTTACCACAACCAAAACTAACTCCAGAGACCATTATATGCATTAATCATAAAGTACTAAAGTATGAAAGACTCAATTAAAGTTTACTTGATGCAAAATTAAAACTTCTTTCTTCCTCTTCACTGTGCTGATTACGTTAAAACAGAACAATGAGGCAGCTGCAGTGGAACAGTATCAGAGAGATTTCAGTCAGCATTTACTATAGGCAAAATTATAAGGCTAGGTTTTCTCAGCCAGTTCAGTCAGCCAACTGGCTGCACATCTTTCAAATGCTTTTTTATGCTATCATGAACTGCAAAAAAAAAAAAAAAAAAAAAAGAATACGTGGACATTTTTCTCCTTTTTTTTGAAAAGTAAGAGAATGGTGCAAATGCAGGAAAAATTTCCATGCTCAGCTCTTGCATTGTGCTGCTCCCCCACAGCTTTCCAGGGCTCTGATCCAGTGAAACAGTTCAGTGCTGGTTCATCTTTAAGCACCTACTCAGTCCCTTTGAGGCTAACCTGCCACTCCTTTAAAAAATGCTGCTAAACACATGTCTCTCTCTCAACCTTTATTTTGTTTTGAATGTCACAATTTTCTGAAGAGAAAAAAAAAAAGCAAAACGAGAAGCTGTGGTTTACAATTGATTTAAATTCTGGTGATTTTATTTCCCTATAGAGTGAAAATTGAATGGGAACAATCACCTCTGAAGACTAGTCAATGAAGACCAGTCACAGGGACTTCTTTTCTTTTACTGTTTTTATAGTGGAATAAAATTGCTCTAGATGAGGTTATTTTGTTTCAGAGGCCATTAGCATAATTTCTCTACAAGCATTTTGGATCTACTGCTATTAAATTTTACACACTTCTATTCCATGAGACTAAAAAAATAGTATTTCAAATAACAAATCTACAGAAACTTTCTTTTTTTTATTATTGTAAGGATTTTTTTTTTAAAACCCCACATCCTCCAAGCTATTTTTTTTTTCTCTGTGATTGAGCTGGAATAAGGATAGTAATTTGGCAATGTAAATTTGCATAGAAATATGCTGCCTAAGAACCCATTTATTACACACTGGTTATAACTCAGGCAGATATGAAATGGCCCAAAGGTAAAGCAGAGCTGATGACAGAATAAAAATGTGCATGCAACTTTCTGTGGGATGAAGTTTTTTGACTTTGTAATTATTTTCATTTACTGTGTTTCCAGATGAATATTAATTTTTCTTTTTTTTTCTTGCTGTGTGTTTACTTCTGACTCACCTTTATTGAAATAAGAAAAGTGGGTGCTCTGATTAACATTTGTTTTAATTGGACTGTAGCTTTTCTATTCCTTGCTGAAATGCAACTTTATGTTTGTTTTGTTTTGTTTTTTAAAGATGCTTTGGTTTGTTTTCTATTGTGACTCAGAGGGGATTTTCCTACCCCAAAAGCAACCACACATTGTAGGTAGCCACTGTAACTTTTCTTCCTTTGTGATAGTGGACATGTACTACTTTCCATACATTCAGATTCATTGAACATGATGTCAAAAGAACAGAATTCTATTCACAGGGTCGCAAGATGTCAGGGGTTGAAAGAGACCCAAAGAGATCATCGAGTCCAACCCCCCTGCCAGAGCAGGACCATACAATGGAGCTCAGGTCACAGAGGAATGCATCCAGACAGGCCTTGAAAGTCTCCAGAGAAGGAGACTCCACAACCTCTCCGGGCAGCCTGTTCCAGTGCTCTGTGACCCTTACAGTAAAGAAGTTCCCCCTTGTGTTGAGGTGGAACCTCCTGTGCTGCAGGTGACATCCATTGCTTCTTGTCCTATCACAGGGTGCAGCTGAGCAGAGCCTGTCCCCTCCCTCCTGACACCCAGCCCTCAGATATTTATAAACATTTATTAAATCCCCTCTCAGTCTTCTCTTTTCCAGACTAAAAAGCCCCAGGTGCCTCATCCTCTCCTCATCAGGCAGTGCTCCAGTCCCTTAATCATCCTCCTAGCCCACCGCTGAAACCTCTCCTGCAGATCCCTGTCCCTCCTTAACTGGGGAGCCCAAAACAGTACTCAAGATAAGGTCTCACCAGGGCTTTTTTACTTTCATCTGTATTGCTTCCTGACTTACAGCTGAGAAACCTAATTCACTATGAATTTTATTCAAGATATGGAAAAAGGAAAGTGACGTAGGGATTAATAAGAGAGAGCAGCAAAAGGAACTTCCTAAGCTCATAGAGCCTGATCCTACCCTGCCAAAATATACTGAAAATCATGTGTGTCCTCAACTGGCTTGCTCAGCTTGTTCTTCCTAGGCAAAGACTAGGCAATGGAGGAGAGACAGGACAGATCTTTAATTTAAAAATCAGATTTTTAGATTTTTTTCTTTCTTTTTTTTTTTTTTTACCTCTTATGGCACAATACATTTTCTCTCTGGTGATGTGGTCAAACTTTGAGACATGGCTCTCACTGCTGAAGCCAGGTTAATGTTAGTTCTTTTCATCTTGCAGTTTTCAGTCAAGTCAGATATTGCATGTCTTCAGTCAAGTCTTACTCTTGTGGCTCTTCTGAGGAATCAGCAGGCTTTAAATCCAACTTGGAAGCTGAAAGGGGTGACCTCGTTGATGTCTACAACTACCTGAAGGGAAGTTGGAGCCAGGTGGTCTCTTCTCCCAGGCAACCAGCAACAGAACAAGAGGACACAGTCTCAAGTTTTGCCAGGGGAGGTCTAGGCTGGATGTTAGGAGGAAATTCTTCACAGAGAGAGAGATTGCCCATTGGAATGGGCTGCCCAGGGAGGTGGTGGAGTCACTGACCCCGGAGATGTTCAAGAGAAGACTGGATGAGGCACTTGGTGCCATGGTCTGGTTGATTGGATAGGGCTGGGTGATAGGTTGGACTGGATGAGCTTGGAGGTCTCTTCCAACCTGGTTGATTCTGTGATTCTATGATTCCATGAATGTTATTTTTTCACATACTTTGCAATGAATGTGGAAGGTTGCAAGGCTTTAAAAAACTACTTCCTAATCCTGCAAGTCATGGAGTCTGTCTATTTATGTGTTTTTCATACAGAATGTGTTCTGCAGGTATTGAGAGATGAAGAAGTGCTAATTGGGCAATAACTACTTTTCTGGTCTCATCCTTTATTAATGACAAATGAAAACCAAACCAAGCCAGAGCAGCTTCTGTTTCTATACTGCAGACAATAATGACCATCACATGGGTTGTAATAATCATAATAGACTTGCAGTATTTTCCAGCTGAAATAGTTTAATGATATTTTTTATTACTGACTAGCGCTGTTTGTTGTTTCAGAAATTAGCTCTACAATTTTAAATATCTTCTTTTTTTTTTTTTTTTTCTTTCTTTCATGTATTATAGCTGGATAAATAGGCCAATATTTTTCTCCCATTACTTTTGTTTGGTTTTTCTGACTCCTTCCACATTGATTTGTCTCAGTGCTCTGTGAAATTGATTACATTTGTTTCTTTCGAAAAGAGACTTCTGGAATTCTGCATTATATTTACCACTCAAGGAAAAAAAAAATAAAAGAAGACAAAAAAAAAATGGGTTTCTTTTAGAAATGAAGCAAAAGGCTCATTTGGATGAGAGTTAATTTAATGAAAGTATTTAATCTTCCCCTCCTCCCCATCCTGAAGCAAGAAGTTATGGCAATCCTTTATTTTAAGATCTCTGTGCCATCTTTATTCTGAGTCATTCTCAGTTTACTGGCAAAAATGAATTTTTATTCTGTTAGGCCTGCTGAGATTACCCTGCTCTGTGACAAGGAGCTTTAGTCCTTCTTTTGGTTTGAGTATCATCAACAGACTGAAGGAAAGGACTTGTGGTACTACATTCACTTTAAATTTAGTGCTTCCAGTCACATGAATTCAACCATTTTGCATGACCAGAAAGAGGTAATTGCAAAGGGGGGGGGAAGATGGAAATTGCTTTCATAACAAGTTCACATTCTGCTGGATTTGATCCAAAGGACTTTGCTCATCCTCTGACCTGGCCCACCAAAGTATCCTCTGTACCCAACCTGCAAACAGTCTTCATTTTAATCTTATCAAGCAAACCAGCCCAGGGTGTTGCTGAATGTAGAGCACCATGAGGAGCTTTAAAAAGAGAAATAGTTTTGTAGCTATACATTAGGGTTCTATTTAGCTTCCAAATCAGTGCCATGGGAAAGGATCAGATGAAATATGCTTCATGGAAAGGTCCTGCAGCTTTGTATCATATGCCATGTTTTTCCCCCCAGTATAACCATACTGGGGGGAGCCCCTTTAAATATTGTGAGAGGATGTGGGGAGATGTGAGAGTGAAAGAGAAGAAACACTTGCTCCCTGTGCAAGCTATGTGTTTGGAGAATTGAAGGCTGAAGTGGAAACTAAATCACCCCTTGATGTAAAATGTATCTTACAGTGGGATTAAGAAATTACAAGAAAGAAAAATGACTACAAGTCAGGATATTTCTCTTTCTCCCACTTCTTGTCATGTTTTTATAGCTATTATTGAACAAAATCCAGGTCTCAACAAACTAATCTCCTAAATGATGCTCCCTTGAGTAGGAAAAAGCCTTGAGACCTATGTGAGTGTGATCAACAAGATGTTATAACAGACTGCTGATGGGTGGCTACTAGGAGAGGATTGCAAACAGATGCTGCTTTGAAAGCACTTTCTCCCAGAGGGCACCTTTCCAGGGGAACACGAAAGAACAAAGAGGGTGGAGACAAGACTGCTTCTGTGTACTGTGGTCAGTCTCAGAGGGCTCAGCCACCCCTTTGCAATGGGACAAGGGAAAGAAGATGTTAGAGGAGTCATCATGGTGAAAGGCACATCATCATTGAATGCTAGTTGGCATGTTTTGATGCCTCAGTGCAGACAGCTGCAAGTATCTACTCTGCAAGCCACCATGACAGCTAAGGTGAGAACTGAATGGAGGCAGATGGAAATGTCTTGCCAAGTGATCTGCTTGTGTCAGAGACTGATAGTACTTGGTTGATTGGGCAGAGGCCATCAGTCAATTCTTCTTGAATTTCCATTTATTGGACTGCATTTCAGCTAGGGATGGGATCCAGGAGTAGTTGTAAACACCTTAAAATATCATAACCTTTTCTCTCTGCTCCATTGCTTAGACTCAGACTCCAGTTACAGAACCAAGTGGGGAAAATGCCACCCACCTTAACAACAAGTCACAGCTGCTGTAGGTTGCTTGTCATTAATGACTGGAACACCTTACAATGCCTGTTGCTCCCACCATGTCCTGTTTCAGATAATAAATAAAAGTCCCCAATCTTTCTTTTTTTTTTTTTTTTTTTTTTTTTAAGGAATATTAAGACTTTTTTTAAAAAAGAAATATTAATCTGTGTGTAGGGAAAATTTTTATAGACCTCTGTCCTAATGAGCAATCATGCCACTTGGAGTATTAAAAAAAAAAAATAGATGGAGGAAATCTCTTAGTGTCAAGCAATGATAATTCCTTGGCCAGTGCTTCAGAATCTTTTCAAATCTGTTTTAACACATATGAACAAGTCACCCAGGAATGTTTTTCAGTGCATTGTCATTGACAGCAGAGCCCAGAAAGCATGTCCTCTCCAGCCATTGCTGTCTCAAGATGTAAATCCTTATTGACACCATAGATGTCAAGCCTGTGCATTATTTAGACAGCTAGCGATGTTCCAGCGAAAACATGCTCCAAACAGAAGTCACTGCACTCCCCACTGCATGCTTAATCCAGAATGTCTTCTGAGCAAGACTTTAAAACTCCCAAAACTGCAGTTTGTAGCAAATGCTACTGTTTGACAGGGTGAAAACACACTTCCGCAGATGATCTACACCCTTAGAATATCTTTATGAAGCAGGGAAAATTCATAAATACTGTTTCATGGATGAGGGACTGTAGTTGCAGCCAGAGTAAATTACTTTCTCAAAGTTGTGGCAGATTTCCTCATATTTGCTCCTCTCCCTAGATCTAGGTCATGGTAACACAACCACACTACAACACCTTTTGCCTGCTGCAACTTGATGATAGTGGGAGTGCTGCTGGTTGTCTCTTCTTCATCTTCAAATAGGAGCCAGAGCAGGCTTAGCCTCAGCCACCTATTTTGTGCCTCCTGTAAGAGGGAGAAGGTCATTGGAAGAACCTTAGAATAAATCAGTCCAGTGTAGCGTTCATGGAATGAGTCTTGTAACCAGAGCCAAAAAGAGCATTAAATGTGGCTACCTCTAAAGTTTCTCTTCTGCTCTGTGGTTGGAGACAGTAGCTCTGATGAGGATGATGGCCCTGTTTCTGAGGGCCACAACAGTGGGAGTGTGCTGGTGAGTGGCTGATTGATGCCCATGTTGGGCATTTGCATTGCCCCCCAGCATGGATCACCTTGGCATGCAACACATTTTCAATCTGCCTGCTTCAGTTGTTTGATCTTATAGTCACCCTATGTTCTGTACCTCTGTGTGAGGTCAGTGGTCCAGAAAATCCTCTAAGGTTGTTCCTTTCTCTTGGATACTCACAAAAGTACTTTAACAGGTCCCTCAGCACTACCATATGAGGGATTTCAAGTGTTTCATTGGGGAAGAAGAAATTACAGACCAGCAAACTGAATTATATATTCCTAACTCTTAAGTAGCTTTACTGGGGGAGAGTGAAAGATTGCATCCCTTCTCATTTCCCTTCCCTCTCCAAAATCAATTCTAGCTTCCTTTATCTTGGATCCTTCTGGTTAATCTTCTCTTTCCTTTCACATCCTCTGAAACATCTCTCTTCTAGAAACACTACTCCTTGCATCCCTACATCTGGTTTCCTCTTGGAAATTCGCCAGTCTCAAATTAATCTTCTGGATAGAAAGCTGGCCCTTCCTGACTGGCTTGATGGGTGACTCATGTCTTTGCTGCTGCTTCCACCCCAAATATGGCAGCCTGAGTCACTGTCCTTTGTCACATCCCTCCCTCACTATTCCTTCCCTCCCCTGGTGAGAAATTCTCAGCCGATGTGTGCATGAAACGCCTGAGCTGCGAGACAGTCCCAGTGTGCTGATGTGACCCTTGGGCCCCCTCTAACTCCTGCATGTTGCCCTTTGCCTCCACTGCTCTGCTGCTGCTTTCAGGGACAGACTGTCTCATTCCACATCTTCTAGGAAAGGGCTAGAGTGCTGCTGGGGGCTACAGAGTAAGTCTTGTCGCAAAGTTTGGTTCTTCGATCACTTCTGGATGTTACCATTGGAGCTAATCATCCAGTTAATTAAACTGTCTCAAATGTCTGCCAATATTGGGCCTTGGCCCAGACCTTTTATTTACATTTCTGACCAGCCCAAATTCTTCATTTGGCAATACAGCAAAACGTACAGGTGGATCAAAACAGCTCATAATTTCCCAGGAAATTATTATTCTCTGCAAATTGTAACCCAGAGTGTCACAGCTGGTATTCACAGGACTTGAATTATACATGGCAAGCTGGAAGTGCTCTGAAGACTCAGCCAGCCAGAACAGACACAGTGCCACACAGAACACCCTCCCATTCACATCCTACCTACTGCCCCCAAGAAGTCCCCTGTGGATGTGGATGGGAAGGCTTCTATCCTTCAGCCAAGTTATGTTGGCCTCATCCAATGAAACCTGTTACTGACAGAGAGCTGCTCACCACCAGCTCATGGTAACCATACACCCAGAGGAGTTGTCTGCCATTCAAGTATTCAAATACATATATATTAGAGGAAACAAGCAAGCAGAAAGCATCTAATTTAGTCAGATAAATTATTCATTGTAAATAATTTGTTCAACTCCAATACCCAGCAACAAAAGGGTTTATTTTACCTTCATTCTGTGCAATTAGGATTCTTCTGTCAACAGTGGTGGAAGATACTCAGAACAATCACATTAATATTGAATTCTTTGCTTACCTACATGCTCTTTAAAAATGGATATAGTGTAAAAAGTTTACAGGGATTTGTGTTAGATTTCAGCTTAGGGAGCTACTCCAAGAAATCTCTACTGGGAATGTACAGTGGCACACATTCCACTAGAGAATGTATTTCACAGTTCAGTAAGTATTAAAAATGACATTTTTTGGTTGCACTATTTTCATGTAAGTGACAGCTTTAGCTGTAGTATGAACTTTGTTCTCTGCCCCCTTAGTTAAAAGCATAACATAACATAAGAACTGGGTGAGACTGAAGCTCCAGCTGGTCATACAGTGCCCAGAATCATAGAATCATAGAATCACCAGGTTGGAAGAGACCTCCAAGATCATCCAGTCCAACCTATCACCCAACCCTATCCAATCAACTAGACCATGACACTAAGTGCCTCATCCAGTCTTCTCTTGAACATCTCCAGGGACAGTGACTCCACCACCTCCCTAGGCAACCCATTCCAATGGGCAATCTCTCTCTGTGAAGAACTTCCTCCTCATATCCAGCCTATACCAGAAGCAAGGGATGCTGCTCAAAAAGGTGTAGAGGAGAAAGGAAAACAGAGCAGTGCTTCTCCCAGCATCCAGAAATTCATAGCTGAGGGTTGCCACAGTCGTAATTGTGTCTTTATGCTTAGTGATTTCTGGATATTTCTTCCAGGAGTCGGTCTAATGTATGTACGTATGTGTGTGTGTGTGTGACACATCTATGGCTTTTGTTAAATCCTACCTTCCTCATTCTTGAGACTTACAAATATCTTCTATTCTTGCCAAAAGCAGCAGCTAGAGTCTTTGTTCATCTACTTTAACTTGTCATCACTCTGATTTTCCCTTCCAACCTCTTCCAATATGCTTGCAGAATCTCTAAGAAAGGGAATGTATAATTCCATGATGTTCTGTCTCCATCAGAGTGTTTGGAAAAGAACCCATGATTTACAAGAGAACATGTTTCAAATTCCAAGGCCAAATAACTTACTTTTATTGGCTTTATCTCTGTTGGTGTCTGGTTATCTCAGCAGCTGTTCTGTGTCTCCAGGTACAAAAGTACTTTTTCTTGTGAATCAATGATTCAACCTTTCATGGAAATTTTTGCATTCTATGTTTCCTCTGTCATTATCTCCATAGAGTCATAGAAGGGCTTGGGTTGGAAGGGACCTCAGAGATCATCTACTTCAACCTTCCTGCCATGGGCTGGGACAACTGTCCACCAGACTCAGCTGCTCAAGGCTTCATCCAGCCTGGCCTTGAGCATCCCCAGGGAGGATGCATCCACAACTTATTCCACTTTTCCTTTTCTTGTTCTCCTTCTCACTCTTGTAATCTCAGCATTGCTATTCCTCTGACAGCCCCATCCCAAAGGTAGACATGACTTCAGAAGACCTGTGGATGACTTCAGAAGAAATGTTGATAAACAATACCATATTGAGGCTGTGTAAACACAGTTGAACTTCGGTCTGCTCTCTCCTCTTTCCAGCCTTCCAACTAGACAAGCAGAGAAGAAAAGCCTATATGCACAGCCACCTCAGGCTGTCCCTTCTTTACTGAAAGCTTTGCTCCAAAGGTTACTCAGAAGGGGAGAGAAGCAAATCTATATCTGTAAATAAACAGCAGGCAAAGTCAAAAGATAAACACCAGAGTTTGTTCATCAAGGGTGAATAGTAAAAAAGTTAGCAAGAGAGAGGCAGAGAACTTTTAAAGCACTGGAAAACATCCTCATGGTCTTTACAAATAATTTGTCTGGGGCAAGAAAGAATAATGAACAATTGCTGGATTTTTAAGAGCAAAAGGCCCCAGTCCCTTTCTGTAGGTCTCTCTTCTTTCCATTCATGGATGTTCCAGTTTAATGTGGCCAGATATTCAACCACTGAGCTTTCATCTCTGGGAGTCTCAGCATATCAGAAGCATTTACTACAAGTGTTGAGGCTGAAGAAACCAACTGGGATGGAATAGGCCCTTTGGGTGATGTGGGTAAGGAACAGACATAATTCTTGACTCATTGGGTCAAGAGGTGCAGTTAGTGGTCTATAGTTGAACCAGGTAGGTTAATGGACAAAGGCAATTCAAGAACTGATGGTGTAGTGTTGATTTTGTGGAGCTCTCCTGGATTCTTTATGGACAAAATTTGTTGCAGTTCAGCTGGAACAGGGATCCTCAGAGAGAATTTCAGCCTAGTCTTCTGGTTTTTAATTGCAATCCAGAAGGAAAAAAAAAAAGTTTCATTTTCATTTATCATCTCTTGCACCTGCTGTGGTTAGAAGTTTCCCCAATGCTTTAAATTGCAAAGACTCATCATATTTACTGAAATCAGCATTTCTGGAAATAATTCTGCATTTTCTGTGTGCTCAGTGATGTTACCCTCTGTGATAACTGCTTTGTCTGGGTCAGCTTTGCTTTATTTTCTGTAAAGCAATTGAGATTTATGGTTCATGTCACTCTTTTATGAGTTTATTTTATGATGTGATTGATCTTGCTGCAAACAAAGATTTTGCTCATATTTCCATGTTGGTTTTTTTTCCCCATCTCTATTCTGTATTCAAGAAAACAACAACCACAAAAAAAAAAAAAAAAAAAAGGCAATGGGCCAGTTGTGAAGCTGTAGCTTTGTAACAGCTGATAATCTTTTGTTAAGCCTTAAAGTACAGAATTCTCCCAAATGGCCTTGGGGTAGCCAGTTCTTTGCTATGTGGTGATGCAGGTATGTGCAGACAGTCACTCAGCTATTATTAGTGCCTGTACTGAAGTCATGTCCAGGCATTTGCTTTCTCAAAGGAGTAGAAATCATATTAAAAATAAAAAAAAACAAAAACAAAAACCACAACCAACCAAACCAAACCAAACTTTTTCTCTGAATTATTTTAGTCACTTCTGCAGGAAGAAGTGTAATCCAAGAAACTGTGCCACAAACTGATTTTTCCACATCAATGGCAACCACACAATGCTTTTAAAAGCAGGTAAGAATAGCAGGTATGGACTTTGAGTGTAAAATGCTTTATGTTCCCAGCTTGGTCTGGTAAGGTAATGGTAGTGGCTGGTACTTTAAGACCTGGAAAGTTTGCATTTAGTATTCAAGCTTTCTTACTGAAACATTGCAAAGCAGAAAGATATCTTCCACTCCACTTTCCACAAGAGGATAGCTTACCGTTTGCTTCATTTAAGCCACGTTTTCTGAGAGAAATATGTTTTAATGCTGCAGAAGACATAAAAGGAGGGACTCTGCCCTGAAGTACTGAAAGGAAAATAGATATGAGAAAGGAAGTCAGAAGGGCAAGCAGTGTTAGTTCTCCTTTATAGACAGGTCTCCTTTAAAAGACCAGTGTTTTTGTTAAGTCTTTCCAGAGAAAAAATGATGATGCCAACTGTGTGTCAATGTAACAGAGTCTCTATTACCAGAGACAGCAAGAGAAAAGTGAGGATATTAGATTCAGGAAGGATGTAACCAAAATGACTTTGAAATAGGGAGGATTAGCTCAGAAGAATCTGGTTTTATTTCTAGTCAGTGACTAGGGCAAAGATTTTACCTCTCACAGACTTCTGTCTCATTTTGATATGCTAATATCCTTTTTGCCTTTCAGCATCCTTAAATGTGGTAAAACAGAGAGCATTTCTTCCTCATGAATCCATGTTACAACCAGTGCACAGTGTCTCAGGACTCTTGCAGTATCCACAGGGAATGAAAATAACAAATTACACACTCAAAATAATGGAGTTGATCTGAAGATCATTGTGAATCTGAATTTCTGCCAGTCTAGTGGCTCAGTCTTGTTTTTTTTTCACCCCAAATTTTCCCCTACTGGCTACTCACAGCATTCTGTTATGCAAACATCTTTGTTGGAGTTGTCTCTGCCTTTTGTCTTGTGAGTCCTTCTCTGTGTGTGGCAGTGGCAGGAGTGCATCATATTTGAATTTCATTTTCTCATGTGGCTTTTACAGCTCTGAGTTCAGATCCTGCCCAGATGGTCCCTCCATGGCAGGATCCATTAGGCACTTTCTTTTCCATCTCTCATGAACAGGATCTGGGGATATGGACACATGGCACTGTCAGAATAAAAGCAAATGCCAAGCACAGAGATCTGTCTTTCCTCCTTCAGTTCTCTTTTATTGTGTTTTATTTTATTAATTTTGTCTTCTTTATTTTCTTTCCCTTTTTTTGACTGCAGGTGTTTGTCTCACAGGGTGGCCATGTGGGTGCCTCAGAAGTGACCATACATTTAAATATTTTCCTTTATAATAGCTGGAATCCATTAAAAGCCCCCATTTGTATTCAGGGCATTACAGCACTGAGCAGCATGAAAGGAAGTGATCAATAATCACATTGCAAGACCAAACTTCTTGCTGTGCCAGGCTAACATAAACTAGCTCAGCTCTAATATTGAATCCAGTCCTTCTTGATTTATCCTTCAAATATAGTATCCCACCTTCTTCCCTTCCACCTAACTATCCTCTAGGGCCATTTCCCATCTCAGCTATGATAACCTTGTTTTACTTCTTTGCAGTTTATTCCCCTATCTGTCTTTCTCTTCCTTGACCTATCATTTAGTGGTTACTACTGAAAGGCCTCATACTCACACATGCATCTTTGCCTTGATTTTACTGCATAGCCTTTATTTTAATGCCATTCTCACTCTTCACTAGCCCTACAAACTTTTTCCACTCCTTCAGGTACAGGTTTCTATCAGCAGGAAGGAAAGGACTGTTGAACCAGCAAATGTCTATCATTAGAGAAAAGATGGTGGGAGATATGTGGTGACAATCAGCATGAGGTGACAACATGGCAAAATTGGTATTGTCTCCTAAAAACCACCTGTAAAAATAGTAACTAGAAGGGGCTCTTTGTTTTCTTTGCTCTTCCTCAGTGTTTTTACAACTCAAGGAGTTCTTTACATAAGCTTTATCATCCTTAACTCAGGTCCCACTCCTATTCTGGTCTGCCTGTTGCCTTTCTCCAGGCTTTAACATCAGTACCAAGACAGTTGCCAACAAATATTTAAAGTCCATTTCAGGTTTTGTCATTGTTGTTTTAAAACCAATTAATTTCCCCCCCAAATTAGCTCTTGGCATTACCGATGCCTCTTCCAGCCTCAAAGCAATAGTAAAGGGTATCACTTATTTATTAATGCTCCAAGATGGGAGAACTAGAAGAGGCAGGCATGTAGCCAAAACCCAGAGTTGCACAAAGGAGATATGTTGTGGGAGGGTGGAGGGAGAGAGAAAAACTGAATGTGGAATCAAAGCCAAGAAACAATGAATGCAACAAAAGCACCGAGTTGCCAAAGTGAGATGCCCTTCTGTGTGACCACATGCCAAGTCAGGGAGAAGGAATGCAAGGATGTGGTGATGTTTGATTCACTGCTGGATTTGTGTCATGCTGAATCTGGCAGTCACACAGTTTCTGCTGTGTATCACAAAACTCCTGTGGTGAGAAACGACATAAAAAAATTATGGAGGGGGAAAAACATTGGCACAAGAATTTCAGGCTGTCAGTCACTGAAATGAAATCTTGGTTTAGATATAGTATCAATTCCCTCTTGTCTACCCTTGCTTTCACCTTATTTATGACTGAGTCTTGTTTTTCCACTGCTTCCAATTGTGCAGGCATAAAAAAAGCTTCAAATACTGCCATATGGATAGAAAAGCTCTGGGTTTGCAGCACATCACACTTAAGTGTCTCTTGTCTTACACACTTGTGAATTTTTAAGTCAGGCTGAGGCCAAAAGTTACTATGGAATGTATGTTAAAAATTGGAGCAAGGTCTTTGTGGATCCAGGCTCATCTCAAGGCTTGAGTCTCAGTGCTCTGAGGTGCTGGAATCGTTGTATCATGTTGTCTGTCTGAGTTTGTAGAATCCCAAAGAATACTTTGGAGTTTTGAGCCACCTCACTGAATAATTTTTCCTACACTGTTTGTTTTTCCCCTTTCACTTGTAGATTTTGGTGTTGGCTCACAGTGCAGAAACCAAGATGCTGGTGTGGGAGAGGAATTATAATGCATTTTGAGGGTTAAAAATCAAGATACCTTTGAGAGAACAGAAGATGGCAGTGGTGGTGAGGGGGAAGTGGTGTTGTTATCCTGAGATTTGTGAGCTAGGTTTTACCTTCTGGCACAAAAGTTAACGGTATCCACATCCAGACTTCCCTTGGCCTCTTCTCCAGCTGAGCACTGATCCTTTCAAGTTTCTCTCATGTCTTATTTTTCATCAATCTTCAAGTTTGTCATTGAATCTTAATCCATAAAAAGCAAAAAACTTGGACACCTCAGGTATTTTTGAGGTTGATAGAAATATTAGGAGGTAGCCTTTGCTGCTCTTTTCATCACCCCCTTAAACATCCAAGGACAGAGAACTGAATTTTGCAGCTGCCAGACACCAGACTGTTCTACAGTAAAAATTCCATCAGTTAAAATAAAGCTGCCTGCCTTTTTTTTTTTAATATATTTTTTCTTCTAGTGAAATGGGAAATTCACTTGGTCTGAGCTAATTAAACATAGGTTTACCCCATTTGAAAATCTGCCACTAGTGCCCACAAGCCTCCAGTTTATACAACATCTATTTTCTTTTGCAGTGGGTAAAGAAAGAAATGTCAGAGACATCCAGGCTCTTCTACAGTCTCACAGACCATTCTTTCAAGGACCTGAGAACAAAGCCACAGCATCTATTCTTTTTGACAGATCCCCAGTGCTGTGCGCAAAGGAAAAAATAAGCTAAAGTATATGTGTATATATACACAGAACCATAGACTGCACTGCCTGGGAAGAGACCTCTGGAGGTCATCAAGTCCAAATCCTCTGCAGTATGCAAGGACATCTTTAACTAGATCAGGTTGTTCAGGGACCCATCTTGAATGCCTCCAGGGATTGGGGCCTCCACCACCACCCTGGACAACCATCCTCATAGTAAAGAACTTTTTCCTAATGTCCATATATATATATATATGTGTATATATATAATTTAAAGCCAATTTTAAATATATATATTTAAAACTGGCTTTAAATTGTTTATAGAAAGCCAAGAACAATGCAGAAGGGAAGAGTTTCTTGGGTTGTTTTTCTTTTTGGTTTTGATGGTTTGGTTCTGGTTGTTTGTTCGGTTTTTTTTTGTTTTGTGTTTTGTTTTTGTTTTGGTTTGTTTGTTTGTTTTTTTGTTTTGGTTCTGGTCTGTGTATTAAATTGGTATGGTAATGAGAAGAAAATCTTCTGCTGGATTCTGTAGCAAAGGTTTGGCCAGCATTGTTAATTAATTTCTTTGTTTATAATGAAGCAAACTGCCTTAGGGTAAAGCTAAATCTCTCACTAGCCACACAAGCAAAGATCAACTTATTGTCCTTCCTCTTTTGCAAAGCTGTCACAAATGTATCACTTTTCTCCTTCACTGTTTTTATCCCCCTTAAAATATTGTACACATCACTACCTCCATCCTCCTTATTCTAGAACTAGAGACACATGGCTGCTTCCCAACTTCATTTTCTGGTACCATTGCAAGGGGCCAGGCATTCCCACTGCATCTGAAGCAAAATTACTCTTAAGGTTCACAGACAAAGTAGGAAATTCGTTGTCATTTCAAAACAGCAGGCAACTATTTGATGAGTTGGTATTAGGAACTGGTAGCAGTGCAACAGGCTGGTGCTGCTGTAGTACAGCCTGTGAAGTCTTCTCACATGCCAGCATTTGTTTCTTTAAAGCTCCTTCCTACACAACAGCAGAGTCCCTCAGGCTTTTCACTCAGTAGTCCAATATAAAATAGCAAAAAAAAAAAAAAAGAAAAAAGAAAAAGAGGAATGGGAAATTCTGCAGCAGAAGTGCCAAGAGTCTTGTAGACAGGGCTGCATGTGGGCAGCTGCCAGGTGGCTTAAAGACAGTACTGCTTACAGGGAAACTTCCATTAAATGATTGGATTGGGATCATTGGATAGCCTGGGACATTCAAGAAAGTGTTACTTGAATCCCACTCTCCTTGTTTTGCCTAACACCTGGAAGGTGAAGTCTCAGCACTGCTCATAAACTAATTTGGTTTTCTTTTCTCAGGGGAAAAGGTACTCTAAGAAATCAGAAACTGCTTTTTTTTTTTTTTTTTTTTTCTCAGAATGGTTGCAGTGATGAGCTCCATGGTTTTATCACAACTAATACATCTTAATGAATCAGTCCACAGAACTGTAATTTAACGTTAGGCCAGCAGATTTAACTTGAAGCAAGAGAGCATTTCAAGCCCTTGTGTATTAGAAAGACTCAAAATGTGGGAACACAGTCTAAATATAAAGAAATCACAGGACAGGAGGTTCTGAGGGCAAGATGGGGATTTTTTTTTTTTTCAGAACAAGGTAAAGCTGTATGGAACTAAAGTCTAGGGGGAAAATCAAAGAAAACTACCCAAATTCCTTCAAAACTCAGGTAGGGTTTGAATTCTGGCTCCGGTTTCTAGTATCTTGTGCCTATTATTCCCTGTGATTCAGCAGCATTTCTAGCACATAAATTTTGAAATTGACAGAAAAAATATAACTGCAAGGAGGGGATGTGGAAAAAAATATTGTATTTGCCCTTTTCCCCCCTTTTTTTCTTTTTTTTTTTTGTCTTTAATTTCTATCAAGTTATTTATTTTGACCTCAACATCTTGGCAATTCTTTTTAGAGGAGTCTATTCAGAGGGGAACAGAGATCCCTCTCCAGCTAGTATTTTGCATTTTTCCTACCCGCTAATTATCTGAAGGAATTTTTCAGAGAGTCTGATAGACACATCCATAATACCTGCTTGATAGCATATCAAAAGAACTTTGTCCCTCTTTTGATCACACACACACATGCACAGTGGATCCATGGTGTATCGACAAGCATGTGTCACAAATATCTGCTAGGAAGTAGACAGAGAAAGACGATATTCCAGACTTCCATGCTGCCATCCTTCTGATGAGTAATTCATGCAGTTTGGAGCCTCCTCATGGTCCTCTTTTTCACCCCCACCCCTGTGTTCCCAGTAACACATTCTGTCTCCTGCAGGAGCCATGCCAGCCTCTCAAGCTTAGATGGTACATGATGTTAGATTAGCTAGCTAAGAAAACATCCACAGAATTAGGGGAGGTGGGGGAAGAGGAAGGCTTTCTTGTCAAAAGTGTCATTTTGTCACACTCCAAATTGTAGAAATGGGGAAGAGAAGGAATCATGTTGTGAATGGATTACAAAAAATGCTTTCCTGGAAGGGAGTTGGAAGAGGAGAGGGACAGGAGACAAAGACTCAACGTCCTGGTTGGTCCTCAGCTATCTCTGCAGTTCCCTCTGCCACTGATGGACATGGAGCACAGACCAAATGCATGCCTGGAAGTGCAGGCTCCTGCAGGTGGAAATCAAGAATCAAGAAGGTTGGAAGAGACCTCAAGGATCATCGAGTCCAACCTGTCACCCTACACCTCATGACTATCTAAACCATGGCACCAAGTGCCACGTCCAATCCCCTCTTGAACACCTCCAGGGATGGTGACTCCACCACCTCCCTGGGCAGCCCATTCCAATGGCCAACCACTCTCTCTGTGAAGAACTTTCTCCTCACCTCCAGCCTAAACCTCCCCTGGCGCAGTTTGAGACTATGTCTTCTTGTTCTGGTGCTGGTTGCCTGGGAGAAGAGACCAAACCCCTCCTGGCTACAACCTCCCTTCAGGTAGTTGTAGACAGCAATGAGGTCTCCCCTCAGCCTCCTCTTCTTCAGGCTAAACAGTCCCAGCTCCCTCAGCCTCTCCTCACAGGGCTTGTGCTCAAGGCCTCTCCCCAGCCTCGTTGCCCTTCTCTGGACATGCTCCAGCAATTCAACATCTTTCCTAAACTGAGGGGCCCAGAACTGCACACAGTACTCAAGGTGTGGCCTAACCAGTGCTGTGTACAGGGGTACAATGACCTCCCTGCTCCTGCTGGCCACACTATGCCTGATGCAGGCCAGGATGCCATTGGCTCTCTTGGCCACCTGGGCACACTGCTGGCTCATGTTCAGCTGCTGTCAACCAGTACCCCCAGGTCTCTTTCCACCTGGCTGCTCTCCAGCCACTCTGACCCCAGCTTGTAGCACTGCATGGGGTTGTTGTGGCCAAAGTGCAGCACCTGGCACTTGGATTTGTTGAATGCCATCCTGTTGGACTCTGCCCATCTGTCCAGCCTGTCAAGGTCCCTCTGCAGAGCCCTTCTACCTTCTAACAGATCAACACCTGCTCCCAGCTTGGTGTCATCTGCAAATTTACTGATGATGGACTCAATCCCCTCATCCAGATCATCAATAAAGATATTGAACAGGATGGGGCCCAGCACTGATCCCTGGGGGACACCACTAGTGACAGGCTGCCAGCTGGATGTGGCACCATTCACCACCACTCTCTGGGCTCGGCCCTCCAGCCAGTTCCTAACCCAGCACAGTGCTGCTGTCCAAGCCACAAGCTGCCAGCTTGGCCAGGAGTTTGCTGTGGGGGACAGTGTCAAAGGCCTTGCTGAAGTCCAGGTGGACTACATCCACAGCCTTTCCCATGTCCACCATGCTGGTCACCTGATCATAGAAGGAGATCAGGTTGTGCTGAAAAGGAGGAATGAAGATCTATGGCAGCCTATGAACTGATCCTGAATGCCACCCATCTTTTGGTGAATTGACCCCTGGATAAACTGTCATTGGTATAAGTTCATCACTGCATTTCTTCTTGTAGCAATGATCATACCCTGACATTGTCTCCTGATATTTCTCACACTTGCCCACAGTAGAACCTGTGTTGAAGTCTCTCCCTGTTTTTGCTCTTCTCTTCTGAATACTGCCAGAAGAGCTCTGCTTTCTGCAAACTGAGTTGAAGATATCTAATTCTCACCTCAAAACATCTGTTGGCAGTCATTGGAACTATCTGATAGGCTTCTTCCTAACTCAGTCCAAACTCTTCAGTAAAGTTGGAATTCAGTTGTTGCTTCTCACTAGAGGTTTGGCAGCCCAATGTATTCTTTACGTTTTCAAGTCTATTTTTCTCTCTTTTCCCCCTGTTAAGCCTTTCCTGTCACTGTATTCTCCATGTGCTAGGTCCTCCCTTGTGTTGCAAACTTGCTAGATCCTTATTCCTCTGCTTTTCACCCGCATTGTTTTCTGTGTAAAATCCATCAAGAATCCATAGTGATACTATTTTAAATTCTTTCTTTGAGTTTTAATTTCTTACATGCTTTAGATACACAGAATGATTTTAGTATAACCTACTGCAAGGACTATTTTGGTTACTGGTTTTCAAGAAGGAATTGAATACTTGTGGTTACAAAAATCTAAGATTCCCCACATGGAAATTCTGGGCTCTTTTTACTGTTTGCAGTGCCAAAACTCTATAGAAAGATGTTGTCTCATGCATTCTGATTGACCCTGGCAGACATGAAGCTCATATGCAATAATTAAGAGTATGTAAACTAACTTTTTTTTTCCCCTCATAGCTTGCACACCATACATTCAGTGTGGAAAAAAATTAAAGAAAAATAAAAGATCTTTATTTTATGCCAGATGTTTCATTCTCAAATTCTTTTTCCTGCATAAGGACCAGGTGCTGACCTCATGGACAACAGCATCCTATAATACCAAGTAATAGGAGATAGGTATTGGAGAGGAAAAATAAAATCAAAAACATACCAATGGGAAGGACAAAAATAGGCCTGAGAGCTTAGAATAAGTTTTGAACGTGCATCTCTGGAGGTTCTCAACAAGTTAAACAAATGTGGTTTAGTAAGAGTCCATGTTGTGAGAGAAGGAGAAATTACTGGCCTTGTGCTCCCCTTTTTTACACCTCTAAGATAAATGGATCACAACAGCAGGAGAAGGGAAATTAGTTTCTCCTAGGTTGTGAGGTCAAGGTGAAGTTCCCTCTCTTTACACCTAAAAGCTGTAAGCATGGAGCTGCCCTTCAGCTATGCATGGGATATAGCTTTTCCTTGCTTTCACAAGGATGATTAGGGGACTTGAGCTTCTCCCCTATGAAGAGAGACTCAGAGCCCTGGGGCCATTTAGTCTGGAGAAGACTGAGAGGGGATCTGATCAATGTCTATCAATATCTGAGAGGTGGGTGTCAGGAGGAGGGGGCCAGCCTCTTTTCAGTGGTTCACAGTGATATGACAAGGAACAATGGGTTCAAACTAGAACATAGAAGATTTCACCTCAACATGAGGAGAAACTTCTTTGCAGTGAGGGTGACAGAGCACTGGAGCAGGCTGCCCAGGGGGGTTGTGGAATCTCCTTCTCTGGAGACTTTCCAAACCCACCTGGATACATTCCTGTGCAGGCTACCCTAAGTGATCCTGCTCTGGCAGGAGGGGTTGGACCCAATGATCTCTTGATGTCCCTTCCAACCTCTGATATACTGTGAGGCTGTGATACCCTACATTGGTAGCCTGGCACTGAGACATAGAGAGCACCCACACCTCCCATTGTACTACTTGCCATGGTGTGCTGCAGAATCACCTCCTTCACTGAGCTTTGCCAGTGACACTGCTTGCCAAGCTGCAGGATGCCTCTCTGTTCTGTCACATTCCTGTGACATCTCACGAGGAGATTTGTTGTTTCAGAAAAAGCCAAACAAGCAAGCAGTGTTTGCAAACCGAGATGGCTTGTTCGAGCATCTTTGGAATGGATTTTTCCCTGTGCTTTTTGTTGACCATTTGTTTCCTTTAATTAGAGCATGAAAGGACCAAGCATGTCCAATGCAGCTTCCCTATGATAAGTACTACCTGCCTGGCAAATAAAGTTAATCAATCACTTTTTCTTTGAGATTGTAAAGCTTTCAGGAAGAAATGCTGGCACACACCCATGCTACTCCCCACTTCCACACTCCCTTCCCATCCAGTCTGCAGTGTGACTAGGAGCAGGAGCAACACAGAAAATCCATCTATCTCAATACTATTTCAAATCCAAAACTTAACCTACAAATAAGTGACTTACCTCTGGCACCTCCACAGTAATTGGACTCAATTTTAGATCATTTTCGGCAGTAATACCTGAATGAAAGGGCAGTAACTGTAAATAAATCAGGATGGAAGATATTATTAGGAGATGTTATTAGAAAGACAAAGGTAGATTAAGTGGTGGGGAGGAAAAAAATACCAGCTCAGCCACTCCAGCATAAACAAAATCGAGTAAAATTAGAGCTGGCTATAGGCAGAGCTTTGAATGACTGAAGAGTGCATTTGCAGCCTGCTGAGCAAAGACAATTCTGCCCCCACACTGACGCACAGAAGATTTGGATTGATTTCAGTCCACACAGGTAGTACAGCTGCAGTTTGGGGCTGATAGCTCGGTAGGAAAGCAAACCAGAGGGCTGTTGCAGACCTGAGTACACTGCACCTGCTGCGTAACAGAGATATAAATGCTAGGAAAGGGGTAGCCAAAACGTGTCTGTTAAGCAACACACAGCTTCTGAACAGTTTTAGCACAGCTTCCACATCAGAGACATGTGATGTCAAGCTGCTGTGAGGACCAAGGCAGTAATCGGTTTTCCCTGTCTTTGAGGTTTGAGGGGAAGTGCTAGGATTGTTTGGGGAGGCTCCAGGAGCAGCTGCAAAAGTACATCTCAAGGGGAGTTAGCTTGGGTCTGTCCTTCCTTAGTCATGGTCAGGGTGATATTTTCAAGGTGCCTCATGGCTTTGTGTCTCTGTGCTGGGACAGAGCTACCAGACACCCCATGCCCTTCTCTGCCAAAGGAAGGCTGTCACCATGACCTGTGGAAGTTCCCATTGGGTATGGGATCCTGAGGTATGCATAAGTCAGGGACACTCCAACACCAAACCCCTGGGAGATTCTTGTCATCTCCTGCATAGACTGCTCCTGGGCTTTCCTGCCACTTCAGCTTTCTGGGGTTTTGCTGCATTGTCCACCCAGCTTGTGCCTAGGCAGTACCAGCAAGTGATTGATATGTCTTCCTCAGGTTTTATTGGCACTGGGTTTTTTTATGATTAAGGTACCACCAGCAGTCTGTTCAGAGACTTATAGTCTCTGCTTTTGTAAAAGTACAGAAAGTCCATTGTTCAGTAGTTTTATTGCATTTTAGGATTTGTGGAAATAGAAAACCTTATGGTCAGTGTCACTTGACTGAAGATTGTTTCCTATTAAAAAAACATCTGTCTTTAAAATGTGTTTGTTTGACATGCCAGAAGATTTCCTCTATGGAGAAAAGAGAAGTGGAAATAAATGTACAATGTAAATATGAAAGGGGATGAGACAGAAAGGAAAGAGATTTCTCTGAGCTGAAGGTTTCCTCCACCCAGGATGTGAGGAGTGGTGTTGCCTGGCACTTGGAAAATGTTGCCTATCATTTAAAGTGATTTTTTCCCCCTTTCTTTTAACAAAGAAATACATATCTCTACTTTAAAGTCTCTTGCCACAAAAGTACATTTTGGACAGCAGTTTGTACCATGCAGGTCACTTGCTAAAAATATATATCTTAAAGATGAACTTCCCTTTCGGTTTTATACAGTGGCTCAACCAATCACAGCAAATGTTAACCATAAAATACTCAGTCCAACATAACTCAGACAGCTCAGTGCTTTGTAAAGCAAAAGGAAGAAAATTCCCCAAGTTCACTGGCAACAAAACTTTTTTCTTAACCTTCCCTACATGTTGTTCTTAAGACACAGGTATTGTTCCACATCTTTCTGACCTTTAAAATCTGTAGGGAGTACGAATGGAGGAGGAGGGATTGCTGACATTGTGACCAGTGTTTCCTACTCCACCACCTCTTTGCTTTGCTTATTTCTGTCTCTGTCAGAAATAGTGTTGCAAAGCACTTACAAAGAGATATTTTATTGAAAGGTTCTTAAGCATGTTTTAAAAGCTGAATTAATCAGAGCTCTGAGAATGTGTTTGCCTTCCATGGAAATGAGCATATGGGTAGCATATGAAGCAAAACATTTAATTACCTCAACAGCTTCTTCTGCATTGACATCACTCAGGCAGGTACTTGACATCATAAGAAATAAGATGTCCATTTGGGAATATATATGTTTTAAGTATAACATTGACTCTTAAGCTCTGTGTTTCTAGTTGTAAAGATGCTTTTATTTGCAACTTATTTTCATTGCTTTTTGATAAATATGATCTTCCATGGACTAGTCTCAGTAGTGGCCTTCTGATTAAATGGTCCAATTATTTGTAACATAATCCATGAATTCCCAGGTAGAAGTCAGGAAACCCATCATGAATAGGGTAAAAATCCAGATAAGGTGAAATACTACAAGTGGGTGAGGTGTTGCCCTTCAGGCATCTGGAACATTATTTCTACTGTATTTGTTCCATGACTCCCTAGGATGAGACATGTCCACAGCAATAACTGCATGAAACTTCAGAATGGTTTTAGCCAGTGTGCTTTCAGGCACCTCATAGGCAGAACATTTGCAGCAGGTTGCTACTGAGCCAGCCCTCATTTAATCTGGCATGAATCAGGGCTGTTAGAGGTCTGTTGCAGGCTTTAATCAGAAGAAAATCAGGTAAGAGAGGGCTCCAAACTAGGCTGGGTCACAGGCAAGGAACACGTAAGGAAATTGTTATAGTGCTGCTAAAAATCCATTATACACACTCATGCAGAGAAGCAGTTGGATTTACATGAAGGGGCAGTCTCTGTCAGAAAAATCTAAGTGTTCTCTGTACATGGGCTATGAAGCTTTCACAGAACTGTTGGATGTGAGAGAAAATAACTATTTCTAGATCAATCTCTTTTTTATCTACTTTTACTAATGTTGTGTTTATCTTTGCAGCTCCTACCCTCTCTCATACTGAGCAGAGTGTGAGGGAAGGCTAAACAGGTTCATATAAAAATCATATCCAGCAAAATATTCATGTTAAACTATATATGAACTTGTTTATCTATGTGAAGTAAACAGATATTTATATATTTTTCAGGCAGGAGCAAAGAGAGCACAAAGTTGTCTAGACAGCCAAGTCCAGGAATGAGCCACCTAGGGTCCTTTTTAAACTACTGGGAAGAACAGAGCTGCAAATAAGAGATTCCTATCTTTTGATTGTAAAGGAATCCTAACAGTGGGGGAGGTAACTGAAGATGATAAGCTCAGCCATGCTTAGCAAATGGATCAAAAAGTTGTGTGGAGCTGTGTAATTATGACATTTAGAAGTAAAATCAGCATATGGACATTTTGACTTTGAAAGCATAGGCTGTCAAAATTGGACATCAGATATTTATCCTGAGAGAATCAGACATTCTGTTAGTGTTGTTGGCATTAATTGGAGTAGTTCAGTTAAAATGTTCACAAACTGCATGCAGGTTGAACATTTGAGATGCCTGCAGTGTTTATGAGGATAAATGAGGAGGAGGAGATAGAGAAGTTATGGTGTGTACATGTAGATGGCTGGTGAAGAGTTCTTCTGCCTAGCTTTGTTTTCAGCAACTGTGCCACTAGATCCAGCTCATTACTCCATTTCTTCAATTTTAAGCCCTTACTACCTCATGGCAAAACATTGTTTTCTTCCTCTAACTTTGCAAGGGTGGAACAAATTCTAAGGGTAGGAGTCACTCGTTTGATTGCAACCATCTAAGCGGTTTTTGAGCTCCTGTCCATGCAATCTGAAAACTACCTGAAGTTCACCAGGTAACAAATAAAGCTTCTCTGGTTTTCCTACCTCAACACTGAGGATACTGATGTTCTCCAAAACACCTCTGTGTATGTTGTAGATCTGAAATGTGTATGGGATTCTCATTGCCAAAACTATGATCATTCAGTTAATTGAAGGGCATTTCTGCAAATATGATAAAACACTGCATTGAATTATTAGGTTTCCTTCACAGAAAAGCTCTCTGTGTTTTTAGCTGCCTTATTTGGGCACTACAAAACAAACCCTGAAATATTTCTGGGATGCCTCATTGGAGAACTAGACTGGACAAATGAGATTTTTTTTGCCTCATTGGTAAATATTACTATCAGAAATGGTGTGACTTTGAATACTAGTGTTTAGGATAGGATAAACACATTCAAAAGCTGTGGGGTTTTGTGTTTTGTTTTGGGTTTTGGAAGGTTGATAATCATGTTCTGCTGTTCTGAGACTGTCTGGCTGCAAAGAAGAGTTGAGATATCTTTCTGTCCCATCCCTGCTATGCAGGGAAGGGCACTCTAGCTGTGCTTGGAAACAGCTTTGAAGGGAGCACTGGAAAGTGTTCAAGAAGAGCCAGAGGGAAAAGGACAGCTTGTCTGGTGAAGTGCACCATGCACAGTTGTTGAAAGAAGTGCTGTTTGCTTATCACTTTGATAAGATTCCAAATGCCTGCATTAAGGGAAATACACATGAAGACCACATGTACTTCACTGCCCACCAAGTATTACTTGCTTGTGTCATTCATCTTGTGAATTTTTGCATGATTTACTGATATCCTTGAAGCCCACACGCAGACAATCCCTCTTACCCCCTCTGAACTGCATTGTACCCCCCCTCATGTACAAGCTCATTCAGGGCAGGTAACCCTATTGTAAATTCTCATGATACCATGACAACAGTTTTCTGATTTCATTTAAATTACAAAATCACTTCCTGTTTTGAAAGAAAACCGGAAAGGAAATTGCTCTGGAGGTGGATTGGTCTGGCTCAGCTTGTTGAGAATGGGTTGTCTGTTCAAACCCATTTCCAGGCAGTTCCACTTGACTACAGTCTACCATTGGCCCAGGTTCTGCCCCTGTGGGAAGGTTCTTTACCCTGTCCTACATAGGCCCAAACTGAAAATTTTAATGACCTCAGTGCCTGTTTCAGATGTAAGTTCTGTTTAGTGTAGTAGAAGCTGCACCTACACTTTGCAAAATAAAAAAAAAAAAAAAGTATGAATGAAGTACTGGACAATGGATGGAACATTTGGCCAAGCTCTCATAGTTAGTCACAGGATGAGTACATAAAGCACTAGCTTCCATTCAGGAGAAAACAGGATACTGGATGACTAAGCAAAAATATTACGCCTACGCCCTGTGAATACAGTAAATCTAGTCCTAAAAATTGGAATGAAAAACTACTAGTCCAGGCTCAGAATACATTCAAACATTCTTCCAGTAGAGTGATAAGTATGTTTTCTTTAATATTATGTGTTAAGAAATATGGTCTGTGTTGGTAGGTGGAGTATTGTATGTTGGTATAAAAACTTAGAACCAGTCTGAGGTTTCTTAGAGGATTTGGGCTGATGGAAAGTTGGCTTTGTGTTTATCCAAGGAAAAGACTATACAAGACCTATCTCCACATTGCAGCTACTTTGTGCCAAATTACTCTCTGACACAAAATGTGGGATCTCTAGTGCTGTTTTCCTCATTACTAGGATGTCATGAAATCCATCAGTTCTTTAATAGAGCCAGAGGTATTGCAGGACTCTTGCTTTCAATTTGTCTCTTTCAGACTCATCCTCTGTAGCTTAAACTCATGGCCCAAATCTTTAACAGCATTTGAGGGACACATCATGTCAAGGGGATGGTTCCTTTCACAGAATTTTTGTTGTTGTCTTATCACCTTTTTGTAAATAAGTTCCTCAGTCCCACAGAGATGCAAATTATATCTGTATAACAGCCAACAACATCCTGGTTAAAAAAGGTTTGAAACTTCAATTTGGAGAGCAAGGTTCCCTTTACTGACAAACAAAAAAGTGTGAGGAGGAATTAGCTGAATAATTTTATTTCAGTGCTGTTTTATCTTTTCCCTAACAGAGATAGATTCAAGTCCAGCTCTTGGAGAACTTCTAGACCTGGATGTGTAATTGATTTTTCACCCTTGGATACTTAAAGGAACATGGTATCCCCATGTTCAATCCAAAGCAAAAGTAATCATTTTTCAGATTTGATCTTTAAAATAATTTTTGGAGTTCTGGCATGACCAGAGGAAAAAGGACAGAGAGGGGAGCAGTGACTTCCTAACTGGGGTTAGTAGATGGCTTCAGGTGACATCATGTCGTTCGTATATGGGACATGAAGCCAGAAAGTAGTTCAAGAAATAATGTTGTAGATGAGTGTGGTGTCACAATGCCAGAGGCAAGAGTTGGTCACTGATGTAAAGCTGCATATGCCAACCCTGTATTGCTGTCTTTGGAAATAAAAGATGAGCACTGTAACATGACAGAAGAGGAGAAGGCATCTTCCCCACAGCCATTTTACAAGCAGCTAGGTGGAAACAATTCAGCAGCTAGGACTGAAGGGAAAAGAGAGCTAAAGTGTTTCAGATTATCCTATAGAGAAAAAAATGTGTTTGAATATACCATTCACATTGCCTCCCATGAAAGTTTAATGTCTTGAGGGTGCCAGCTCTGTACAACTCTGTGACTCGCTGTAATCAAGCCACAAGCAATGGCTATGTGAAAGATCTTGGAAAAGTTTCTTGGCATCTCAAATGAATGTGTTGCAAAGCAATGACCCATTTTTCAGTCATTGGTTTGTGTTTGATAACCATGAAGCCCCACAGAGTAGAGAGGGAAAAGAAATGAGGTTGCCTGAGCTGAAAGAAATGGCTGTGTGAAGCAAACCATTGTGAGGTTTTATATCTTGATTGCTTCTCTCTGGAAAACTCTGCCAAGTCTAAAATAATTTCCATAATAACCGATGCTGATATAAAACAGATAGAAATTGCAGCATTTCTTTTCACCTTGCACCTACCACACATCAAATCCCTTTCAGGATATAACAAGGGCCTATTTATCACTGAAGAAAAGTGCCCGTTCGAGGTTCTTCCTATTAGCACCCGAGGCAGAGATAAGTTTTCTAATGAACCATTCAGTACAAGCACTTTGAAACTACCCATTAGCTGACAGATTTCACCTGCAGCAGACCTGAGTAAATTCTCAACTAGGTGTTTTTTTAATTACCTTTTTTTTTTTTTTTTGCCAGTTCTAAATGGATTTTAGTGGCATCTCTTGACTCTTGTTGGCAGGGATGACGATATTTACCATCTGTTCAAAGGCACATTGGCCACGGTAAACAATTCTGACTATTCCCAAGCAATGGGCATGGGAAGGCAACCAATTATGGATGCAGCTTCATGCAGCTCAGGTGCAGGCAAAGGACAACGCATTCAGGTGGGTTGTTGGCACTGAAGTGAACTCGCAGGTAAAACATCCCTCCAACATGCTTCCAGCAGAAATGAAGTTATGAAAGTATTAATGATCAGATCAGAAGCTGTGTGACTTTGGCTTAAACAACAGGATTTTGTTTGCTTTACAGTGTGTGGGGGCCCAATACATTTTCCTCAGGAGGTTTAGCACAGAGGAAAAAGGAACAGAGAGAGCTGCTCAGGAATGAACTTCAGTTCAGAAGCTGTAAGGTCAGGTTAGAGCAGCCTTTGGTACTGTGGCTAATACTCTTTGCTCAGAGACAACTGCAAAGAGGCATATCAGCTCTTGCATACGTTTGCTAAACCTGCTCCTTATTGTAGTCTTCTGGCTATCGACTTTGTCTATGAAGGGAGGCTGCGTTTTGGTTACACTCCCAGCAACTCATTTCTAGACAAACTTGTCACAGCTGGTGGGCTTGAATCAGAATTTGCTTGTAAAGATGCCCATGCTGTTAAGAACTGCATTTGCAAGTAGGTGCAGGTGGAGAATTTAGGAGGAGTGAGTGTCTCTCAGTGGTGTCTCTCCTTGAGGAATAACGACTGCAGCCTCCACCTTTTGTGTAGCAGCTTCTCAGATTCAGTCTCTGCCACTCACTGGGTATTTGCTTTATATTTTGCAGATCTTTCCAGCTGGAATCACACAGGAGGTTTGTCCCCGTAGCATGAAAACGTGACATCTTACTGCTTTTCCCTGGAGCAGAGGAGCACATTCATTTTTAATTGTTGACCACTATATCACAAATCCTGTTTCCCAGAGTTTAATTGTTTTTCACGATGTTTAATTCATGGCTTCCCTACAGAAATCAGCTGTTAACCTTTTTTTTTTTAATAATGTATTATTTAGTATTTATTTATTATTTAGCAATAACAGTTTTTTAATTGTACAGGGTGATATAATTTATTTATACTTTCACTGTAAAATTCCATGTCCCACTGTTCCCTCTCCCTTATTCCCCTTTCTTTTCCTTGCCATTTTGAAGAGCTGCAGAAATGCTAGTGTAAATGCTAGCAAGTTTGTCTTGAAACAAACTTGTTTCAAGAACAAGTTTGTGAAATAAGGTGGTTCTTACACAAACAACTTTGAAGACACATCCAAATCACAGAACCACAGAATCACAGAACATTAGAGGTTGGAAGGGACCTCCTGAGACCACTGAGTTCAGCACCAATCCTCCTGAATACTTTAAGCCAATGCTTAAGAGCTGTTTGAAATCAGGATCTAGGAGAATATACTTTTCTTTCCTTCTGAATTTATGTTCTTTTCTTTTCTTGCAGATGGGCTGCCCTGCAGAAAAGTTCAGTGGACTGGCAAATCTCAAGCCAGAATTGTAGAGGATTTGTTAGAAACAAGAATTCAGAGTTCACAATATCTGCCAGAGGCCTGATGTGATGAATGATATTCATCCAGCCAGGAGACTGTGCCATCCAGAATGTGTCTAGTTGAATTTCACACACAGAAAAGTGCTCTTGGAAATGTGCCAGGACAATAATTATTGGATACCAGGGAGCTGCAAATAAGTGCTAAGGAAGGAGGAAGCACAGCACTTGCACAGATACCATCCCTGGCTGCTCACAATCCCCTTCTGCTTTGGCTGCCATGGCAAATCTCCATCTTCTCTTTCCAGTTACTAACTGAAGCAGAGCAAGATGAAAGGATTAAGTGCTGGGACATACTTTTGTAGTTTGCACCAAGTGCAAAAGCTCCTTCTAAACCTGGATACAAGGCAGAGGCCTCAGGAGTCTGTAGCCACTTCTCATCAGAACAAAATTTTCCCATTATGACCAAGGTGCAGCTGAATTCAGCTGTCCTCGTGGCAATTCCATTCATGAAAGAAAGGATGCAGGCAGAGATAACAGAGGGGGCATTTGCAAGTTCCTCATGAACAGCATATTCCATATTCCTTACCATGTGTGGACGAGGAGACAGTCAGATATTTGGAAATAGACAACTTTTTTTTTTTTTTTTTGGTGGGGAAAGCATGGCAGAGTCAATAGTGAAGTGAACACAGAAAGCTAAAAATTAAGACAGCACAAGAGTTACTGCTTGATGGGGCTGTCATGCCAATGTTAACATTTGGTCCAGCATCAGTCCAGAAAAGCAGCAGAGCAGAGATTTGCCTTTTGTTTGTTTGTTTGTTTGTTTTGTTTGTTTGTTAAGTGTGGTGGAAAACTCAACAAAATCAGTGCTGAAACACATTTCTGTCCCTGGGCCTGCTTTGCAGCTCCATTTTCTTTAATGGAAAACTGACCACTCAAGCAAAAGTCCTTATTTTCATCCCTTCCTGAGGCACATGGCAGAGTCAAGAAAGGAAACCAGAATGGGTGATTCCTTGTAATCCCTGTACTTCTCCTGTGGCTGATCCTTTGCCTTTCAATCTGTTTTGTTTAAAAGCTATCACCTCTGCTATCCTCACCCACTCAGGAGCGCATCATGGCGTCAGTGCCTCAATAGAGTGATCTAATGTCTGTGCATCATTAGAGGAGGAAGTGTTACATCTGGGTTAAAAATCATTTTACAGTAGAAGAATCATAAACCTTTTAATGATGCAACTAGAGAAGAATCTAAAGCATTTTGCTGAGGGTGTTTGGTTTAAAACCAAAATTTTCATCACACGGTGAGGGAATAGAGCAGTGCTTCCTCTCCCAAATTTCAGTATAAACCTTGGCTGAGTTGAAGACTGGGTGGCTGAAGCAATCACAGGAAAATTCCAGTTCAGTAGGAAACAGGAAGAAACCTAATTATGGCCATTTCTAAGAGATAGGGTATCTGATACAGCTGCTCCTCTTTCAAGAACTGCTTTAAAGCATTTTTGACTACTTGTCTCTGAAAAATATTTCAATCAGCACATATCAAAAACAGCCTTTCTTCTCTCTTACACTTTCTTCTTTCTTTCTTCCTTCTACCACAATGAAAGTTCTATTGCAAAAAAAAAGAAAGAGAAAAACAAATCTGTATAGCACAAATGAGTCTCACTTCAAGCAAATATTGCCATAAGTAATTATACTGCTCTCTGTTCTTGTTTCAGAAATACTGAAGTTACGAATGAATTAACCAAGGAACATAATGCTTCAGTGGCAACTGAGAGCTAATCCTTGACATTTAGTGCTATTACACAACGTATTCCAGTTGGATCTCAAACCAAGAAGTGCAAAGGAATTGATACGACTGAAGAAGCCAAATTTCTTGTCAAGAAAGAGTCTCACGATTCCTTTGCTTCCAAGGAAATTTGAATGAAGAAACGTTCATTTTGGAGATTTGCCTGTTCTGCATGGGAAAATGTCAAAAAATGGGTTGAGGAAAGCAGTCAGAGCTAGAAAATATTGCAGAGATATAATGGTAACTTTTTACTCAAAATTCAAGTTTGTAAATTTTTCCATGGGACTTTCTGAGTTACCCACCCATCCACTTTGGGATGTTTCCTCTGGACCTTACACCTGAGACTCTTTCCGATATGTCTCTTAGCCAGTACAGAATAGTGAGTTTGTCTTTCTTCAGTAGTCGAGATCTGCTTACAGATTCCATTGGACTCTCTGGGTACCATGTGATTTCTAGTTCTGGAGCATCTGCACAACAGTCATCCTCTTTTAGACAGGAGCTCAATAAGGTGCTGATCATTGAAAAAGATTTTTGGGTGTGCATCACTCCCAAATCACTAGGTGTGTGCCACTTCATTTTAAGCACACTGAGACAGGTAAGAAGGAAGCCTAACTGCCCTGGGCAGCTTTTTATAGGCAATGAGATGAGCAGAGATCACCAGAGCATGAACTTGAAGTGTCCTGTAATGCCCTTAGCTGACTTGCTTCCTGATTTAGATGACTCCATTAGATACAAAGAGGTGTTTGCGAGGGACTCAAACAGCAAAGGCAGCAGGGAGAAACAGCATCCAAGCAGAGAACTTCAACCAAATCATGTGCAGAGGGAATGTGGAAGGAGGAAGGGACTGAACATCATAGTTTCAGTTCGTCAGCCCAGTTCAGGGGAATGTGCATATAGTCACTGTGGAATTCTGTGGATAATGGTTGTTTTGCTTTAAAAAATGAGGATGGGAACAGTTTCATGTAGCTGAAGAAGAGCAATTCATGGCCAGAGAAAAGGTCAGTGTTTGCCGCAAGAGCTTTCTCATTTCAACCTCTTTTACCAATTGCAGGTAGCTGCACATCAGGATGTACCTTCAACACCTGCAGTCAGCACAAGTTCTGCTTATACACTTATTAAATGATTGTGTGCATTTATACTCTGACTGTTATAAATCCATTACTTCCCCGAGGCCACAGGAAATTATTTTAAAATGTGAGGCTTTTCTACAGGGAATTGAGAGACAAAAATACTAAAGCAATGTACTTGGCTTGCACAGATCAATGTAGTGCAATAACCGGGAAGATGAACCAAGCTTAAAACATTACAAATGTGCTTGGATGAAAGCTTAACATGGCATTGAGTAATTATCACTACAAAAGCCTCCTAAGCCATCTTACAAAAAACAAACAACTGAAACAACAAAACAAACCCAAGCAAAGAACCTGGCAGTGAATCATAAAAGAGAAATGATGGTGTTTGCACCAGAGTCTGGGCAATATAATAGCACAGCAGTGAGTGAAACTTCAAATTTGACCTTCTCTATTTCAACGCAGTGAAGAGGTGTAGGTGAAAAGTCTTGGGATGGGAGACAGCAAGAGGCTTTGAAAATTATGTTTCCACTAATACCTTCAAGAAGATTTTTTCTTCATCAGTAATTTTGTTTTTCTGTCAGGGAAAAAAAAAAAGCTGTTCCTCAACTGACAATTCTTATTTGGGAAGGGAACAGTGAAGCAAAAGGAAACAAAGGAACCTTTCAAACAAGATTCAGCAACAGTCATTAAAGTTCCTACCAGGTTCAGAAGCTGTTGCCAGGTTGAACTAAGGCATAATGAGCAATGAGTTTTACCTGCATTTTCAGGGCAATGAGTTAATATTTCATCCCAGCACTGGCAGACACAATGTATAGGTCAGTGAGTCTTCCTATTTCTTTTCATGAATTCATATTAAGTTGAAAATAAATACTAATGAAGAGAAATGTTTCCTTTTCTGAAGCACTGAGCCACTTATAGGAATAATTTAGAGGGGAGGAGTAGGAAGGGAGTTTATATCTCAGAATTCTGTTGTCTCACTTGAACAGATAGAAGCTCAGCCACTTGTGATTAAATCACTAGAATGAATGGACCTCACTAAAATGATGGTCACTCAGTTGCTCAATTCAAAAATCAGCACTGGTTAGTGATGATGTGGACTTCCTGAAAAGGAGCAAAAGCAGCCTTTTTCTGTAACTCCAAGCATTGCAGGCTGTATTCCCACCTCACTTGCATCCATGGCCAGGGAGCTATGATTCTCCATTTCAGATCTTGTCTGAGAAAGTGAACTACACCTCCACTACCCCTGCGTGCTGAAGAATGCAGCAACTTTGTGAAGTACAAAAGTACACTTTAACAACAAAAATAAACTAAAATAAAACCAGTCAAATCAATACAATATTATCCACTCAGATCTTCAATCAGGTTCTCAGCACTCCATTTCTCATTAATTGCTATCTGGTGCAGCCCCTTCTTTCCCAAAGCAGTGGGGAAAATTCTTCTGGAGCAGGCACACACAGCAGTGTTACTTGTACACTAACCGCTTCTGACTGCTGGTCCTAGGGAGCCTGATTGTGTGAGGCAAATCACCTCCCCAGGGAATGTGTGATTTATTCCCTGCATTTGGGTTGCAAGATATTTTGTAAGGGGAAGAAAAAGTAAAAAATTGCTTTCATGTCATTTATGATGGATCTCACTCCAATAAACAGCCATCTTCTGTCATAATATAACTGCAGCTTATCAAATAATAAACGCCTGTCACTCTAAATTGCTGGGAATGGGACCAGCCCAGCCACTTGATTCCTGTGTCCACTTTGTCATGCCATAAAACATGGAGTGGTTTGTGTGTGTAGGAGTCATGGCTGTCAGTGGGGAAGAATCTCAGAGTGCCACAGGGAAGCTGCAGAGACAAGTGGGTGCATTTTCTCAGATTCTGAGCCTTAATATTGTATCCAATTTTAAGTGCTACCTAATGTTCATTAGGGATGATCAGAAAGCCATATGGTCTAACAAATGTAATATGTAGTTCAGCATACTGGCAGAATAACTCCTTGTTAATTCTGTCTCCTAATTCCACCCTCTGCCTGGTGGAGAAGATAGAGAGGAGGCTGCTTTACTATGCTGAAGAGATGACAGACTTGATAACTTTAGTATGGAGCATTTCCAGAGCTTAACAATGAAAGGCACAGATTTTATGAGGGTGAGAAAAAAATAGGTACAGATTTTCAAATGCATCAGCAGGTTGCAAGAATGTGCTGATTAGCCATTTGTGTATTTGACTCAGGACAGTTGGGACTTGGGAGGCCTCAGTTTAATTTCTATCCCTGTGTGACCTTGGCATGTCTTTTACTCTCTCTGTGCTTGGATTCTCTCACTTTTTCCCTAGAATAGACAGTGGGGCTTGGTACTTGTGTTTATACAGAGAAGACCTGATCTTGCACAAAGCCTTTTATAGAATCATAGAATGGTTTGGGTTGGAAGGGACCTTTAAAAGTCATCCAGTCCAAATCCCCTACAGTGAGCAGGGACATCCTCAACCAGATCAGGTCACCCAGAGCCCTGTGGAGCCTCACCTTGAATATCTCCAGGGATGGGGCCCCAACCACCTCTCTGGGTAACCTGTTCTAGTGTTCAAACACCCTCATTGGAAAGAACTTACTCCTAACATCCACTCTAAATCTACTCTTGTCTAATTTCAGACCATTGGCCCTTGTTCTATCACTACAGGCCTTCCTAAGCAGTCCCTCTGCAGCCTCCTCACAAGCCCCATTCAGGTCCTGGCAGGCGGCTATTAGGTTTCCCTGGAGCCTTCTCCTCTCCAGGCCGAACACCCCCAGCTCCCTCAGCCTGGCCTCCCAGCAGAGGTGCTCCAGCCACCTGATTTCACAACACTATGGCCTCCTGGGCCTGTTATGGTTCCTGGTATTTCCTCACTGGGGACCTTGTTACTGCTCCTTCTATGTCATTTCCTTGCTTTTGACAGCTACGGAATTAGGCCTGTGTTATGAACTGTGGAAACTTCAGGAAACTGAGACACCTGGGACATCTAGAGTTAATGAGAGAGGGTTATCTTATGACTTGGATGGGACTGGGGCCATCCAGTGGTCCTGGATTTGTCTGGCCTAGGGCCTGGCTTCTTCCCATGGCAAGGTTTGGCCAGCAGCCCTCTTGTCATCCCATTCTGCTACCCATTGCAAGCTACAGCCTCCAACCTCTGATGCGGTGTCTCTTCCTGTGACCCAAGGTGGTGGGCTGCTCACAAACCTTTCCTTATGACGTCTGGGAAAAGGTAGCTTTTCATTGGTAAGCTTGAGGAGTTATTTTCTTCAACACTTGAATTTTTTTGTGTGCCACTGTTCTCAGCATATTATATGAAAGGCTTCTCTAATTTGGGGGATTCTTGCTCTGCTGTAACTACTTTGCTCACCTCTGTTGTCAAGTCCAGGGCCTGAATGTGTGCGGTCCACAGCCACCAAGTGTCAGGGGGAGTTCATCTCTCACACTGCTGCATTTTCTCAGTGATAGCACAGAAGAGTAAATTTGAGCTTGTTTGAAACAGAGCCCACAGAAAAGAGTAAAAATTACATCAGCAGCAGTAAACTACTGTTGCAAATAACAGCAACGAAGTCTTGAAGCAAAGGTTGACTGTGTCTATACAGAGGCAATACTTAGTGTCTGTGTGATATACAAGGCAGCTTATCTCTTTGAGAGCAGGAGACTATAAAAATACAATTGCCAGAACGAAAGAAAATTGAAGCTGATTGCCATAGCAACAAAAGAATTACATTGATGAAACAGAAGCACATAAAATCCTTGTATGCTACATTAAGGACAAAGCAATCAAAAGTAAACAAGAATGGATTGGAATTTGCTTGGCTAAAGCTGGAAATGACAAATGTTTCCAGCTGATGGAGGCAAAAATGAGCCTACAAGAAATGAAAGGGCAGCCCTGTAGAGCTGGGGATTTATCTTCCAGTTCCTCTGGGAGCAGGACAGGAGAGACCTGGGACTCTGGGTATGGACACTTCCCAAGCTTTGGAGGCAGTTTGTGGAAGCAAATTCCCTATCAGACAGTCAGTAACATCAAACTGTTTGTGCTTTTTGCACAGATCTTCATGATTTTCTCCCTGAGACTCCCTGGTTTCTCTGAAATTCGTCCCTGCAGCTGGGTGAAACAACCTGCTGCTGTGAAAAGGAACTCTTTTTCAAAACACATCTCTTGATGTTTCTTGCTCAGGCTGGCACCTACTTGGCCATGAAAATATGTATCCCCTCCTCTATGGTAATGTACTTTTGCCCTTTCAGACCTACAAGGCATGATGAGTCTGCAGTCACTGCAGCAGAGCCAACAGCTTTCCAGAGTGCACTGGTGAAACCATATTTTTAAAACTAGACATAAATCTGACAGTTTTCTGATGTGAGGCTTGAGGGGGGTTGAAGAGCAGGACATCAGCACCTTCCACAGCATCAGAACTGTAGTGGTAGATGCAGTGCAGTGTGGTGCTTCTTTGTGAGGCTCCATGTCCCTGCTTGTGGGACATGTGGGCTACTCTCTCCTGCTGAATCATTCCCACAGACAGCTGGTTGGATGAACTTACTTATGACAAAGGCAGCATGAATCTCAGTGGTGTTATGCCAGAAAAAGACGCTCCTATATATACCTTTGTCCACATGTGCTCAAGCATAACTATCCTGACTCTTTGGATTAAGGGGTTTATGTTATTCAAGTCAAAACCCCCTGAAGTGAGTTACTGTACTTCATGGCTTGGTCAGAAAGCCTGAAAAAAAAAGCATGTATTAAATGAAAAAATCTTTTCTGAATGCAGCTATGATTAAAATATTCCTTACCATAACAAACCCTTGAAGTCAGTCTAAATATTGTCGTTAAGTACAATGAAGTGGTGGACTGACATGTCCTTAAGATATAGAAGCATTTAATCTAGTAGATCTTAGACTGCAGTAATGGCCAAACCTTCCAAAGTCACCACACAAAATTCTTAAGACTAAAATAAGGTTGACAATTGTTTTAATTAAACTCATCTTCCTTTCAAAGGAAGTGACAAAAAGAGTTAAGGGAGATTAATTAAGATTTAAATGCACAGAAATGACTCAAGGCATATTTAAGTAAGGTTTGAATTAGTCTTTCGTTTGGACATGGGAGATTCCATTAATAACAAAGAAAGGGAGTCAGCCAGATCTTAAAGCCTTTGCTTGAAGCTGTGCTTGGAGACTGTTTCCCAAGTTCTACCTATCTCCCAGATCTAAGGCTGATCCTGATTGTTGTTTCTTTGATATTTCTGTTGTCCCCCTTTTCAGTTATCTTTTATTGATTTCTCCTGTACTTTAATGAAACTCTCATCCTTATCCCTGTTTGAGTCTATGTGCTTCCTGCACAACAACCAATTCTCCTCTGCAGGACCCTATATACAAAAGTATTTTCATTGTCTGGGTTTGACACTGTTTGGACTCTTAGGGGACGTCAGCTCACACTGAAATCTTGCTCTCCATTTGGTAAACAAAAAGCATCCATGCAAATCCTGGCTCTCTGGTATTCCCTAAAAGCCTGATGCTTACTAGATAACTGTGTTGTGCAGCAGCTCCTGCATAGAGATAGCACTAAGTTGTGAGGAGAAAAGCACAGATAACAGTACTCCTGGTTTGTGCTCAAGTAAAGGTTTGCAGCATCTTGCCATGCGCAGATGGGCATGAAAGCCTTCCTGGTCACCATGGTAATAAGATAATCAAAGCCAACCCTTGAGTTTTTAACTCTAGGTGATGAATGACAGACAGTGTCAGGGCAGGAGCAGAAAAAGAAAGGGTTGCACGGGAAGACAATCTGAGAAAGAGAGTGAAGCTGCATCTACTGAACATAGGCAGGCTCGCAGGTGGTTCCTTCCTCCAAGGAGAAAAAAAAAGACATCATTTCAGTAAGAGGTTCCTACCAAAGCAGGAGCATGATGTTAAGATCTTCCCCCAGCCCAGTATGGGATGATTTCTACACTTGTCAAATGTGTGAACTTGTGTCCAGGGTTGTTGTAGTGGGGTCTCCTTGTCTTCTCCAGGGTGATCCCCAGGTTTCTGTAATTGCTCTCTTCACCTCTACAGTGTCTTTTCTCCTAATCTCCGTGTTAAATCCACCCTGCTACAATGCAAACCCATCATTTCCAGTTGTGTCTAGTGTGGGTATTGTGAGGGGATTGCTTCCTGCCTCTTTAAAGGACAACTGCTCTAGTGACATGCTCCTCTATCTTCCCCTTTTCAGGCTGGATAGAAACCCCAGCTCACCCTGTCTTCCCTTAGGGTCATATTACATAGACCTTTCATCACTCTTCTCATTTTCATTTATTTTCCTTTACTCACAAGAAATGTATCTTCCTTTCCAGGTTTACTCTTGCAATAAAAGGGCTCCTCTGGTATTTGTCTTCTGTACATTGCATCTTTTAGCTCTCATTGATTTTTTAATTTATTTTCACCTCCACCAAACCCAACTGAAAAAACATGGGGGTAGGGGAGATATTAACTTCTATTCAGGTTTGTCAGGCTTGGAAATTGGATCCATCCATTTCTCTAAGCAGAAAAACAAACAAAATGCCAATACTCTGGGGAGCACACATAGCAAAACTATGCAAGTAGAAAATCTGTAAACCTCATTTCTCTCTGTGGGTGGCTAAATAGCTGTTGAAAGCCATTTAGCATCACGCATGCAACAGAAGAAACAGAATAATAAAAGAAAGCAAGCTGCATCTTCCTATTAAGGAAATCCTTTTTTTCTTAATTCATATTTACTGGATTGCTGATTTAGGATTGCAGGAGTGAAGCTCTGTGAAGGGGGAAAGAGCTTCATTTGGGCTTATAATGGCACTAACGTGCACTTGTGAATATGCACTCAGGGTGTGCTGTGTGTCTCTTGAATTGCTGCTCCTGTTGGCCAGAGTCCAGCTATACTTTGGGCACTGTGGAGAAGGAGACAAACGGGTGCCATTTGCATGGCAGGAGTTAGCAGGCATGGCAGCAGAGGTGGGGAGGGAAATATGATGGAAAACTTAGAGAATAAACTCTGTTGTCCTCCTTTATGCACAGCAAGTTGCAGGACTGCTGCATTTGTCTCTGCTGCTTCTGTTTAGGAATCAGAGCTCTTGTTATTGTAGGCGTTCCTCAATTTAAGCAACAGACGTACTGCAGGTGTCCTAGAGGTTGCTGAGTTTTTAGTACCTTCAGTAAGGGTGACATCAGGTCACAGCAGTAGAAAGGGATCATTTACTCTGCTAAAGTCCATCCTGCCTTAATTGCTCTCTCCTACTAAATCCCAGACCAGTTAGCTGAAAACTAACTTAGACATCACTGCAGTTAGCTGCCGTAGCAGCAGTGTGAATAGACCTGCATGCTCCTTATCTTGCAACACAGAACCAGGAGACCTTCCCAAACAATTCAGTGGGACTTCCAGGTCCCAGAAGAAGACATAGACAGAGATGCAGCTGGGATTTGCATTTCAGGCAACTTGCAGATTATTCTGCCATGAAACATCCCCAGGACAGAAGTCACAGCCTGCCTTGCAGCTGGATAAACCAAGAATAAGAAATTATTTATTTTTTGCTTCATTAATACCCTGCTACTTTATGACAGAACTGAGACTTTCATGTTCTGCTTTGATTTCTAACACGTCATGCTGAAGTCTGGGAGAGTAAGCAGAGGGACACAAGAGACAAGGAACTGTTTTCCCTAAGCCGATAGATGTTTCTTTGGGGCTTGAAGCTGATTTCATGTCAGAAAGAAAAAAATCAAAATGGATAAAAGCCTTGAAATAGTGCAGTCCTCATGTGTAATCTAGTAAAAAATAAAGTGCTTCTAGATATGTCCAGGTTCCAGGACACAGCCACACTCTGCTTTTGAGCCTGGCATTATTCAATGCCCTGCTGTTCTATGGGCAAGCTGGCCATGTTTCCCTGGTGCTACCCTTGACTTGCAGTCAACCCTTTCCTTCAAAGGGAAGAGATTGGGATCAAAGTAGTTTGCAGTTGAAGAACAGCGTGGTTCAGGCTCAGAGCTATGGTTGCAGAAGTTGTAGCTGCTGATTTAGAGCTGTATGTGCTGACACATCCCTTTTCCAGATGGGGCAGCCAGCACAAGTCCTCCAATTAAAACATACCCCCACAGCTCCATTCAGTTTGTCTCTTACATTCAAAAGGTCTTTGATATTTATTCTAGAGCTAAATAAAGATATCATGAGATAGAATCATCCTCCAGCCAACTCAATGTACCCCATCCTACAGCTGTGGGTTTTTTATTCATCCTCCTCTCCAGCATCTCAGGAATTCCCTTTTGGAGTCTAAAATAGAAATAGAATCCCCTCCACAACACTGGCAGACTGCCATTTGAAAAAAAAAAAAAAATCCAAGGGTTAAGAGGAGGGAATCAGGAAGGATGCTGTGTTTGGATTGGAAATAAAAGTAAAGTGCCTGTTTGTTGACAGTCCTTTGTGCCTACCAGCACCATTGCAGAAACTGGCAACACAGACTGTTTAAATTTAAGCACTGTAGATCAAGTTTTACACCTGCACACAAGGTGGAAAAGCAATGAGCCGACCAACCTAAAATTAATTTGTGTGGGAATGTGAGATATTGTAGGTGTGCTGGGTAATGGATTCCAGCTCTTTTAGTGCAGCAGGCTGGAAAAGGCAGGGAACGCCCTCAATTCATCTTAGCTCTCTTACCATGTTGTAGATGAAACCGTTTTGTTTTACATACATTAAGGGGACAAACACACCTTCTCTGATGCTCCTAGCTTGCCAGGGATCTTGGGATTTTGGAAGGGATTTGGAAACCAGGGGAAGCTAAGCTACAGAGGAGCTAATGTGGGGGAGGAGATGAATGATGGGATACTGGGAGTCATCTGCTGCCTCAGGAAATCCCAGGGTTTCTAAATTCTTCTCAACCCCCCAGACCTTTTAAATGAATCACCTAAAGGCACACTGCAATGTTGCAGCAGCATTGAACAGAAAGGTTGATATTCTGAGACTAATGATTCAGATCCATTTTAGTCCATTGATGTAACCAAAAAACAGTGGAAGTCACCTTCACTTCCTTATTCTCTGTGCTGTTCTTCTCCTCCTCTTCCCATTTCTCCATTGTCTCCAGCTCTTCAATTCAGCATCACTGCTACTTCTGCTAAGACTTTCCAAAAGCCTCACCAGTACAGTCAGCTGGCCCTGGCGAAATCCTCCCCCAGCCCTGCAGGGAGCCCACAGATATCACTCTGGCCTCTGCTCCATGTGAGGCTGCTTTGCATACATGTCCAAGAAGCTGGGGACAGGGCTGTGTGAGACACACAGGTGCCTCCACAAACCTCTGGGCCAAGTCTTTTCTTCACACAGTTCCTTGGTGCACAAGAAGCTCTGTATTTCCTTTATTCATACTTTAGTCCCTCAAGGGATGCAGAAACCTCTACTCTAAGAGTGCCTTAGGTGCACCTTCCTTCTGTTTATGGAGACAATCTCATGGAGTCTTGTTTTTCTGTAGTGTTGTGCTTGATCATATGCCACCAAGTTAGTGGATCATCCTTGGAGAAGCTGCAATTCCCTCAGACTAATGGAAGAGCAAGGAAGAGTGTGCAAATGCCTGATTTCATAGGGAAAGGGGAGGAAGGACAACCTGCAGACAGCTCTTGTTCTCAGAACAAAGCCCACAACCATCTCTCTCTTGGGAAGAAAACTGATGTGCTGTGGGAAATAAATTGTCATGGTGTGGATGGTGACACAAACTTGATGTATCATTAAGCACAGCTTGAAGGAGAAAAGCAGAACTGATACAGCCTCTGACTTTCAGAGAAGTCCTTTTTCCTTTATGGCATTATCCTTGGTAGATTGATATGCTCAGACAATCCAAAGAATTTGCATGTGAACACAGACAGGTGAGCCACACATAGGATGGACTTAATGAAGACAGTATCATATGTAGCTCTTCCCACCCAGAACTGGCACAGCTTCATTTGATTGTCTTTGTTCTAGTATAAGAATGTGAGACCCATGTCTCTGTCCCATGACAGGAGGGTAGTGGAACACTGAAACAGGTTGCCCAGGGAGGTAGTTGAGGCCCCATCATACCTCTCTGGAGGTATTCAAGGTGAGGCTCACAAAGACTCTGGACAACTTGATCTAATTGAGGATGCCCCTGCTTACTGCAGAGGAGTTTGTACTAGATGACCTTTGGAGGTCACTTCCAACCCAAACCATTCTATGATTCTGTGATTCTATGATTCTGCACCATGGAGACAGGCTTTTTTACAGGGCTCTGGCACAGCCCATGCAGAAGGCACATCCAAGTTTAATCCTTGCTCCCTCCTATCTGTCTTTCATTTTCACAAGAGATTTGACAAGCAATTTATTAACTCCACAAGCCTTCACACAGTCAAGACTAAATTTAGAATTATTATTCAGGGAGATGAAAGCTAACAGTGTCTCCATTACCTCTTGAAATAAGGGCTCCATTAAAGACCAGTGAGGTAACTGCTTCCACGGGTGCTATCTGCTCAGAGGCACACATAATCTTTCAGTTCCAATTCTCCTCAGAGATCTCATCTGCTTCTCAAAGCCATGGGTTGGTTCAAATAAGAAAATGTGTGACTACTCATTCTTTCACCAACTCCAGTAACTCTTTGGATCATAGTTGTTTTGGAAAATATGATTTCTTTATTCAGTGCATCTGTCTTTTGTGGCTTAAAATTCTCCCAGAGAGACCCCAGGCTTGGACGTTGGCTGGTGGAAAACTAGGCTAAATCTAGCCCTTAATATCTAAGTAGCAGGAGTTATTGCTAAACTGAATAATAGTCACAGTATTTATTTATGGAGTTGCAGTGCCACTGCTACCTTTTCCTAACTTATTACTTTGTAAAGCTCTTTGGGAAACCTGGAATTTGAAAGGTGATATATTAAACTGAATTCTATTATATGTTCTATAGCTGTCAGCAACTTCCCTTTTTAGCCTGGTTTAAGGCACCTGTGTATGCCTTGTGAAATGCATTCCTACTCTTGTGGTCCAGGCTCCCAAGTGTACATTTTGGGTAGTAATGACTGAATATTAGTAGGTGCTACAACTAACATCCTTTCAGAGCACCAGTCTTTGTTCCTGCCAAAAGTACCAAGCAAGGACTTTGAAATGAAAGAGCAGAGATTGGAACAGTGCATTCGTCATTCATCACCCCACAGTTTGGAGCAAATAAGATTAAACTCAGTAAAAAAAAAAAAAAAAATCAGTCTCCTTACCCTGAAGATAGTTTTTATTATTCCCCTTTCTCTGAAGACATTTCTTTACCACCAGCTGCAAATTCTGATATTGTCTTCACAAACCCGGGGTTTCCATTTGTAACACCAGCATAAGAATTTGGATGGAGAACTGGCACACTGCCCATCAAAGCCAGTAACAGCTGTTGACAGGATAATGTGATAAACAGCTTAAGTGTGCCCTACTCAGTGCAGTAAGGTGACACATCAGGCTGACATCTAGACTTCTGAGAGATTACATCCCATTGAGGTACACCATTTCAATATGCAGAATAAGAGCTACTTAGAAATAGTCACTGTGTCTTGCTCCAAGGGAGCAAGACTCTGCTCACGTCGATGGCATTCAAATGATCAAAAGTCAGAACCTGCCTAAGTCATGAGGTCTCTGAGATGAAATTTAATAGAATACAGATTTACCAAGACACAGTCAGCTACTTAATCAAGCTTTCTGACCGTGACTGTTGTGATGTAAAGAGTTACAAAAGCCCCTAGGACAATGAGTATTACCCTAGAATTAAGAATGTCCTTGATAGAAGCTGGGAGATCAACCTCCTCTCCCTTTGTCATTTTTGGAAAACAAGCATCTCCTTTCATAAAGATTTCTTTTGTGTCTTTTGTTCTGGGAGATCATCTTAACAGTCTAGGCACTCAGATCAAAGAGTCTGATTTCAGAGGGATTTGATGGTTATTGTTGCTGTTTTGTGTTTGCTTTTCAAATAATTCCTGTTGTATCCTGCAGCAACAAAAAAGAAACTCTCTAAGGGTAGGTAAACTGAACCTAAACTTCCAATCCCACATGGAAGGTGCTGCAATCAGACATATCCCATCGGTTCCAAGAGAGTGATGAATCCAGCTGAGTTATTTGTAATAATGGCTGAGAAAACAGATGAGCAGCTGAATCTAAACATTCAAAATAAGAAGTTTCCACAGGGAAGCTGTATAATTCTTTTTACAGATGGACATCCCTGGAGATCTGAGCACATTTGACTATTATTAGATGGAGGAAGATGGGAAAAGAATATTAAAATACTTGAGATTTTGCATTACTCTGACTACTCTGATTTTAGAATTATAACTCTGGGACATTTATTATTATTATTATTATTATTATTATTATTATTATTATTATTATTATTATTATTATTATTTCTAAATGCTTATGAACACTTTTGAAATTAAAAATATACATTCTCCATTCCATCTTCTTTACAACTTCCATTCTTCTTCAATTGCTGGGATTCAGGAGGGACACTCAAGAGCTGAAGCAGGAAGTGGGTGGATGGGGGTGCTGCTATTGTGTCAGAGACATTAAAAATCAAAAGCTTCTGAGACATTGATTTATTCTTCTCAATCTTGGACTCTAAAGCCCATGCTCTGACAGTAGGCACTTTCAAAAAGCTATTAAGATCAAAGATGAATGAAATGTTTCCAATTAGACATGGTTAATACTAGAGACTGTTGGACCTGGTGAATCCTGTACGGTTACTCATTTGTTCACAGGCACTCACACGTTTGCTCCCACACAGCTTGAGCTCCAGGGTTGGTGCTTTTGTAGAAATCATTGGCTAGTCTGAAAGTTTGGAGACAAACATCAGGTGATTTAAGGGTAAACGAGGCAGACAGAGAGAAGTGGAAAGGGTCTGTTGTGTTTATCCTTAATTCATCCCTGCCTCATGCAGTCAGGATATTCCCAGGTACACTGTTGAGGATCAGCATTCAGACTTAGGTGTTACCATGGATATCCAGAATGGACACTGCACTAATGCTTAAGAGCTTTAAAATTCTGGGTGGGTTACAAAGGAAAACGCTATTGTTTCTTCTCTTCCAATTTCTAGCTGAGATGTGTATGAAAATGCCCACCATTTATGGGCATCAAACCAGTAATGAGAACATGAAGACCCCAAATTATTATCAGAATTAATTTGAATTTTAAAATCCAGGTATTTTGGCTCTATTGCCTTTTAGTCTTGTGCTTTTGTCAAATAAAACAAGGAATTTAACTGTCTGGCGTGCTCTGCTCTGCCACAACATGAAGATTTATTTAAGAATGGATGCAGGAACAAATACTCAAGCTGTGACTCTTGTCTAGTGCAGGAATATGTTGAGAGCTCTGACTCCCCCCCTGCAGAACAGAACCAGGCCATGGATTCATCAACCCCATGGCATAAGACAAGTGCTCTCTTCATAGAATAAACTCTTCACTTCAAGCAGAAACCCATGCAATAAAAGAGCTGTATCCTGTCCAGGGAAGATGTCTTTCAGATACAGCACGTTGCAGAGACTGACTTTTCCACTGATACCTTACTGGAGAGGAGAGGCTTAGGGGCTCTAGTAATGTGTCAAGTGGAAAAGTCTCAAAAGCAGCAGGGGCCAGGATGAGAAGAGAGCTCTCATGGAGCTCCAGTGACCGACTGCAGAGTCTCTTCCTCTGAATAATGATACTCACAGTTACACCTCAGCAGATCTGGAATCAAATTTTGGTATGCTTCTAGGAATCACTACACCACCTCCAGCCTTTCAAAGGTCAAGGCATGAGGCAGAAGCTGGTGCTGTTGCTCTGTGTCATGGATGCTGTGTGCTCACAGCAGACTGCCATGCTAACCAGACTTGTTTTGCACCTGAGCTGCATCCTGTGGACAAAATAAGATGAGTATATGTGAAGAGCATTGCGCCATCTTAACAGACCTTTGACCTGAATAAGGCTGCTCCCTTGGGATTGTTTTGTGGAGGAAAAATGTGCTGAAGGTTTAGGAGAGGGAAGGAAAATCATACAAATAATACATGCTATCAAAACCTCAGGAAATGATTGAAGCCTCTAGCTAGGAAGGACAACATGATGCTGTGCATAATGAGTAAGGCCACATGGGCCTCAGGCTGGGTGGATCTGAGGGAAATAGAAGTCCAGAAATTTCTTTGAAATTTAGAAAAAATATATTGCTCTGGAGCTATCCAAAGGTTCTATTGGGGAAAAAAAAGAAACAAGGGGAAAAAAAAACTGTCACTTGGATTTTTATTTAATTTTAGTGTTATCATTGTCTGCTGATTGATAATATACAATATATTTGCAAAATTAAATGTCAGTTCAAATTCAGCAAAATCAAAATGTTCACATAAAGTACAAATGAAATATTTTGACACTGTCAAAATGCTAAGGTTCTGTACTCTCCCTCAGAAAAATCTAATAAAAATCAACACAATTTCATACAATTGTACAATTTAATTAAAACAGAATATTTAAGAGAAAGATGTTCTGTCAAGGAAAGAAGAAATATTTAAGCATCTTCGACACTGACTGTCTGGGTAAAAAGATTACTTTAATTATTGATTCTGTTCATTCAACTGAATACTGCTATTTTAACTAAATACCGCTATTCTTGTAGTGTAATGGTACTGTTCAAATCCTATATTTACAAACAGGGGACTAGAGAGGAGGTTGCTCCAGCTGTGTCATCCATCTCCCATCAAGAAAGGTTGACAAAAGGAAAGTAAGAAAAGTGGTAAGAGAAACCCTTCATTTTGCACTTGCCTCCCCTCCTGGCAGTTGGAAGATGAAGAACTTTCTAATTCTGGTACCCAGACTACTATGTTTAACAGCTACTTCCTTATTAGTTACTTATGAATTTATGTAAACACTTTCAGCTTAATAAATCTTACTAAGTTTCTTCATTTTTAATGATTTGGGTTTTTTTTTGTTTTGGGTTTTGCTGTTGGTTTTGTTTGCTTGTTAGTTTGTTTTGCCCTGCAGTATATTAGGAATATCCATTTTCCTTGTATTTCTCTCCTGCTTTTATTTTTGTTCCCTGATCATTTCACAAAATTAAGCAAGGGGAAAGTCAAACTGGTCCTACAGTCCAAGTTAAGAAGGCTGAGAGGAAAGGGAGAGTTTGGCCATTGACTTTCATACCTCTCCTCCTCACCACAATTAATCAGAACGAGGGATGCTTCATGCTCATTAAATGTGGAGTTTTATGAATAGTTCTGCTCTGCAGTGCCACAGTGTTAGCATCATCAGAGATTTTGGTAAATTTCCATGTTCAATCTCTCATGCAAATAAATATTGACAATCTATTTCATTCAATTTATTAGTCATTCTCACTCTCCCTTCCCCTTTGTAGGTCTGTTAGAATTATTCATTTTTAAGAAGCATTAGGGGAATAAATCACAACCAACAATTTGTCCAGTGTTCAGCCTCACTGCTTGCAGAACAACTGACAGCAAATCCAAATGTCCTCAGCACTCCAGGCATTTGACTGAAGGGAGCAGACAGCCTGCAATCACTGAATGACTCTCCCCTGCAAACTCACATTCAGCAGTAGACTTAACATGCTCAAAATGGAACCATCAGCGTCCTTATTCATCACAGACTTCTATACGACATTAAAATCCCTTCCTAACATTGAGTTCATTAGTTTTGACTGGACAGGCAAGTCACAGACTGTTTTCCCATCTCTTTATTTGGATGAATATGCAAACATTTCCACATCAGATACATGCATAAGCAAACCTAAGAGCGGGTATTTGCAAATACGCATGTCACGTTGAAATTAGCTCTCTACAAACATTCCTGCCCATAAAAATTCAATTGTTAGAGTGTTTGCAGAGAGCTAACAGATGAGAGGATGGATATAGCTGGACTGAACTAATTTAAATATTCAAGCAAATAGTTGTTGAAGTTTTCCTTTATTCTCCCAGATTGATTTTAAAATGTTACGAAAGGTATGGATTCAGCACCTTCATACATGGCTGAGGACAAAGAGGAGGATAACAGGAATCTCTAAAGGCCATTTCCATCCTTAATGTGCATGTTTTCTTGAGATGTTCTAGAAGATGATACTGTCACAGGACTGCATAAAATGTTATTAAAACTCCATCCATACTGCTCTTCCACTCATAATTCATAGCATGTCTTCTTACATGTGGTAGGAGCCATCAGCTAGAAGTCTGTCTACACTGACAAATTATACATGGCTGTTTGCTAACACTATGGAGTCCTTCAGCAAAACATGTGCTGTATCTGGGTAATGGGAAAAAGTGTCCAGGCACTCAGCAGCTACATCTTGATTGCAGCTGGAGGTCTGTAAAACACTAGCCTGATTTCATTGTCTTTACATGTTCTTGATCTCCAGAACAAGCCTTAGAGAACAAGTCTTAAGAGGAGTGTTTGAGGGAATTGGGGATGTTAAGTCTGAAAAAAAGATGATGAGGGGGGACCTTATTGCTCTCTACAATTACCTGAAGGGAGGCTGTTGTTGAGGTCAGTGTTGGGTCTCTTTCCAAGTAACTAGGGGTAGAACAAGGTGGAATGGCCTCAAGCTGCACCAGGAGAGGTTTAGGCTGTACCTTAGGAAATAATTTTTCACTGAAAGAGTTGTTAGGCATTGGAACAGGCAGCCCAGGGAGGTGGCTGAGTCACCATCCCTGGATGTGTTTAAAATCTGCGTAGATGTGTTGTGTGAGACTTAGTGGTGGACTTGGTAGACCAAGGTTAATTATTAGACTCAATGATCTTGAAGGTCTTTTCCAACCTAAATGATTTTATCATCCTGTGATTCCATTCTGGGAAATGCAGGAACACAGGGGAGATTACCTTTGTGACTTGGGGTTGAGTTTTCTGTTGTCTTGTCTCCAGTGTAAGACTGCATGATCTGGCAGAGCTGAGGAGTTCCCATGTGTGGAATAGCCACAGAGTTACAGCTCATTCACAAGGCTCATGCTCAAGCCTTGGAGCAGAGTTACCAGGAGTTCCACTGGTCACAACTGTGGCTCATTTGGGGAAAAACATGCAGAAAGCTGCACAGCAACTACTTTTAACTGTGCCTTACACCAGTTAACAACTCTTCCCATATGGAAGATGGGAAGTTGAATAAAACCATTCCAAGCAAAAAAAAAAAAAAAAAAAAAAACAAAAAACAACGAACCAAACCAAAACACAAACCAAAAAAACCCCCAAACCCACACCCAAAGCTTCCAAATAAATATATCTAGTGCAATAAATTCTGTGGATGTTTTGTCTATCAGATTCAGGTATGTCCACTTATCTTTCAACAGGTAACTTCTTTGACTGTCTGTTGCTAAACACATCTCTTGCCTGCATTTTCTTCTCCCTTCTCCTTAGTCTTGTTTCAATAACCAAAGTGAAGTGGTGCCATGAAACTGTTTGGATGCAGCACACTTCAGAGACACATCTTCAGCTTGGAAACAGCAACACTGCAATAGAAATAAATTAAAGCTTTAAAATAAATAAATCAAATTCAGACAAATATCTTCACAGTTAAGAATACGAAGTGGTTTTGATTTCCAGGTCACATCATTTTTAGAGTAATTAGTAGCAATGCTTCTTAATATATCATCTAGAATGATTGCAGGAGGCAGAAAGGGTGCTTTGAGTAAGAGCCATCTTCTCAGGAGTTTAATGAATATGCTTTCACTTCAAGCCTTCAGATAATCCATCTTAACTTGCTTAGGTGCCCTTTTGCACCTAGGCTTTTTGGATTTGACATTCCTAGCTGTTAGAGGGGAGGTGATCTCCAGCTGACAGGCACATACCTGTGGTACTGTATGAATGGAGAGTATCTATCAAAAACATGACATCATTCTGCTCTGAATTTATGGCTACATCAGATGATCTGTGCCTCTGTTGCCTGGAGCGATCATATAAGAGTTATGTTCTTTGGTATGCAAGTTGTAGTTTGGCAATTCCTTTCCTTGCCTTTTGGCACAGGGAAGAGAGGAGGATTGGATTGCCTGCCAGCGTGATACCAAATGGGACTGGCAGGTCAGATGGTGCAGATTCTTCCCACGTGTGCTGGATCCCAAAAGTGAATTTCTCTCTAGTCTGACACGCTGATCATTTCCTTTCCTTTACAAAAATGACCTCTTTTATTTTTATTTAATTGTTGCATAGTATTCCCCTAAGTCTCTAAGTAGGTAAATTAGCAAAGGAGAGCACTGAACCCTCTGAAACTGCTTCAATGGATTTGTCTTAGGCTACCAGAAAGTAAATGTTTTAATTGAGAACAAAGCAAAACCACCTGTAGCCTATTTATACTCTTCAAGTAGCATTTGTAAAAGTGATCACATTTTGTGTTTCTCCTAATGAAAATGTGGCCTCTATATTTTGCTAGAAGGAAAAGATGAATTCTTTTCAAATAACCACAAACCTGTTCAATCATCCTTGAGTGGAAAGTCTGCTCGTGTTCATTAAAGGGTTTGCACATTGCTTGGTGTTTGAAGGAAGGAGGAATAGAAAGGGGAAGGAAAAAAGGAAGCAATTAACTAGAGACTGGATAACTCCAATATGAACTTTTTAGCAGGAAGACTTAATATAAAAAGGAAAAGAAAAATGAAGTCTCTATTTTATAGAGAAAGCACCTTCTAGTGTCAGTCTGCAAATCTCCTTTTAGCTGAGATAGCATTTCTTCAGTGACAAAAGGAAAATTTTGTCTCCTTTAGAAGGAAAAAACCCCCTACTTTAAATTACAAGGGAAAGGCCTGTCAACTCAGTCTCATTTTTTGAACACAAAATGAATAATTTCAGTGGTTATTTGAGTGGTTACATACCAGTTCCTCTGGGTTTGCCCAATCCTAGTCCTCTTCTGGTTGCTTCTCTACCTCTGCTTCTGAAGATACATCTGAGGTAAAATATATCAAACAGCAGCAACCTCTGGAACCAGAGAAAATTAAAGTGAGGAAGGCAGAGAACAGTATGATAATCATGTTGAGTACAGAGGAGTGAGACTTCTAGGCAATGATGCCCAATGGACCTCTTGGTTTACCATAATGATGATGCTATCCATGCGTTTGCCTTGCATTTTCTCTCTACAAATGGCTACAATTTGTATCTGTGAATCTCTGAAGCTGATGGAAGCCACTGGTGCCTCATCTCTCACTAGCTCTCAGGAAATCTGCTTTCCCCAAACAGAGCACATTAGGCAGGCAGGCAGCAGGATAATGGAGCAGTTACATTACTCCAGTGGCTTTCATTGTGAGAGGCTGTTTAGAAGCAGCAAATGGCTTGCTGGTTTCTCCTGGTGCCTCTAGCCAGCCCGTAGCTTCTGTCTGTGGTGGTAAAGGGGAGAGTCATGATGAACAACCTCTCAGGCTTTAGGTGTCAATCACACTGATTTTTAACTCGTTTATTTCAAGTTTCCTACCTGAAAGGAGGGACAGTAGCAAGTTAGCACCCCATGCAAAAGAGGGAAGATAAGGATGGCAGCCACACTGCTCCAGCTCAAATGAAGGCAGAATGGGAGTGAAAATTCACTGTGAATATCAAGCTTGGAGGTCACCCAAGGCACTACGTGGTTTGCTTAATGTCCTTTATCATTTGTGCATTGCTTTGGTGTCTGGCCACAAGAAGAAAAAGGCAAAACCAGTAAGATACAGTGTAAAACACTTCCTTTTATTTAATCTCTCTCCTTAGGATGCTGGTGAGATATCTTGTGTTTATATGGCTTTTATATAGTGAGAAGCTGCACCACCAAGTAGAAGTTGTGACTGTTACACGACCTACCAGTTACACATGTAATGGGAACCCTTCCAGCTCCTGCCAACCTGCAGGCTGATGTGTGAACACCAATTTCACGCTGAAATCCCAATGTTTACCAGAATATCTGCTTCCACACTGATAGACCATACTGGCCATCTTTGACAGCTTAAGCTAGCTGAAATGAGGAGGAGGAGGAAGGCTAAATCAGAACAGCAGTCATTATAAAACAGATTCAAAACCACAGAGCATGTGGCTGCCTATGGAGATGTAGCCACAGAACAAACAGGGATGCGCTGCTGGGATTGGTTTCAGGGAAGGGAATGTGTAAAGAGCTGTTACCTTCTGTCCCTTTCCCCCTGTAAATCCAAACATTGTAGAATAGTAAGATTTTAATTGTATTTGTAGCCACAGAATGACCATTATCAATACAGAAATTGCATTTAGTTTGTTTGGTCTGGTGAAAAAAATAACTATATTCTCATCACCATGTCATCCATTCCTTAACCCTAAACCCTGAGTTAAGGATCATAATTGCCAGACTAGGCACCTAAGCTCTGTCAAAGCAAGTTTAAAGTTTTGGGTTTATGAGGCCAGCATGTCTTGGTAAAACTGATCAGCCTAGAGGGTTTCACTTGAAATGTACTGAAATAATTCAAAGAAAGCATTTCTGATATTTCTGCACATAAATCTTTTCCCAATTTCTGTGCCACTAGGTCTTTTCAAAGAATTGGTTTGTTCCAAACAAGACCCAAACCAAAAAAAATCATCTGCAAGATTTCTTTCTCTTGCTGAGGGAGAAATGCCTTTTTCAAGTCACCTTCAGCAGACTGTGGTACAGGATGGTGCAGCAGTTTTGCAGTCATTAGCTCAGCCAAAGGAGCCATCCTTTACCCAAGAACAGACGTGGCAGAGGGTCATGATCGCTCCTTGGTGTTCCTTTCCCACCTAATATTATTAGCAATAATATTTCTTGGCAGCACAGTAAGATACTTGTCCAGTACAAGCTGGAATAAAACAAGTGTATTCCCAGGTAGGTCAGTCAAATAGCAGTATTTCAGATGTGATGGATGGACTATTCCTGTCTTTTTTGCTAAATGCCATGAGTAAAAAACTCTGCTGAGAGCTCTTGAAAGTGAGTATCATTGTCAGGTCTGTAGATCTTCTACCTCTCCCTTAGGCTCCAGCAAGAGGCAGAGAAGGGTATTTTGGTGACAAGTGTAAGAACATTTAAGCAAGTGACTGACTAAATGAGCAATGTGTTATCCTGCTTTCACAGATCCAGAATTCTATAGAATCTTGGTTCTGGCTTTTTATTTCTTACTTTCCTAAAACTTTTAATTAATCTTACAAAATGCAGGAGGTGCTGTGATGGCTTTCCTATAACACATTGTTAATTTTCTCCTTTACAAAACACTTCTTTTCTTCAAATTTGAGTGGCTTTACACTGAAAGGAGTGCAGAAAACTGTATCTGTATTCCAGACTTCAGTGTTCTAAGGGATAGTTTGCTGTCATCAAGGGGTGGACTTCTCTGGGAATATTTCAGACTTCTCTTCAGACCAAGACTTTTTTAGATAAGGATGATCCTCTGGCAGATTTGGGTCTCTTCAGACACATGGACAAAAATGCTCCAGATTGTTGAATGGAAATAAAGCAGAAAAGGACCAATATTTTCCACAGCTGCCAAATATTAGTTTATTTTCCTTCTTTTTATGCTCAGAACCATGAAGTGCTGTTCAGAGTGATGCAGAAACTATGCACAGACTATAACTGTGCAGAAGCAATTCGACAGGCTGTATGTCAGCAGAGAGGTGAATGCTCTAAGCCTTTCCCTTTTGCCACATGCTCTCCATTTCCTGTAATGTGGACACAAAAGTTGTTTGAGTAGTCAAGTAGAAAAGCCAAGAAGAGTGGGGTGTGAAGGACATGGCTGGATGAAGCAGTCAACCTGGGGTTACATCACAGAAAATGTATGAAAATAGGAAGAGCTCTGATCCCTTAGCAGATCCCTGTACAAAGAGCATCAGCTGGACCTTACAGCCCAGAGACAGCTCCAGGTTCCAACTCAGTGGGCTACACTGGATCCTCAAGCTGTATATGAGTCTCATTGCATCTACTTTGTATAGTAGTGATGATAGTTGTATCATCACTGATGATGCAAAACTGGGGGGGGTGGGAGGTGGGGGTGCGGGGGGGGTGGCTGACACCCCATCAGGCTGTGCAGCCATCCAATGTGACCTGGACAGGCTGGAAAGCTGGGTGCAGGCAAACCTCATGAAGTTTAATAAGGACAAGTGCAAGGTCCTACATCTGGGGAGAAATAGCAACAGGCACCAGGACAGGTTAGGGGCTGCCCTGATGGAAAGCAGCTCCACAGAGAAAGACCTTGGAGTGCTGGTGGACAGCAAGTTCTGCATGGAACAACAATGTGCTCTTGTGGCCAAGAGAGCCAATGGGATCCCGGGATGTATCCAGAAAGGTGTGTCCAGCAGGTCTAGGGAAGTTCTTCTACCTCTCTACTCTGCTCTGGTGAGACCAAACCTGGAATACTGTGTCCAGTTTTGGGCTCCCCAGTTCAAGAGAGACAGAGACCTGCTGGAGAGAATCCAAGGGAGAGCCATGAGGATGATTAGGGGACTTGAGCATCTCCCCTGGGAAGAGAGACTGAGAGCCCTGGGGCTGTTTAGTCTGGAGAATACTGAGAGGGGATCTGATCAATGTCTATCAATATCTAAGGGGTGGGTGTCAAGTGGAGGGGGCCAGGCTCTTTTGGGTGGTTCACAGTGATAAGACAAGGAACAATGGGTTCAAACTAGAAGATAGAAGGTTTCACCTCAACATGAGGAGAAACTTCTTTGCAGTGAGGGTGACAGAGCACTGGAACAGGCTGCCCAGGGGGGTTGCGGAGTCTCCTTCTCTGGAAACTTTCCAAACCCACCTGGATGCATTCCTGTGCAGACTACCCTAAGTGATCCTGCTCTGGCAGGGGGGTTGGACCAGATGATCTCTTGAGGTCCCTTCCAACCTCTGATATACTGTGAGACTGTGAGACTTAGCCCATCTGGTTTAGAAGCCAACCCTTCCCTCAACCCACTGCAAGCTGGATTCTTCTTGCAGATTTAGAAAGTTCCTTTCTGTGGTTCACTGAATGCACTGTGAAGCTCATTATAGAAAAAGTCTTCTGCTGACCAAAGAGAACAATAGCAGCTAAACCATACTGCTAATTAATTTTCCACAGCGAGATAAGCTCCCAACCCCTATCTGAGTCCCTTTGTCCCTTAAGCCATAGCTGCTCTGCACATTCAGGAATTTTCAGCCTGTAGAGCTATGATAAATAGAGGCAAGTAATGGCAGTGCATATAGACTGCATTACTGGAAGTCTGCTTTCTATTAGCTGCAGGATGACTCCTGGTGAACCCTAGGTTTAATGGCAAATATCTTTTTTCAGCAGCTGTTTCCCCAGACAACTCGAGTACATGCACCCTGAACCGAATTGCTGCTTTTGTCCTGCCTCTGAATAAGCCTCTGAATTGCATTTGAAAATGAATTAACTGTCATGGGCTTTGACTGCTGCTGTTGAGGACCAAACTCTGAAAAATTATTAAACACTGGCCTCATTTCTGTTACCAGTAAAATATATGAGCCAGAGCCAAAAGCTTCAGATAGCTTTCAATATTTGTAAACATCTCCAAAGCTGAGCTACTCAAGCTTTAGGATTCAGGGAAGCTTTAATTAATGTCACTTAAGCATCAGGAAAAACTTCTTTACTTGCCTTTATGTGCCCTATGAGGAGAGGCTGAGGGACCTGGGGCCTTTTAGTCTGGAAAAGAGAAGACTGAGAGGGGATTTAATAAATGTTTATAAATATCTGAGGGCTGGGTGTCAGGAGGGAGGGGACAGGCTCTGCTCAGCTGCACCCTGTGATAGGACAAGAAGCAATGGATGTAAGCTGCAGCACAGGAGGTTCCACCTCCATGCAAGGAGGAACTTCTTTACTGTAAGGGTCACAGACCACTGGAACAGGTTCCCTGGACAGGTTGTGGAGTCTCCTTCTCTGGAGACTTTCAAGACCCTTCTGGATGCATTCCTCTGTGACCTGAGCTACATTGCATGGTCCTGCTCTGGCAGGGTGGTTGGACTCGATAATCTCGTTGGGTCTCTTCCAACCCTTGACATCCTGTGATCCTGTGATACTTTGAGGGTGCTGAAGCACTGGAACAAGATGCCAAGAGAGGTTGTGGAGTCCCCTCTGGAGAGTTTCAAAACCTGCCTGGACATGATCCCATGCAATCTGATGTAGATGAACCTGCTTTAGCAGGAGTCTTGGACTAGATCATCTCCAGAGGTCATTTCCAACCCTTACCATTCTGTGATTATAGCTGGAGTCAGCATCCCAGTTTAGAGCATCTCAGAACTTCCTATGATAAGATCAGCTTTCAGCTGTTTACAACTTGGAGAAGTTTTGAGAATCTGAATTGCAAATTTTTGGTGTAAAGCTCAGTCTTAGAATGAGCAAAAGCATATTGTTAAAAAAATCCTCATTTGTTTTCAAACCCAAATGCAAGGCACTTGCTCTTACTAGGGAGAAGTACAGGGAAGGAGTCATCTCCCTGCCATTATTCCTAAAATAACCCTCCAGACAAAAACACAAAACAAGAGTATAAGAAAACTAGGACCTCAGGGGCAAAAAAAATCTATTAAGGAAACTGCTAATCTGGCAGATAAATCTGCTGAAGGGTCTGTCCCAGCCTGCCAACCATGTTTTTTGGAGTCAATGAGGGCTCGAGAGAACATTCCCTTTGCCCAAGGTGCCATGGGCAAAACTGCCTTGATTTGGGAAATTTTTACTTGAGTTATTTTACTGACAATCAACACAAGCTTCTGATCAGTGAGTTGTGTACTAACAAAAAATTCAGTCCAATGCCTGTCCCTGCAGCTTCCCAGTCTGAATTTTTCATATTTTCACTTAAATTGTCCCAAACCTTTGGTGAAGCAATGGGTGGTGGAACGAGACTGTGTTTCACAGAGCACTGGAACAAGCTCCCCAGGGGGCTTGTGGAGTCTCCTTCTCTGGAGATTTTCACCTGGATGTGTTCCTATGCGACCTGTGCTAGATTCTATGGTCCTGCTCTGGCAGTGGGTTTGGACTTGATGAACTCTGGAGGCCCTTTCCAAGCTCTACCATCCTGTGATCCTGTGCTTTTTATTGTCCCCACTCCATCATGGTTCAACCATGGCCACAGTGTTGGCATGGGCTAGTTATGGCCATGTTCTCTTAAGTGTCCCTGTCTCAGCACAGATGATTCATGGTCCCTTGGGTATTGAGTACCACCACAGGATTTCCCATCAAAGGGTGTCTGTGCAGATGGAGCCATCAGTGGTGTGAAACAGTGCTGCCCAGAGAAGTCAAACAAAGGGATGAGGATGGTCTCTATCATTTACCACCATCATTTGTGTTTATCACCTGCTAAAAAAGGGGCAGAGGCTTAGAATGTGCTTAATTTAACCTGTGAAGTACCATTACTGAAAGAGTAGAGACCTGGACACGGGGAGAAAAAGGAAAGGATTCTGGCTTCCAACAGCTGCAGTTTGTGCTGTCAGTAAAAACTTAAGATATCTGGAAAGCTGCCTCATCACCCTACAGTGCTGGGGAACACAGAGACTGGCAGCCTAATGCCATTGCTTATTCTGTGATCCACTTTGCTAACAGAGCAGAGAAAAGTCTGTGCTGCAGGTGGGAATCACCTGGATGCTGCAGGTTGGAATCACCTGAATGCTGCAGGTTGGATCTGCATGCTGTAGGTGAAAAGAAAGACCCAGGGTTTTGGTTTTTTTTTTTCTGCTCGTTTTTTATAACTCACACAACAAAAATATATTGGATCTTTATGTGACTTCAGAGGTGAGACTCACTTCTCCCTTGGCTTTAAACAGGCTGCTGTCTACTTTGATTCCTGTTTCTAAAGAGTCATAGTTCCTGATACAGAGAAGACTGAGAGACAGTCACGCACACTTTCTCTGCCACCTGTGTGGTCTCAAAGCAGAAATGAAGCTAGAGAAACAATAAAAAATAAAAATGGAGACTTTCCTTCTTGGAACTAGGAATGGAGGAGCACATCAGGACTCCATACTACAGCAAATTATAATCATTTTGGAAACAAGCTACCACCACACATCCCACTTTGAGAGTCACAACTCTTAACTGAACAGTCCTAGCAGTGCTGATTTGCATCTCTGCTCAAACCCTGACAGCAGCACCTCTTTGGGAGAACCCTCCCAAATGCAGTGCATGTGCAATGGGACATGACAGGCTGTACATTTGTGGGCGAGTCCCTCAGGGGTTGTTAGAAGACTCAGCACTGTGTTCTTTTAACTGCCTGAGATTTGCAGTGCCTGGTGCAGTGTCTTCCCACTACTATAAAACGCAATTTACAAACAAAAACACAAGAAAAGGGATTTTGGATGCTCTGAGCACTGTCCAAGACCAATTATAGAGTATCATTCTGTCTGGTCTACAGCTGTGAGTGCATTTTATAGTAATTCACTCTATGTGGTTGAAAAGTAATTCTTACATATCTGCTCTTCATAGGCACTTACTGACCTGTAGAAAATGTAAGTAAGCAGGATTCCTGCCTGTTGTTTTCTTACACAAAACCTTTCTCTTCCAGTGCTGCTGTTACCATCAAGAGGGACACACTAAATAGAATACTAAAACTGGAATTTGTCTTTAAGAAAGACTATGCAGTCTGCAAAGCTTTCTGCTTTTGCTTGCCCCATCCCCAAACTGTATACATCTTTTCTCACTACAGCTGCCTCCCACTCCACTTTTTGTGTGGAGTGGTTGCTTTGAGTCGGGATTTAACAAAACTTCACTATTTAAGAGAAGGTGGAGGGTGGGGATGGAAAGGTTCTTGGGAGCTAGTAATGGCATTCAAAGCCTTTCATCTCTAAGTTTCTAGGCCAAACCAGCTGTAGTGACCCAAAGTCCTTTGAAATAAAGCAGGTCTCTTTCTCAGTTTAATTTGTAAGAAAGAAGGCAATTTGACCTGGTTGTTTCAAGGGGGTAAGGGTGTGTATCCCCTGTTGGGAGTTCCTCTCAAAATCTCCCCTGAAGCTGTCTTTGAAGCTTCCCAGCCAGGGCATCTCTTGTCTGAAAGCACCAGGGTGGGGGGATGTCCTGTCCCAGGTCAGCCTCCTCTGCCCTCTCCTCCACTGCCCTGTTGACCCAACCATTGACTTTCTTCAAGAGTGTGTTTGCAGGAGCGATGTTTGTAATATCTTGTCATCTAAGCAGGTTTGTCAAGTGTCACACAGCAAAGGTGGACAGACAGTTTTCTCCCTCCTAGAACAAATCTGAAGTCACTTCGAGTGTATCATTTAAATAGCTGCTCAGTGGTAGCAACATCCCAGTTTTTACTCAGCTGTAAAAGAAAAAAAGCATGATTCAGTTACATCTGTTTATAACAGCATAAGACAGTCCTGACTGCTGAAATGCCATGTGGTATTTTCAGCCATTTGCTCATTAAACTTCTTTTGTAAATTATTGTTCTGGTAGGCTGCTGCCTTAGGAAACCTTGTCCATGTGAATTAGGAAGAGACTGGAAAAAACTTGATTTGGTCTCCAGGGTTTTTTAAACACCTAGAATTGTGGATGTTATGGACAAGCTGTTTGAAATGAGAAAAAAAAAAAGGGGAGATTGAGGGGGGGATCCAAACCAGTTCTCTATTTTTTTTTCCCCTGTGGCAGATTGGTAGGATTCCCTTTCCACCTGTCCTATAGCAAGAGAGTTTTCTTATCTCAGCAGTTTTGCTGTTGATAATCAACAGGAAATACCACCACAATTTAAAGGGAGCCTTGACAATAGTAGGACATCTGGTATTAACAGAAGCTGTTAACCACATTCACAACTTAACTTATAGCATGACAGCAAGAAAATTGTGTAAGATTTCTTGTCACTCTGAGCTGCAAGTATAGCAGCATAAACCCTTACACAATTCGGGGTGCATCTGGGGGTTAGAAGATTTACATTCCTTCTACACTAGTTCCCCCACTGGTCAGTCTCAAACTATTCCCTTCCTTCAGGTTTCATCCTAATGCCTGCATTCCACCCTCTGTAAGTGTGGTCCTGCTGCTTCTCTGTATTTTTTGTTGTTGTTGTTGTGTTTTGTTTTGTTTTTTGTTGGCTGCTGCCTGTCAGACACACAATCAGCCCTAAATCCACCAAAGAGTCAGCAGAAGCTGCCATGCCATCTGTGCTGGATCCCTGGGGAAGACACACCTTCTGCCTAGCAGTGCTCTGCCATTGGTGTGGAAGCAGATCTGCAATCTGCCTGTTGATTATAGAGAGCAGAGATATCTGTGTCCATCAGGAACTTGAGGTATCTGTGTCCATCAGGAACTTGAGACATCCATGTCCACCAGAAACTTGAGATAGCAACCCAGGACATCACAAGGAGGATCACAAAGTGTGGAGTAAACTGGGTTCAGCTGTGGGAATATGCACTGAGAGTACAAAGCAATATTTTACATTTTAGGGATCTTGAGATGTATTCATAAAGCCCAAATAATTTGGTGGTATTTCTATATTAATACTCATGTACCCAAACTGGAATGTGTTGGGAATGCTTCTGGGGATATAGACTAATGGTATTGAAAGGATCAATGGGGCCAAATTCTTTTCTGGGATGTATTTGTGCAGTATTGGTGACTTTTATAATTGAAGACATAGTATGAACTGATGTCTCTCAAGTATTTAGGTACAAACCCTCCTCTTCCCACCCACACAATTAGTTCTACTTAAGGCTGTAAGCACAGGGAGGCAAATGGGCAATCTTGAAAATGAAGAGAACTGCACTAGAAATGAAGAGGCATAGAGAAGGAGACCTCAGATCCCATTATCTGGATTCATTTTATTAAGGGCATATTTGTAATTCCTTTAGAATCGCCTACCCATTGCCAAGGAATGTCTGCAGAGCAATTATGTTATCACAAATGCAAATGTGACTGTGGGGAGGGAGGGAACCAGAAATTGTGCAGTTGTGAAGAGAAAATCTCAGATTTTAACGATGGTTAATGATCGCTGAAGCTTGGCATGGCACCTTTGTGCTTCCACCTTTCTTGTCAAGGAAGCTTGTTCCATGTGGAGCTGGCAAATCAGTAGGTCTATACATTTTCCTGCTGGTGAGCTATAATGCTGCAGCTGTTAACAAGTGAGTTGTTCTCTACCTATTTAAATCAGGCTTAATCCTTCTTGGCTCTGTCTGTGCTAGGTCTTTTTTTTTTTTTTTTTAGCTGGATCTCATTTGAGGCTGAGACAAAGGAGACTTGATGTTTTTATATGTTTTTTTTTTCCCTCTCCCAAGGCTCTGACGATTAAAAATGAGTTGTCAGTGGCCCAAGCCCCATGAAAGCTGAGAATTTCAATCGATATTTCTGCCCCATTTCACTGCAGAGAGTGGGATGTAATTATTACAAATGTCATGGTAACAAACTTGGTAGTTTTCACAGTGACAGTTGCCACTGCAGAAATAGCACAACACAGAACAAAAATTACCTGTCAAGCATCTCATTATGTTCATCCAAATCCTGCTTGTTCAATTCACCGTTGGGCTGCACCTGACACAACACTTCCAAATGCTCTCACAGATTACCCGTGTCGATCTGTCTCAGGTCGTAGACATCCTCCCACAGACCACCTGAGCACTGGCACCAAGGTTCCCAAGGTCTAGAAGGATTTCAGTGCCTCCAGGGAAAATATCTCACCTCCTGTGAAAGCCTATGCTCTTGATATATGGTCTGGAGAGAGTAAAGACCTTAAAGAGCTAGTAGGGTTGAGCAGGGCATGATGCGGAGGTGGCTGAGAGGAGACACGTCGAATACTGACATTCTCTGAAGCCAAAGTGTGCTGGGTTTTGACCTGCTCTTCACAGCATGGGAGATGTGACTGTTCTGTTACAATTATAACCCAAGACTCAGTGTATTCATTCAGGAAGCAGGAAATTTGAGTTCAGTTTGCCTGTTTCCTCTGATCTAGTGCTTTCCAGCACTCTGGGAGGTGTCTCAGACTTGTTCCAGGCTGGGGAAATAGGGAAGCAGATGGGCATGCAGGCAGGCAAGCAGACCTTTGTTCTCTATCATGGTGAAGTTCAGCTATTGTGCAAAAGGGAATTTAGGAGCCATTGGACTAGAGAAACTAACACAATTAACCATGTTTGAGTATTTTAAGATTGTGGTGAGGTGACCTTGGACTATGGTGTGCCCTGGGGACAGCTGAGCTCTTTTGAACTAAAGTGAAACTGAGGTGCCTTAAACCACTGGAGGGACAGTGGCATTGAACCTGCTGATGACAAAATGTGACTGGCACATAGTGTTCCCTGAAGTGACACTGTGCTCACCAGAGCTGCCTGCCAGCAGAGCCAGCCTGAGAGAAGCATCCCCCAGGGCTAACCTGGTTTGCTCTTCTTTGTGGTTTTGGTCCTAATGCAGAAAATGACAGTTCTCCCCCATTTGGACTTTAAGTTCATGTGTCGGTGTGAGCTGAAATTCCCCCCCCACCGACAACAACCAGGCTAGCTCAGTCTGGAAGCAAATGAAAAGCTGTATTTACAAGCAGAGTCTAAAATCTACAATGAAATGCAATGAATATGTACAAATATACAAAATTCACAACATTCATAAATATATACAATCAACAGAAAAAGCACAACCGATCTCCCTTTGCTTCCCCACAAGGGGACCCTCCCAAAGGGGGCCTCCCTCTCCCAGGAGCTTCCCCCCCAGACCCCCCTGGACAGAGAAGCAGAGTTAGTTAAGCAGAAAGTTGTTAACTTAGCTGCCAAGGTCAGTGTGTTATCTTCAGCCAGAAGAGAAGAAGAAACAGCAGCCAGACAGCCCAGCAACTGCCCCCACTGCCGAACGCAGAATGTGCAGAATGCCTACTTTGTTTTGGGTAATAGTTCTTAAACATTTCTATCTATCCAATGGAAGTGTTTAGAACAATCGTTATTTTGCTTTCTTACACCCAATAGTGACTTATTTACATTCTTTCACTTTCTCTGTTTTGAACTTTGCAAGGAAAAATTAAAAAGACAGTTTCAAACCATCACAGTTCATAAGATGATTCATTCTGTTCTTTTTACTTCAAAACAACCCAATAAATGCATTCCTGAGTAGGCCTTTTATCTGGTAGTGGCTGGGATTCTGCTTCAATCACAAAACACACACAAAACATTGCTCGCATCATTTAGTGCTTCTCCTGAAGGGAAGGGTCTGATGTACACAAATGCTGGGCTATTAAGCAATTTATTTTCCAGATCATAACTCACAAAGGGGAATCATGTGTCTGCTCTTTGGATCTTATACACCCTAATGCTCTGAGCTTTAGCACCTTGAACAAAGCACTGCTGAATAATGCCTGCTATCAGTTGCAACCCACAAACCCAGCAAGGTGGGGGAAGCAAGAAAGTTAGCTCAGGTAACAGTTGCAAATTCACAAGAACAAGCTTCATTAAAAGATAAACAGGGTGCCTTTCACTGGTTCTCTCAGGAAAACATCTCTTTGAGGAAAAGAACTTCAAAATGGCCAAGTGCTTGGGTTTGAGTGAAACCATCGTTGATTATTGATTTCCTTTGTGTTTTTTTCTTGAAGACAAGCAAACTACTCCAAATAAAATGAAAAAGACTTGTCACCATACAAAAACTTCCAGTGCTTTTCATCTCCCATTTTCAGTAAGAAGACAGATTAGGCAAATGTGGCTGTGAGGGTGCCTTATTTCATTCACTAGCAAAAAGGTGCAGTGATTTTCCAGAATGACCTGTGGGCTCAAAGTCAATAGCTCCTATGTGTAACAGACCAATCTATGTCTACTATGCTCCAGTATAATTTATACCAGATGAAAATTTTGCTCAAGATATGACTCAAGCAGCTAAGAATGACCAAAGAAACCTACCAAACAGCTACTGATTTCCCAAAGGGTTATTTGCAATAGGAAATCAGTTGGCAAATGCAGAATTAGGGCTTTAATTGCTTCTAAACAAAAACATGGTGGAACCATACTTCTGTCCTTTCACAGTGCTGTTCACTCTTGGAGAAATACTGGGATGGGTGCCTATAAATTGATGTAGTAGATCCTTTTGTCCTGACCTATCAAGGGACTGACCATACCTCTAGAAAAAACATTTAAGAATCTGATGGATTGAACTTCTATTTTTTTATTCGCTGATTAGAATAGAATAGAATAGAATAGAATAGAATAGAATAGAATAGAATAGAATAGAATAGAATAGAATAGAATAGAATAGAATAGAATAGAATAGAATAGAATAGAATAGAATAGAATCAAGAAGGCTGGAAGAGACCTCAAGGATCATCGAGTCCAACCTGTCACCCTACACCTCATGCCTATCTAAACCATGGCACCAAGTGCCACGTCCAATCCCCTCTTGAACACCTCCAGGGATGGTGACTCCACCACCTCCCTGGGCAGCCCATTCCAATGGCCAACCACTCTCTCTGTGAAGAACTTTCTCCTCACCTCCAGCCTAAACCTCCCCTGGCGCAGCTTGAGACTGTGTCCTCTTGTTCTGGTGCTGGTTGCCTGGGAGAAGAGACCAAACCCCTCCTGGCTACAACCTCCCTTCAGGTAGTTGTAGACAGCAATGAGGTCTCCCCTGAGCCTTCTCTTCTCCAGGCTAAACAGTCCCAGCTCCCTCAGCCTCTCCTCATAGGGCTTGTGCTCAAGGCCTCTCCCCAGCCTCGTTGCCCTTCTCTGGACATGCTCCAGCAATTCAACATCTTTCCTAAACTGAGGGGCCCAGAACTGCACACAGTACTCAAGGTGTGGCCTAACCAGTGCTGTGTACAGGGGTACAATGACCTCCCTGCTCCTGCTGGCCACACTATGCCTGATGCAGGCCAGGATGCCATTGGCTCTCTTGGCCACCTGGGCACACTGCTGGCTCATGTTCAGGCGCCTGTCAACCAGTACCCCCAGGTCCCTTTCCACCTGGCTGCTCTCCAGCCACTCTGACCCCAGCCTGTAGCTCTGCATGGGGTTGTTGTGGCCAAAGTGGAGCACCTGGCACTTGGATTTGTTGAATGCCATCCTGTTGGACTCTGCCCATCTGTCCAGCCTGTCAAGGTCCCTCTGCAGAGCCCTTCTACCTTCTAACAGATCAACACCTGCTCCCAGCTTGGCGTCATCTGCAAATTTACTGATGATGGACTCAATCCCCTCATCCAGATCATCAATAAAGATATTGAACAGGATGGGGCCCTGCACTGATCCCTGGGGGACACCACTAGTGACAGGCTGCCAGCTGGATGTGGCACCATTCACCACCACTCTCTGGGCTCGGCCCTCCAGCCAGTTCCTAACCCAGCACAGAGTGCTGCTGTCCAAGCCACAGGCTGCCAGCTTGGCCAGGAGTTTGCTGTGGGGGACAGTGTCAAAGGCCTTGCTGAAGTCCAGGTAGACTACATCCACAGCCTTTCCCACGTCCACCAGGCGGGTCACCTGATCATAGAAGGAGATCAGGTTGGTGAGGCAGGACCTGCCCTTCCTAAATCCATGTTGGCTGGGCCTGATTCCTTGGCTATCCTTCAGGTATGCAGTGATTGCCCCCAAGACAATCTGCTCCATGATTTTCCCTGGCACTGAGGTCAGGCTGACAGGCCTGTAGTTCCCAGGTTCTTCTGTTCATCCCTTCTTGTGGATGGGTGCCACATTGGCCAGTTTCCAGTCTTCTGGGACCTCTCCAGTGAGCCAGGACTGGTGGAAAATGATGGAGAGAGGCTTGGCCAGCTCATCTGCCAGCTCTTTCAGCACCCTAGGATGAATCCCATCAGGTCCCATGGACTTGTGAATATCCAAGTGACTCAACAAGTCTCGAACTAATTCCACATGGATTTCAGGAGTACAACACTGCTCCTTGACCCCATCAACCAGCTCAGGAGGCCAGTTATCCTGAAGTCCTCCTGCCTTACTCTTGAAAATGAAGGCAAAGAAGGTATTTAGAATCTCAGCCTTCTCCTCATCCTTAGTTACAATGTTACCCTCCACGTCCAGTAAAGAGTGGAGGCTCCTCTTGCCCCTCTTTTTAGCATTAATATATTTATAAAAATGCTTTTTGTTGTCTTTCACAGAAGGGGCCAGTTTAATTTCTAACTGTGCTTTTGCCTCTCTAATTTTTCTTCTACATGATCTAGCAACATCCTTAAACATATCACTAGTTGCCTCCCCCCCCTTTCCAAAGGCGATAAACCCTCTTTTTTCCCTTAAATCCTTCAGGAGCTCCTTGCTCATCCAGGCCGGTCGTCTTCCCCACCGGCTCGTCTTATGGCATGTGGGAACTGCCAGTTCCTGTGCTTTTAGGAGCTCCTGTTTGAAGTAGGTCCAACCATCCTGGACCCCTTTCTTCTTAAGGGCTGTTACCCAGGGAACTTTCTGAATAAGTTGCCTGAACAACCTGAAGTTTGCCCTCCAAAAGTCCAAAGTGAGGGTTGTGTTACTGCTCCTCCCTATTTCCCTGCATATTGAAAACTCCACTATCTCATGGTCACTGCACCCTAGACAGCCTCCAACCATCACATCTCCCACCAGCCCTTCTCTATTTGAGAACAGCAGATCAAGCAGAGCCTTGCCCCTGGTAGGTTCACCTAAGAGCTGCATCAGGAGGTTGTCATCCATGCACTCTAGGAACCTTCTGGACTGTCTCCTCTCTACTGAATTAAGTTCCCAGCAGATGTCTGGTAGGTTAAAGTCCCCCACAAGGACAAGGTCTGATGATCTTGAGACAGCTTCCAGCTGCTTATAGAATATCTCATCGGCCTCCTCATCCTGGTTGGGTGGTCTATAACAGACTCCAACCAGGATGTCAGTTTTGTGCGGCCTCCCTCTGATTTTAACCCATAAGCATTCAATCCTTTCATCTGCAACCTCAAGTTCTGAGGCATCAAAGGATTCCCTAATATACAGGGCCACCCCTCCTCCTCTTCTCCCTTGCCTGTCTCTCCTAAAGAGCTTATAACCCCCCAGTGCGGTACTCCAATTGTGAGAATCGTCCCACCATGTTTCTGTAATGGCAACTACATCATAGTTCTCCTGGTGAACCAAGAGTTCCAGTTCCTCTTGTTTGTTGCCCATGCTGCGTGCATTGGTGTACATGCACTTCAGCTGGGCTGCTGATTTCACCAGTTTGTGTGGTCCTCCCTCCTCTCCAGGGAGACTGGTTTCCACACCCACCCCCTTCAGACCTAGTTTAAAGCCCTCCCAATGAGTCCTGCCAACCCCAGTGATTGAATAATTTGCCAAGGCTGAACCTGAAAAGAGCAAAATTTCACCAGCTCTCCAAAAAGAGCAGCTCAGGGTTTTATTTTGTTTCACAGTTTTTATAAAAAGGAATGTGCTTTCATTTGCCTAACACTTTTATTAGTGTCTTTATGGACATCTGGAGGTGTGAGATTCTCCCTATTTTCTACCTTATGTCTCCCTCCTTCTTTTTTTTTTTTTTTTTTTAATTTTAACTAAATAAGAAGGGCTGAAAGGAGGAAATATCAAAATAGAGGGTTTTGGGTTTTTTTAGTTTCTTATTTTGTTCCTTCCTTCTTGCCAAAATACAATTTTGCTAATTAAAAAACAAAACAAAACAAAACAAAACAAAAATTATTATTCTTATTGTTATTATAAGCCCTTTGCCTTAAATTAAGATGGATCTTTTCATTTCTGTTTTGCCTGCCAGGCTAACACTATTGCAGTTAAAGTATGAATGTTGTTTTGGGGCAGGCTACTGTGTAGGTGAAAAATAATGTTAACAAATTGAGGAAACTATTGGCAGAGAAAAACAACCCTTGGTGCTTACAACCTGCTGCAAAACCATTTTCAGCCTTTGACCTCTCTGATCAGGAAACTCTTTGAAGCAGTCAAAACTAGTTTGTTTTCAGCTTGCTCCACTAGCTATACCCCATCTCTTAACCACCCACAAGTTCACCCACTCCACTGCTAATTAAAACAGAACTCAGTATCTTTGTCTCTAAACTGAGTCTCTGTGCAGGGGACAGGCTCCCTGTTCCTCTGAAGCTGGAATGCTTCCTCGTATCCACAGAGATGGGCAAAGGGAATTATTGTGAAATACTGAAAGCAGGGAAGAAGAACACTTTCTTTGAGCTCAGGCAGAGTAAGAAGGTGGGGATTAATGAGTTTGAGGGGGCTGTAGTCATCTCCTTATGTGTTACCAGCATAAGGCATGTGCTCTTCAAAAAAAGGAGGTGGTAACAGTCATGAAGCTGTGTGTTCTTACTGCCATGGCCCCTAGAAATTGTAGTCTTTCTACAAATATGAAATTAGAGTTGTGAGAGTTGAAGTGTCCCTACATCAGGTTTTTTTTTTAGTGGCTAAGCCCTTATGTCCCTGTCCTTGGAGCTCTGTATTGGCTGAAGTTACCCTTGCCTGCAGGTCTTTGTCCGCTGAACTTCATGGGATTTCAGTGGCACATTAGGAATAAAAGGTTAAGAACAAACTGGGAGAACCAGCATTTTTTTCAGATGTTTATGAGTTTGACCTCAAAGAGAAGAATATCCAAAGTTACAATCCTGCTGGCAGATCTGTGCTCCTCCCCCTGTCCTGAAGCCTTTTCTGGGACATTTAGGCCAGGCTCCCACTGTGATGAGATTCAGAAGTATCTTTAAAAGGCTCAAAAGCCTCCCAGGAGGAAGCTCCTTTCTCTTGCATGATTACAAAAGCCTGGTGATGTCCCTCTGATCACTTTCCAGAAGATCCAGCTTCCAAAGCTTTCCCTCTGAGCAGAGAGGGGCGTTTCTTTCACCTGATTGTCCTCCTGTGTTTGGAGAAGGCTTTGAAAAGAAGCCACTTGTAGAGCATGTTTGGTAATGGGATGTGTCTTTGTTGCTTTGTAGTATGTGTCCTATAAACGGCTTTGCTATGGCATTTAATCAATTGTTTCAGCTCTTCATTACCTTGTATATCACAATGCAATGGAGAGAGCTGCTTAAGTTACTCTTATTGAATCTGAAGTAAATACACAGGATCCACTTAGAGTCCTCTTGGAAGGATGTGCCTTCAACGCTTTGAACCAAAACAGGCAGTGAAACTCTGTCCAAACCCAAAATAAATCTGTGTCTAAAACTAAGCAGCTGGCTTTGTCTTTGGATAACTCATACCACTGCCTCTAAATGAACAGTGAGCTGCACAAGCGTGTCTCAGCAGAGAAAAAAAATCTTTGCCTTCTCTGTTCATTGTTAGATGACAATGTTGAGAACTCTGGCGTATCCTACCACAATGACTGCAAAAGTAAACAAAAAGGGATGCCCTAGAACTCTTGGAAAACATTTGAAATCTCAGCAGCAAGGACCAGTGAGCTTAAGCATCGGAAACCTCACAGGAGGCAGAATGGAGGAATCTGGAAGGCCGTATATTTCCTTGGCTCAACTGATTTATCCTCAGCTTGCCTTGGTCACACGGATGGCCTGTGGCAAATTAACAATAAGGTTCAGATGTCACTATGCATCTCAAAATAGGAAAGGACTGGAAAAGGCAAAAGACATAGGGCATTCCTGGATGCAAACTTTGCTGAGAGCCTGCTGAGTAACCATGACTGGTTGTTTACCCCCAAGGGATGAAAAAAGCCACCTGGAGAGGTTTCCCCCCCCCCCTATCCACAGCTTCTGGCACCCCTGAAAGTCTGGCTCCTGTTCCAACCAAAATCTGACTCCTTGCAGGCAAACACACCAGATCAAGAGCTGACAGCCCTTCAGATAGAAATGTAGCATCAGAGTGCAGGCACACAGGAGGCAAGAAGTACATCCAATCTTTGCTCAAGCTCCTGTGGAGCTGTATATTAAGAGTATAGCAGGAATCCTGCCCTCCTCTCTGTTTGGAGCTAGGTCCAAAATGCTCAGCTGTCCAGATTTTTGTCCATAGACCTTAGGCTGAATCTCTGCCACAGCTGTGCCTTGGTATATTGTTGCTGGAAACGATGACTCAGCCTCTGTGCTACACTCATTTCTTCACCCTGCGATAATGGCTGCAGGGTGTGGACAGCTACAGAGGGCTATGCTGGGGAAGGTGTCTTCATACCCTTTAAAGACCTCCTACAGTTACAGAGCTAAAAGTGTCCTCCTGGTGTCTCTGGGGTGGCACACAATCTGCTACACCAACTTGATTCTCTGAGTCAGATACCAGGGAGCCAGACCCAAATGTCCTCCATGGTGATCAATCACTGGGGTTCCCACTACCCACAAGGAATTTTTCTACGTGCTGAATTTCATCCTGATGATTTGAAGTTCAGAGCAAAGGCTATGTAAGTGAAGCATAAGCCTGGAGAAATATTGTGAATTAATCTGTTCCAGGCAGTGAGCAGAAGACATGGGCTGCTCTCCTCTGCTGCTTGCAAAACCTCTGAAGGCAGCACAGTGGTTCTGCTGTCGACCGCCCAGCCTTTTCCCCGCAGCTCCGCAGAGATCTGCTGTCATACTTAGTGGAGCATCTAATGTTTCTTGGCCAGCCGGTGAGGCAGTGGAGATAGAAATTCTGAGATGCCTCAAACTCTGGGGAACACCAGTCAGCAAGCTGCTGTCCAACAAGCAGCAGTAATCTGAAATAAATCACACAAGCCCAGCTTTTGCCGACAGAGGCTTATTATTCAAAAGGAAGGACACATCCAGGCAATGAGGCATGGTGTTGCTAAACGGTTGGCTCAACATGGGTGTGAGCAAATACAGTAAATCAAGTTCTGCTTCCCCTCAGAGTGAAGACTCAGCCAAGTTCTTAAGAGGTGAGAACACAGGCCCTGTGGGGCAGAGGCAGGGAAACTGATTTCCTTTCCAATGGTTAAATTAGAGAAGATGGCCTGTGCCTGATTCACTCTTGTGCCATTTGGATCATGGTTTTAAATGGCAACTAGGAACTTTTCAGACTCAAAATCCTAATATATCCTATTATTTCCATGGAACAAAAACTTCTCCTCCCATATTGCTTCTAGGCAAAACTCAGGTCATGGAAGCTAAAACCCTGCAAGGATGCAGAACCAGGGAGTTTTCAGGGAGGTACCATATCTTCTTCGGCCTCCTGCTGCAAAGTCTGCTTGAAGCAAGATATTCTGATGGAGGTTTAGCAGACACTATCCCTTGGTTAAGTAATGGCAAAGTCCTCTTCTTGCATATCCTCCCTTTATGTTGAACATTCCATCCAGTAAAAGCAAAGATCTGATGAGAAAAGCATACTCCTGACTTTCCCCAGTTTGCCTCCTTGAGAGGCATTTGTCATGTTGATTGTTCTGGTCATCCATCTTTGGCATGTCATTAATCAGTCATCACAGGACACATTCAGAAGCAGCAGGGCACAAGGGCATTAAGAAAAGATAGATTTTAATTTTTCATGTTTATCATGTTCATAGTTGTCCGTGGCAGCGAGATGATTTCTTTCAGTTCATAAAAGACAATTGGGAAAATTAGTTGGTTTCAGTTAAACAAGGTAATGATCCAATTTAACAGAGATCAAAGCAAGCAGTGTGGAAAATGCAGAATGGTGAAATTAAGTTGCTTTATTAATGTGCAATGCACTCTTCCATCTTGCTGTAGAATGATTGACTATCTGTTAGGTTTACTGAGCTGCAATTAGTAATTATCAGCAATAGTCTCCTCTTTGTAGGCAAGTAAAGGTCTAGATCATGTTCCTGCTTTCAGAGAGCAGCTGTTTCCACCTTGTAAAATCATATGCAATGTAGGAGTACAACATGGAGGCCAGTTACAGAAAGGACCTCTTCTTGACCTCTGCCTTCTTCTTCTGACTGATGCATCACAATAGAAGGAAAAATGTGCACGTGCTAACGGTCTTCACTGTCATGCTGATGGATAATTTGATGACTGCTGCTACTCTCAAACATTGAGAAAATCAGGGGAAAAAAAAAGAAACAATTCTCTCATCCATTTTGGTGATTTGTTTATCAGCCAACAACCCCTCCTCATCAGACATTGCTAGCAAAAGCAGTGGTAGGCATTCTGTAAGCAAAACGATCTTCAGAGGAGGAGGTGGAGCCTTTTGCAAGCTTTAACAGATATCTGCCAGTGTGAGAAGGATTTAGATTCAGATTAGAGACTCATCTGCATATATTTTCTTGCTATCTTTTGAGACAATTTTATGATCATTAAATTCTCTGATGACAATTATGTCACTTTGTTCATTTTTTTCCCTCCTTTGAACTTCATAAATGGAGGAGAATAGGATCTTTATTTATGCAGTATTCATCTGTTCCTGCTCCTTATTCCTCATTCAGACTGAAAAACATACACTCATTTGAAACATGCCAAAGTATTTTTGTTTCAACAGAAGCTCCACAAAATGTATCCTGCATAGTGGATTGCATATGTGTGCATATGCCTGTTCATTTCTTTGCTTCTCCTCCCTTAATGACTTTTGATCTTGCTGTTCAACTTAAAACAAATTTGACAGCTGGGAAAAATTCTTAAATATATCAAGTTCTCACAAGTCTTTTGAAAGTAAATCGTCAGAGAGAGTAAAGAGAAGCTATTAGCAGGGAGAAGCTGCTGTTTCAACTCCTACCAGACACCAAAAAAATTACAAGAAACAACAATGTAAGACAAAGTAAAATTTGGCATTTACATCTTGTTAGACATCAGAGAGTGTAGAAGACACGTGTCCATAACAAACCAGGCTTCCCGCATGGCTTCACGTAGGTTATTCTCGGATAAAGAAGATTTGCCTTTGCTGACTAAGAATGATCTGACAGAAAGCTGTGAACAAAAGAGCCTGCTTAAAATGGAAGGCCACAAGGGGCACAAAGAAGGAAAACAGATCATTTCTGAGAGCATCATGCAGCCACTGGTGCATGCTGCACGGGTGATGAGCAAGGGCAATGGTAGATGACTCCTCTTGAGTGAGTCCTGCCTGCTTGGGGTAGTGGTTGTTGTTCTCATCATCACTGCCATGAGCCTGGTGCATAAGGAGTAAGACAAATGGCAACACTTCCTACCCTTTTTTTTTTTCCCTCAAGTCATCCAGAGCACATGCCCTATGAGGAGAGGCTGAGACCTGGAGCCTTTTAGTCTGAAGAAGAGAAGACTGAGAGGGGATTTAACAAATGTTTATAAATATCTGAGGGCTGGGTGTCAAGAGGGAGGGGACAGGCTCTGCTCAGTTGCACACTGTGATAGGACAAGGGGTAATGGATATAAACTACCACACAGGAGGTTCCACCTCAACATGAGAAGAAACTTCTTCACTGTGAGGGTCACAGAGCACTGGAACAGGCTGCCCAGAGAGGTTGTGGAGTCTCCTTCTCTGGAGACTTTCAAGCCCTGTCTGGATGCATTCCTTTGCAACTTGTGCTAGATTCTATGGTCCTGCTCTGGTAGGGGGGTTGGACTCAATCTCTGGAGGTGTTTTCCAACCCCTGACATCCTGTGATCCTGTGATCCTGTGATCTGTAACAAAACATAATAACCCCACTGAATATCCTATTAAGGAACAAAGAGCACAACTAGGTTGTTTATTTCTATCACCCCAAACAGCTTTAGAGAGACCACTTTGGGGTACTGCTCAATAATGACTTCAATATCCAATTTCTTTGCTACCTGTACTCCTGTAAATAGCTGGAGTCACCCAAAACTTAGTATTACTTATTCCCTATTTTACCTATGTATAGCATGCACAGAGTTATACTGAAAGCAGTCTGAAAGTTAATAAATCACCGATGGATCTCAAAAATGTGCATGGCTTTTCCCCACTCACACTTTTCTGTCTTAGTGAATCTTCTATCAAAGCAATTACTGGTTTTATCTGCACTGAGGAGCTGTCAGAAGCAGAGTCCTGATGCACAATCTATTTGCTCTGCCAAGATAAAATGACTGATGTCCCTACGCCTGGGGACTCAGTATTTCCTCTGGGCAGTGCAATTTGGGAAAGATTTGAGTTTCTGCCTTATGCTAGAGCTTCTCATCTGCAGTGTTTCATTGCTTTGTGGCTAGAGTCACTGGGGAAGATCTCTGCACTGCCTTCTTTGAGAGCTCTGTCCATCCTGATCAGTGTGACATAAGTCGAATGTAGGACACGGATGACAGCAGTGAAACTAAATTAAATACCTCTTCAGGCATTGGGATTTCACTCCCATTATAAAAGTAGGTATCACAGGTAAGGGAAAATATTCTAGAATTTCCATTTATGAAGACAAGTACATACATCAGTGAGCACACCTGATGAATAGCAGGGATTCACAGGATGTTTGGATGGTGGAAGTATATTTCCCCCAGGAAGACGTTTTGATAGTTTCAGCAACTATTTTGCCCTCTCAAAACAAGCGACATGCAAGATGTGAGGGGATGATCAAGAACTCTACTTACAATTAAAATTCCTGGCCCTAAAAAATACTTCATTAAATTAACATAATAGAATATGACAGAAGGAAAATACTCAGGAGACCCTTCCTTCCTCTTACAGTTACGATCACATAATTGAGCTGAGCAGAATCCAGTCCCCCGTTGGGAGATACCCTAAGATAGATGACATTCTTGCCACTGAGGACATGATGGAATGTGTCTCCCAAGGAACTCCTTTTCTCATAGAGAGTAAAACTGCAGATTTTCTGTAGCCATGCACAATTTACTATCTGACATCAGAGCTAGGGTGACAGGTGGCAATTTAGGAGTGTTCTGGCAGAATCATAGAATCAGTCAGGGTTGGAAGGGACCACAAGGATCATCCAGTTCCAACCCCCCTGCCATGGGCAGGGACACCTCACACTACATCAGGCTGGCCAGAGCCTCATCCAGCTTGGCCTTAAACACCTCCAGGGATGGGGCCTCAACCACCTCCCTGCACAACCCATTCCAGGCTCTCAGCACTCTCACGGGGAAGAACTTCTTCCTTATGTCCAGCCTGAATCTGCCCACTTCCAGCTTTATTCCATTACCCCTAGTCCTATCACTACCTGATATCCTAAAAAGTCCTTCCCCAGCTTTCTTGTAGCCCCCTTCAGATACTGGAAGGCCACAAGAAGGTCACCTCGAAGCCTTCTCTTCTCCAGATTGAACAGCCCCAACTCTTTCAGTCTGTCCTCACAGGAGAGGTCCTCCAGCCCTCTGCTCATGCTGGTGGCCCTTCTCTGGACATGTTCCAGCATGTCCATATCCCCCTTGTAACAGGGGCTCCAGAACTGGATGCAGTACTCCAGGTGGGGTCTCACCAGAGCTGAGCAGAGGGGGAGAATCACCTCCCTTGACCTGCTGGCCACACTTCTCTTGATGCAGCCCAGGATATGGTTGGCTTTCTGGGCTGCAAGTGCACATTGACAGCTCATGTTCAGCTTCTCGTCCCTCTCCTCAGGGCTGCAGGAACAGGACATTGCTCTTGTCATGCTAACAAAGACCACTTGTAGTTGACTCTCAGTTATTTGGTTTTGCTCTGCATTCAGGGGCAGTTACAAAGGATTCACTCATCTCACTAAAATTTCTCTAATATGCCACGTAAAAACAAAACAACAACAAAAATCCACCATGCCTTTCTGAATCTTCTATCAAATGTGTTATCATCTTTGGAAAAGATAACAGTCCTCCTCCTCTCTGGAGAGATGACATTTCAGCTCCAGGTGAGGCAATTACAGGGCTGATTGCAGGGGATGGAAACTGCTGGATCAACTCCCTGCTTAAGAACTTGATTTGTATATATTTATATTTGATATGTGTTTTATTTTGCTTTTCCATAACTAAATGCAATTGACACTCCATTGGGAGGTTTCATGCAAACAAACCTCTTTCATTGTTGTCTTGGGTAGATGCCATTAATGGGAAACATCAGAACCTTTCATTTTCGATTTGGGATCAGATTTTTAGTGCTGCCTCACATAAAAAACACTGCACTCATTCTCAGGCAATATGTGTGTTTAAAGAAATACACAGGAATCTTCTGGAATCTTGGTATTTTTCCATTCACAATGTTGCACCACTGTTGCATCTATCTATTATTCACTCTGTGTATAATCCTTGCAATTGTTTTGCTAGCTAAGATTCTGCCCTATTAACTGCAAAGATCATGAGGCTGAATTGAAATCTCTTCACCTGTAGCTCCATAGGTTTCACCATAATGATTTCAAAATATTAATTCAAATTTATCTCTGTTTATTCCCCAAGTCTTCATACTTTGTGGGGGGAAAAAAGTGTTGAGGGCACGTTGCCAGGGTGGGCAACAGTGGAAGTTGCTGCCAGACTTGGCTGTCTGGAGTGCTGCAGTGACATGAGAAGCAGAGGTGGGAAACTTATCTGTACTAGGAGCCTGCAAGAGCAACGCTGCTGCTTCACAGTAATGCCTCATAAAGACCTTCATCCTAACCCAAACTAGCTGAGAAGAAAGCACATATGCTGTGCAGAATGTGTGTGGCTCACCCATATAAATAAATTGGCATGATTAGAATAAAGATAGGAACAGAGATTGTCAGGATGTCCATCAGCTACTTCCATGGCTGTAGCTGCAGTTGATTGAGTAAATTAATTAGCATTCCTTTTGGGTATTGGGATTTCAGATCTCTGCACTTACAGACAGGAGAGTTGTTGGGTGCTTTGTTTATCCACCACCAAGTCTGGTGAGCTCTGTGCTCACTACAGTTCCAAGGACCAGTGCAGTCCACATGGGCATGCACAAACATTTGACCTCAAAGTACCTCATTGTTTTTACTCATCAGGGCAGAGCTGGAAATGTACCAATCTACCCTGCAATTAGCAATGCTAATTAGTGGGGCTTCAGGCTGGCCCTTAATGACCATTTTGGCAGCAAATACAAAAGACATCCTTAGCTCTTCGTCTAGGGTTGAGAGAGGTACAAAATGAGCTTAGAAGATGATGATGGCAATGATGTTTTGTAAGAAAAATGTAAGTAATAGAGATTATTACTTACATTTTTCATGATCACAGATACCTTATTAGTTCCAAAGAGCTGTAGTGTCTCAAGACCATCTCTTCTTGCTGTCACTGCTCCTTGTCCATCAGTGTGTCCATCACATTGTCAGTGTTTCGGGATGTTTTTTCCCTCAGTACTTTAATTTCCACTAATTCAAAGTGTTTCTAGCTTTGTCCCTCACCCTTTTCTCTGACTTTCACAGATCTTTTGCAATATTTCTGTCATCTTTAAAGTTTGACTAGCTTCCAAGGCAACACCATCTGCCTGTTTAGCTAATATGCTCCTCATGTCTTCTTCCTGATCACTAAAGGTGATGTTAAATAAGAACAGTCTTAAGACAGATTCCTCTGCTATCATTTTTAGCTACATCTGACAATTTGATGCTTCAAAAATCTATAGCTACCCATTGTTTACCATCAGTCAGCCAATTTTCTGGCTAGATACAGTGCTCATATCCAGTCTTGTTAAAATTATTGGGTTTTTTTTCAGGGCACTTTATATTCAGTACAGTAGAAAGTTAATCCTGAGTAAGATAGGTGTGATGAATTGTTCTCTGCTCATGCTTTTCCTCTCCACTGATAATGGAACAAGCTCTATATCCCACCTCAATTCCATAAAAATTTGTTAGATTAATATAAATGTCTTTTTCTCTCCTACTTGTCTAAGATACTGCATGGCCATTTTCTTCCTGATTTACTTGGAGAATTCAGTAGTGCAGCAATTTATCTGCAAGTGGTGGACAGAGATTTCATAAACAGCAAACGTGTATTAAAAGCATATATAATGTTTGCTCCAAAACGGTTACATCACCAGCAGACATTACCAAAGTCTGCAAGCAATTTATTGACCTTGATAACAATCTGTGTGTTTAATTGAAACATTTATTATTCACTTAGTAATCTTTTGTGAACTGTAAAGAAAATAAATGGAATATGAACTGCAACAGCAAGTTTCTCAATAAGGTTTACACTAAAAGGACCAAAAAAAAAAAAAAAAAAACCAAAAACCCAAACAACTCTAATCTCTGCCTCAGGTTGTAGATAAAATCCATTGAAACAGCACTAATTTATTATTATCCATACTCTCAGCAGAGCTTGTGAAGCCAGCACATGAGTGGTTTACTTGCCTAGCTAGGAAAGAAAGTCATCTTAGTAAGTCTTGGGGCTTATGAAGGGTCTGATAAAGGTCCTATACTCACCATGCTGTGCCACAGAAACAAAGAGGAAAAAAACCCAATAAAAAAACCATGAGAAATTCCCTCCAATACTTCTTACTTTACTTTTCAGTAAAGTAATTCTAGCCTGTTTGAACTAGAATTGTCCTAAAGGTCACACCTAAGAAAAGAAGACTCAAATATTTTTTCAGCAGAAGTGTGATTTGAAGGAGCCTCTGCCCTCTTCCTGTCAGCTGGTAGAAAGCACACTGAACCCTCCACTCCAACAAAAGATAAAAGAACAAAAATGCACAATGCACTTTGGTTTGAATACATTGTGGTCACTGCATTGTCACCACTCTTCTTCTAAGCAAATTTTCTCTTGAATTGTTTTCTTTTCAGAGCTCTCCATGGAGTTTGTGCTTGTGCCAGTATCCTTTTTACATATATTTATTCTACTTTTGCAACGTACCATGTGTAAAAGCAAGAAATTTGTCAGGGTATATAAAGGATCTCTATGTTAAAAAAGAAAGAAAAATAACAACAAGAACCAAGAAAAAGCAAAACCCAAACCAACAACCAAAAAATATCCCCAAAACCCTTAAAAAATGACCAACCAAAACAAAAACAAAACCCCCAAAACCCCAAAGTGGATTCAAACAGCATTGCTTTTGCTCTTCATAACTTTGTCTCCTTCTCAAAATCAGGACAACTGCAGGCTGAAGAGTTTGAGGAATGTATTATTGAAAACAAAATAATTGACTTTGGTACTTTCATGTATCCATAAGACAAACCCCTTAGTTCCATGACTCATATGAACTGATCGGTATTGTTGTAGAGATTAACCAAAACCTGAGACCTAAAAATGTGTATGGAGCTTGAAATGCTCTCACACTGTAAACCATTCAGGACCTTCTAACAGCAAGTAAGGAAAATATTCGTGTCTATTGCAAGGGCTGTCTTATGGGAAGAGGACTCCAGCATTCAGTGCTGCTCTTTATGTGTTTTCTGCCTGTATGCTGAAATGCTAATGAGAAATACCTTTCTGAAAATCATCTAAGCTTGATTAGTTGCCAACTCTTAACATCGTGGCCAGGAGCTTCATGGCAGCATTATCCAGAGCTTCCTTGTGAGCAGGACATGTCCCCTGCTGTTTGCTAGTCAGTGGAGTTTACAGCAGCAAGAAGACACATTTTGATTCATTCTTCAGTAATGATGAGGGGATGAAATGCCACTAACATGATGGCAAAGGAGAGGAATCCACTCCTGCTGGGAAGATGGCTTCTCAGCCAGCAGAGCCAGCCTGCTGTTAAGGGGAATAATCATGTAATCTAACCCCTTCACAAAGACCTCAAGCTCCATTTTAAAATTGCTTCTCACTCATTTGATAGTTAAAAAGCTTCATTTAATTTCCAGCTTAAATCTACTCATGACCAATTTATGCTTCTTTGCTCCTGTGCCAGTGGCACCATTAGCTTGCAGAGTTCTCTTCCTCAGCTCATTTGCAAAGAGAAATCAGCTTTGCTTTTTGAGATGCTTCTAGTAGAAAAATTTCCCAGTTCACACATTATCTGACCCATGAATCTCCAACTGGAATGAATCTTCATTGACCATGAGCGAGCAGAGGTGCACTCAGAAACCCAACACCTCACCCAATGCTACTGCTCTTTCTTTATCTCTGCAGTCTATACATGCTCTGCCATCTGCAAAGATTGGCTGCATAACACCGATGGCTTAGAGTCCACTTGCAGTTTGATTAATGTGCCAGGCCATTTTTTTTTCCTCTGCTGAACTCTCACATTCTGCCAGGAGCTCTTGTTATATACTCCTAAATGTGCATAATGGTTTTATAATGTTAATATATTGTAACAGATAGAATGACTCTGCAGTTTACATTCTTGTATTTATTTTCCTTTCCATTATTACAGCATCCAAAGTCATTTAGTTCTTAATCTGATGCTGAGCATCTTCTGCATTGAAGATGGTTTCTCAACTTTGTGCTATTAGCAAATTAAATTTGCACACTGTATCTTTTTTTTTTAATATTATTATTTAAAGATATTAATGAAAATATTAAATAAGATTAGCCTGAAGGATGATCATGAGTATTGCTGATGGAATAAAATTATTCAGGGTAGTAAAAACCAAAACTGATCTTAGGATTCTGAGGGAGCAATAAACTGACACATTAAATTCAGTGTTGATAAATGCAAAGTAATGCACATGGGGAAAACAACACTAAATACACATATACAAGGATAAGCTCTAAATTAGCTATTATCATTCTGCAAAGAGATCATAGAGTCGCTGCAGATTGCTCAACAAAAACATCTGTTCATTGCCCTGCAGCAGTCTGGAAAGGTAAATAGAATGTAAGGTATTAAAGCAACCTAGAGCAATGGGGAAAGCAGCACTGAGCCACTGAATGAGCCCAAGATCTGCACACACCTCAAGCCCTGCATGCAATGCAGGTCACTCTCTCTCAAAATGAAATAGAATAAAGCTAGTGAAGATGTAGAGAAGGGCAACAAAGGCAATCAAAGATATGGGATGATTTCTGTACTAGGAGAGATTAAATAGACTTGAAGTCTTCAGCTCTAAAAAGAAGTGACTGGAAGAAGAAGTGATAGTACTATATAAAACAGTGACTGGCAAGAAAAGGTGAATAAAGAGTGATTATTGTTTCTTCCCCCATGAGAGAAACTTAGGAGCATCAAATGAAATCATGAGGCAGAACTTCTGTAACCGACAAGGACAGAGTACTTCCTGCTGCCTTCCATGACTTTGTATACACATGCACACATAAAGCAAATACCATGACAATATTTCTTAGTTTTCTTTAGAAAAATAGGACTCTTTAGATGGAAAAGTGCTGTGTTTTGTGAATATAGCTTCCCTGGACACTTCAGCATACTGCTATTGTTTTAAACAATTAGGTAAAATATACTTTTTCTTTTTAAAGAGAAACTATTCCCTCTAGCTTGTACAGCTAATGATTCCATTTTAAACAGAATGCATTCTTTCACATTCCCTCTTTGCTTCAGATCTGGAATATTTCCAGCAAGCTCCCAGTGAGTGGCTGTCAATCTGGCCTGTGACTTTTGTACAAACCCCATAAAATTAGCAGGACACAAATGAGTATTCGCAGGACATCTCCTGATCGTCAGGAGGGCAGTTGTCACTCTCTATGACACTTAATGCAACCCTGATCCTTTCAATTGTCCTACGGGAGAAAAAAGAAAAAGTCTGTTAAGATGAGGCCAAAAAGAGTATTAGTCTGGGATACTTAGTATTGGAAATGTGGTGGTGGTGTTCCAATTGTCAGAAGCAGCTGCTCCTTCCAGATTCCCCCAGGGATGTCTGAAGTCAGATCAAGAGACTGTTTATACTGACAGAGTATGTGGGCAGTGGGGATCAGACCACCTTCTGTGGGTCCTGCTGCACAGGTAGAAAACTCCGAAGATTTGCTAAATCACTGCTGAATCTACAAGCATAAAGTCTGCCCAGCTGTCAAGAAGCTTCTAGTCACTCCCAGAAAGAAGCACAACAGAGACTTTCCCCAGTTTATCTGTCAAATGGAGGAATATGTCTGTGCCCAAACTCTAAGAGAAGGAAGATCAAGAGATCTTAAGTGAAAATATTACCCAAATATTTCTTTACTTGAACCAAGACCAGAATAAAAAACACTCACAGTTTATTCCCAATCCAGCTGAAGCCTAAGAGGATTTTTTTTTTCTTTTTTTTTTTTTTTTGGTGAAGAAGGCCTGCAAAAGTTTTAGTAAGACTTCAGTTTGTTGGAAATTCTGGCATGGTAGCTGTGTAGCTTACTTAAAAGGTCAGTGAGAATCTCATGAATAAAACCTAACACTATAATGAAAACACAGTATTTAAAATTTCCCTGGCTCTCCTTACTCAAAACTGATTAAAGACAGAACTGCTGCTAGCCTGTAAAATGCTTGTAAATGAGTCATCCTTTCATCAGCAAAGCCCCAAAAGTTCAGATGCAATTGCCTAGGAAAGAACATTTTCAAAACTATGGCATATCAGTTGGAAGATGCTGATAACTTCCAACATGCAGGAGGGTCCTGCTAAGAAATAATAACAACAAAAAAAAAAAAAACCCCAAACAAACCCAGATAAGTTCTCTTTTAAGGTTTCCCCATCTGACTGATTAAAAAAGTCACAACAGCAAATTCAAAGGTCACATTTTCTCAAGTGTCGCTGAGAACTGAGCAATTACATGAGATAAAGATGCAAAGTGCTAAGGCACTGTGAGATCAGATTTAGACTTCTATTTTTTTTTTCTGCTTTAAAACATAAAATAAACAAGGAGGGATTGGGGTGGCAATGGTGCAGATTTTTCTTTTTTAAATGACATTTATATTTTAGGTAAAACCTAGCTGGAGATATGCCACTTTCAGAGAGGGGAACATACTTTTGCTAGATTTTGTTATTTTGCTTGAGGAACTGATCTAATTTATATCAGCTAAAAACTCTTTTTAAGATGAATTGAAAGCAAAAGGATTTACCTGAGTTTATACTCTCATGAATCTCTTTTAGGCATCTCTGAAGGACAAAACTGAAGGTCACTTTTACTGTCTTTAGAAGCCAATCAGAAAACTTTAAAAGGATAAATCCTCCTCCAGGGGATAACTAAGAAAAGATTGAGGATTTTGTTCCACATTAAGCAAAATCTTTCTATTACTATTATAAGGTAATATGTTTTGTTACTCCTGGACACAGCAGCTGAGAATTAGTCTAGTGGTTTACTGTAGCAGATGGGAGATCTGAGGGGCAAGGGGGATACTCCTAAAGGGAAAAAGCTTCAAAGCAGCGTGTATGAGAAGGTGTGCCTGGTCCCTTTTCTTGGTTTGTTCTCCCTGCTCATGCCATTCTTGGGTATAATCAGAGGGATTTGGCTTTGCTTTCTCAGATGATGACAGTGGACTATAGTTGTCAATGGAGACAGCAAGGAATTGAATAAGCATCTTCTGGATATGAGAGGTTTGGATTCCTGTAAAGACAAGCACAGAGAGACAAGGTCAAAGAGACCAGGAGAAGCTTGCTAAGACACATGTTAGACTGACAGAGCTATGATTTGCAATTCCTCTCCTAAAATACTAGTTTTTGCTGTGCTGGGTATTCCTGCAAAGAGGGAATCTTGAGTGACAGATTTACCAGGAAAGCCCCTGGTGAGAAGTTCATCTGATAGGCAGCAACAGTGAACTTTTGGGACTGAACAGAGCATTACCTTGATGCAGAGGCAAGTCTCTTGATGAAGCATGATCTTCCAGTTGGAAACATGTGCTGTTCAGAGAGAGCTGCACATCCTGATGCAGGAAGAGGTACCAGAACTTTGTACCACCTTCAATGCAGCATCAGGAATATCTGGGGAAGGCAGGAAAACAGGCACAGACAAGTGTGAGCAGGAAGAAGGAACTGCAGGAAGCAAAACCAATTCTCTGCAAAGAAATAAGAACCTTAGGAAAAGCACAATGGTATTTAGAAAAAAAAGTGAGCAGCAGCACTTCCCAAGGGGCAGTTTCTGCATGGCATAACCCACTGTCCCACAACCACCAGCAGAGCTACAATCATGCAAAGGTTTGTGCTTATCTTCACACTCACATGAGGAAAGAAACCAAATGAGTCCAAAATTGTTGTAATAAAATGAGAAAGATATTTTGGCATGCAATGAGCTCAAGCAGACTTGAAATAAGGATAGCCTGTCTTACCAGAATAAAAGATAAAGAAAAATTATGCAGAATTAATTTCTTTAAAGTTTTACTTTTCATTATAACATAAAAAAAACCAACCAACCAAACCTCCAACCAAGCAAACAAATAGACAAAGAAGCAAACACGAAACCAAAAAACCACAAAACACCAAAAACCTCACCTGGATGCCCTGCCTTCATTGGAGTATTCTGATGTGTACTTGCTGAATGGGAATATAGATATAAGACCATTTTTTAAACCAGCATCAGTTACCTGCCACTGCTTCAACAGATCAGCAACTGGCTCCTCCTTTTGGGGAATTGCTATCTCAAGCCTGCAGCATGCATTTCACAGCAGGAGAACACCTCATGAGAAGTTTGCTCTGGGATATCTTGAGGCTCGTTAGGACTGAGAGAAAGCAGTTTCAAAGACAGTTTGCATCTGTGGTTTTTAGGTTTTTAAGTCTGTGGGTTTATTCTCCACTTTGGGAAAACAGTTTGAAGAATTAAAGTTATTCAAGCAGTTTAAATGGAGGTGGCCAGACAGTGAGCCTGTCTGAAACTGATGGACAGTTTTTGAGGAGGTGTGAACACTTTCCCTTTTTGCAGAGACCCCAGGAGAAGGGAACATGGTGATCCTCACAGAAAAGAATGGCATGGAGCAAAGGAAAACCTTTGGCAGAGTGTCAGAGCTGAGAACAGTTGTGAGTCATGGGACTGTCCTCAAAGTGGCAGGCAAGTCAGTGTGGGAGAAAGGAAAACAACCATGCTAAGTGTGGGGATACCACCTCCTCCTGGGCTGTTGAGATGCCAAGGATGGCCATGAACAGGACAGAAACTAAGAAACCTGAACATTCATGACTAAATGGATTGGAAAACCTTTGATCACTGTCCACATAGCTCTTGGAGGATCAGAACATCATCAGTCCTTGCATGGCACAAGTCACTGATATCCCTAGAGCATCACATAAGCCTGCCTTGAAGACAATGATCTGAACTCAGTGGCTTTCTGAAGCCCTACCTGGATGCCAGCTGCCACGGCTGCTGCTCATGCAGAAGCAAGACTTGGAAACTTGCATCCAGACTTCAGGGCTGGACACCTTCCTGCTCAAACTTGCGTGTAGGAAAAAGATGCAGCACCAGGGCAGCCCATGGGCATCACAATTGTTAAGTACAACATTGCCAGCTTAAATGCTTACAGATTCCCCACTAGCAAAGGAGATATCTCTGTAAAGCATTACTGAGCTTTTATTTTTTCATTTAATATTTTCAGATGCTAACAAATCCTTCAGTGACTTGCTCTTCCTTGCAATATGAGGTGATTAAGATCTTTTCTATCAGAGAGTGCTCAGCTTTTCCTTCATGCCACAGTCTTTATTTCCTGTGTGATAATATAGTACAAAATTATAGTACCACTTGACTTGTCAGGAATGTTTTTTTTTATTTTTTGCTCTATTCCTATCTTCTAAACACTTGCTCTGTTCCTATCATCTAAACACTTGTTCTAATCCTGCTGGAACAACCTCTGCTTCAATTATTAAAAGTAACCTCTTAGAGTCATGCAATTAAAAATGAAATAATTTGAAGTGCTAGATTGTTGGTTGGATCAGACTTCAGTTTCACTATTACTTTTTTTATTATTCCTTGAACACTGGCACTGAGATGAAGATTTCAGCTGGTATGGTGCAGTCATTTCACCAACCTGTGTCTGTGAAGCCCCAGCAGAAAGGCTGGGGGCCAATCTCTTCTCCCAGGCAACCAGTGACAGAACAAGAGGACACAGTCTCAAGCTGCACCAGGGGAGGTTTAGGCTGAATGTTAGGAAGAAATTCTTCACAGAAAGAGAGATTGGCCATTGAAATGTGCTGCCCAGGGAGGTGGTGGAACACGTCCCTGGAAGTGTTTAAAATGAGACTGGATGAGGCACTTAGTGCCATGGTTTAACTGATTAGATGGTGCTGGGTGATAGGTTGGGCTTGATGAGCTCAAAGGTCTTTTCCAACCTGGTTGATTCTGTGATTTATACAGTGAGCTCTGTCCATTGTTACAGCTGCATCATGGTTTGAGCTGAAACAACTCTGGACTGAGGACAGAATGAATTTACCCCAGAGGAGTAAATGAAAATCCTCATGCAGAATTGGAGGATAAATAGAAATACTATTTACAAAGGTAAATCAAATACAAAAGGCACAAAGGCACAAAGGATATATATACATGTTCAGAATTGGCTCTGGCTTAGCCCCCCCTGGCTAAGCCCCACATTAAGCCACAACCAGGCAAGCCTCTTTCCCCCCACACTCAGCCTCAGTAGTCCCCGAGTAGGTCAAACTGCACCCCTCCCTCCCTCCCTCCCTCCAGGACAGACCTGCCAGGCCTCAATGCCCCCCATGTTGCTCCTCTGAACTTGAAGAAAAATATTGTTTTGGTTTTGTTTTTTTCTGTATGATTCATCTTTCACTGCCCTCTTTGTACTGGGAAGCTTTGTATTTTACTTTTAATTTCCTTTCATGTCATTTCTGAGTTGAATCGTTACGTCGGAACCCTTGGGATGACAAACAGTCAAAGTCTGCAAAGCAAAAATCCAACAGAGCTTGTTAGTGTGGTCACAACCTTTAGAAGAACCACATGGAATTTTGGGGTTGTGACAGTGCTGAGTGGATTTGTATTCCTTTCTGCACTTTACCGTCTCCCGTGCTTGAGCCAGCCTTCGTGTAGCAAGTCAATGAATGCATCAAAGATGAAGAGAATGTGACACCCAACATCAGCAATGACAGCTAAGGACTCTGCTGTGATCCAGATGGCAAGCTGAACGGTAGGAACACCAAGAACAGAAAGCAAAACAGAGCACCACTTGCAGCTTTATGTATTTATGACATTCTACGTCTTGAATACCAAACATAAGTTGTGTCACGGTGTTTCCAAGATGCTGAAAGAATTCTGTGATATGATTAGGAAAATGAGACTGAGACAGGTTCTGAGAACAGCCTGAAAATCCTGAACTTGACAGAGACAGCTGTGCAAAATGGATAGGGGATATTAATAATTGTTTTTTAATTGCACAAGAGCTAAGAGGACCCAATTAAATGATCAGGCAGCAAGTTAAAAATCAATTATTCTCAGAGATTCTCTTGAGAGGTAGTTTGTTTCCATTTTCATCAGCCCAGTGTCTCAACCTTCCACAGGGCCATCTGTCTATTAGGTAAGTGTGCTACTTCAAGCAGGCAGTCAGCTGGGCAGTTTCTGCCCCTCTGTACCCTCTTCCTTCTCCACCCTGAAATTAATTGTTGGACAAAAGGTGTCATGTTGAGTAAGCACTACAGGACCTCCCTTTTGAGCAATGCATTTGTTACTCTTTTTCTTACCATCCAGCTTGTGTCTAAAGGCCACAACTAGAGCACATCACTCAATGAGGATGGACTTTCCTCCTGAAACAGCCTGTAACCTGAAAGTCCAGACATGCAAGACTTGGAAAGAGCATCATTACAACTAGCAGGGGTCCTTATTAGCTGTCAGAATGGGTTTGCTCTCTGAGGTGGACAGCCTGATGTCTTTTTGTTTTTTCAGAGAACACTGAAATCCTCTTACACACTAAGAGGACTCAGAGCCAACAATGTGAAGCTTCTGTAAATGTCTGGTGAACCCTGGGGTGTGAGCAGTAGTTAGACTCTTTTGTTTTCACCAAGCCTGAGCTTAGGTTGTGAGAGATTCACTGACATTAGTGAAGCCAAGGTAAAAACAAGAAAAATACACTTAATAAAAAACCCCAAACTCCCACAGCCTAGGTCAAAAGTTAAGGACACCAAATGAAATAAGACTTAGGGAACAAATCAAAGAGAAAACAGGCTAAGGTTAAAGAACCTGTCAAAACAGATTAGTCAGGCAAAAGGTTAAACTAAATAAATACAACTGTTTGAAAGGCCTCCAAACCCACAAATCCTAGCATGTATCCTTCCCATGGTCATTGATTGGGTGAAGACTTTGAATATAGAATCATAGGGTAATTGAAGTTGGAAAAGACCTTCAAAATGATCAAGTCCAACCATTAACCCTGCTGTACCAAGTCTACCACTAACCCATATCCTCAAGCACCACATCTACATGGCTTTTAAACACATTCAATGTTGTATGCTGTTGCCTGATAGCCACCACTGTGACCATGTGGATGATTTTTGATGTGGGCAATGAGGCCTTTCTTGCCATGGTACAACCCCATCAGCCATACCAGGGGAATTCATGTGGTTGGAAATTTCTCTCCACTCCACTGGTCTGGATGGTACCAAACTCATTTCAAATGATTGTCAGTTTGGATTTAGCAGCAATTGAAGGGAAAACCTGGCAAAGAGCTGAAATAACAGAAGTGCTCCAGCTTGATCTCCTCCACACACAAAGACTATTAGGCAGCTCTTAGCCCAGTGGATGCCCTCTAAAAGCCAACTTTGCCAACAGGTAGTTAAAGGGAGAGCAGATAGAGAATGATGCTTTCCACTCTATGTTTAATCTGCAGGTTAGTTCCTTCACTATTATTAAATTTAATCATTCTCAGTGAAATCTGACTAATTGCTTTTCTTTTCACTCATTTGCGTAATAATAGTAATATTGATAATAATTGTACCACAATCTTTAAAAGAGCAGAAAATGAACAAGCTCTTTCCCATGCAAGCAGGTGAAAGAAAGCAACTACTAGGATGAGAAATGGTTCTTTCCTACATGAAATAGAAGAAGAATAATAGCAGTTGGCACAGGTTAGAATGGCACAGTTGCTACCTTGTGTAAGTCACTGGGTAAATGTGGGTGCTTGTAGGTGAACTAATGATAAGTTGCCTCATTTCCCCAGTATAAACTGAAATAAAGGATTTGTAAAGTTTTATGCTGATAGCATACACATTTCCATATAGCCACATGAATATTCATGAGTGAAAACTGCTCTACTTCTTAATAGCAGCTTATAGCCAAATGCCAACATTCTTATCCAGAAAAATCTCTCATTTAGCTGGGTGGGAGATCTGCCCAAATCCAGGCATTCAGGAACTGATTTTAAATGCATGCCACGGAAAACAGTTTCCTGTTCCTCTTCGCCTCCAGCACTAGATTAGCACTTAGAACCAAAATTCAATAGTGGCAAGTGTATTTTTAATACCTCAGGGAGCTGCAAATAATCTGGCCCAGAACAATAAAAGCTCTTCCTCCAGAAAAATCCTCAGCTGTACCACAGAGCTTCTCCCATGGCTTGGTGTCTGGTAGCCATACAGCATGCTGGGCTTGTTCAGCTGCTGCCCAGAAGAAAGCCCTGATGGGGTGGCAAATGGGAAAGTTGCAGGAGGCTGGAGTTTGCACAGTCCCCAGGTCCCAGCTTGCTGGTTTGATCCTTCTGTACGGAAAAGGACGTTGGAAATTGGAGTTGTTGGAAATGCAGGGGTTTGCAGTGGTTCCAAAGCAGCATTTCCAAAGTGAGCAGCTTTTCTCAATTCACTGCTTTCCTTTGCCAGGCAGGGAGAAAGCAAGCCCTTCTTAATCACCCAAAGTCAATGAGGGGAACTGCTACCCTGTCACCCGATGATTAATTACTGCATCTGCAGACAGGGCTGCCAGCAAGCAAGTGGGCAGCATCCATGACGCACATGCAGCCATGTATTTAAAGGGAAATCTGTGCAGGCACACAGCTAGCAGGGTCCCAGGAGGGGAAGGGGGGCCTTAACCCAGGAAATCTACATCTGCCATCCAGCAGCTGCAAGATCAACAAAGCTTCTTAAGAAGAAAACAAAAAGAAAACCCTTAGGCCACTGAGGAAACTGTGCTATTATTTATCTTCTTCCCAGTGCAAGTAATTCATCCCTTCCCATACAAATGTTCCTAAAATAATTCTTTACATGGGTACATCTAAAGTCACTGGTGGTGGAATTTCATGAAAGAAACACAATGGGAATCTTATTGTTTCACTGGGTTCTAAGAGATCAGCCTTTGGAAAGACCTTTAAATACCACAGCAGCATCTTTATTTTCTCTAGCTGTAGACATCAAGAGAACTGGGGGTTGATTAGCTGTGAAGGACATGGATCAGGATCACTTCAGGATCATGGTACTGTTGGGTTGACTGTTGGACTTGATGATCGTAGGGGTCTTTCCCAACCTTAATGGTTCTAGAATTCTACCTGTGCCTTCAGAAACACCCACAGCCCTGGTACAAAGAGGTGTCCAGGAGATTCACAGTGAGGGGCAGGTTAGGTTTTCTTTCTTCTGAGCTACTGCAGAACTGCTTATGGTTAAAAAAGGAAAAAAAAAAAAAAAGAAAAAGGAAGAAGATCTAGAAATAACCTCAGGAGGTTTTGAAGCATTACTTTCATATGACTATATCCTCTCCCACATTGGCACAGACCAAAGGGAGACATTTCAGTTACGTTCACCCCCTGGGGCCTGTCCTCTGGCTTAGAGTACGCAAGTGGGTGGCATTCAGTTTTCATTGCTCCTTTGCCCCAAAGCTGGAGGCATCTTTTTGTTTTAATGGCACATTGTGTTCCTTGACAAGACAGAGCTAATGCCCTGAGTGGGATTCTATTCACACAGCAGCAGTGGATTAGAGATTTGATTTTCCTTTTTAACAAACTGGTACAGCAGATGGTGTTGGGAAAAGAAAATAGATGCACTACAGGGATGGAGCAGAGCTTCCCAGCTCCCTCTCACAGAGGGGACAGCACTAGGAAGCAGATATATGCGGGCTGAGAAATTATGAATGCTAGGTCAATTTTTTCATTTCCTCTTTCAGAGCAGAGAGATCCCCATGTACCCCCTGCTGCCAGTGCATAGCGCCAAGACAAGTTCAGTGGTGTTCTGGATTTCCTGCCTGATGGGTTCCTGTTGCTGTACTGCCTACCATATCCAGGAAATGAAGTTACAACATTACTGGGCTGTCCTGGCTGCACCTTTTTCTGTTCAGGTTTTTACAGTCACAAGCTGCACCTATACTTCAGCTGCTAGTAAAAAGGGCTGACTAAATTCTCTACCTACCTCTCGGATTCATCTTGATCACCAAGTTGACTAAACACCTAACATGATCTCAACCTCAGCTGAGATTACTTTCCCAAAGAAATGTGCCTGGCATGTGGAACAGCCAGCACACCTCTGCAGCACCCTTTCTGCAGAGAGTCCCAGGGGGACCGAGGATCAGAGATAGGAAAAATGTGCACCACTCGTTTTCATATTAGGAGGAAATCCATTTGAATATTTAGTGGAGGAAATTTGGGATGGTACTGTCCCCCCTAGATCACAGTAGTCACAAGTAGTGTGACTCTCCATACCTCCGGTGTATATTTAAACAGGAGACAGTATGTAGAAGCAGATCCCCTTTCTCCATCAACTCATCATTTTCCTTCCCACTCACACACACACACAAAACAAAATAAAATAAAGGAAATTGCCACCTCTCCCTGGATAAATCAGCATAACACATTGACAATATTTTCACTTCTTGGCCCTTGACATCCACTCACTATTACAGGCTATTTAATAACTTTAGTGAAAGAGAGGTGTTGCAGTTTTCTTAACAACAGCTGCATCTTTTCTTTGTCCTGCTCACCCTTATAGTGATTTCTTACAGCTAAGTATCATCAGGAGGGCATTATCATCAGCAGTTCCCTTATCAGACAAAGTCACAAACCTCCCAAAAGGCACTGCATAGGTTGTTCATTTTCACTGAGCAAAATATATGTCACTGCAGTTCTTTATATCAACGTGTTTTGAAGCCTTTCTGTGCAGGATGCTTGACACTTAGTCAAGTGTCCTTTGGACTGGCTGCCGCTGTAAGTTACTTCTTTGGAACAAAATTTGTCTCTTTCAGAGATATAGTTGGAAAAGGGAGGTGGAGGATGCAAATTCCCCTGTATTTTGTGCAACAGAATGGGGGATGTCACTGCAAGGGTTCAGCCAGGGATCAAGGTCCCCCTCTATATTTATGGTAGTATCTAAGGGACAATGGAGAATTAAATTTCATCTGTGAAATTTTGCAAAGTCATATAAAGAGGTCCATTTCCCCCAGAACAGTGAACCTGGAGTGCTGTACAGACCCCAGTGGTACTGCTTCCTCCAGTCTTAGACCACCAGACACTTCCCTCCAAGCAAGAGGCAAGACATAACTCTGAGCCAATTCCTGCTTTCTGCTTGCAGGCAGTGATCAGCTACCAGCTTCTTCCTGCAGCACAACCCTTCTCCCTAAGCACCATGCTTTGCTGCAGTGGTGGAGACAGCTCCTTACCCACTCCATACCCTGCTGTCTCCTTGTCTATCCAGCTTGGAGGCATGGAAAGTGGCAGTTCCTGCAGGCAAACTTTCCTATAAAGTTAAACAACAGACCCTCTCCTCCAGCAAAGGGAGAGGAACTTCCTCATGCTCTTTTATTTCATTGCCAGACCAGTCAGGAGGATGTGTTACACCCTGAATTCTTGTACATAGGGAAGGAGAAAATTCATAGCAGCATTCAGATTCTCCCTCTCTCACTCCACCTCTCCCCTTTTCTATTACTTTTCTGCAGGAGACTGAGTTTTTTTCCAGTTGAGTAACCTGTGGCAATAGACTCAGCCAAGAGGGTACTAGGTTGGAGTGTACTGCACAGACAAGAAGGGAAATGGTGGGGAGAGATGTGCAGGAAGTTATAGCAACAAGGAAAAGACACCTGCAGAAATACAAATATTTCACCTCTGCTTCAGCAGCTCCCTCAGCAGACTCTGGTAAAGCAAGAATTTTCTTCTGTGACTTGCTACCTGAAAAATAGATAGTGAGCAAGAACAGGAAGCAAAATGATTGGACTGCACATTTTTATGGATACAGAATTTCAGATTAAGAAGAACATGCTTCTGACATGTTTCAGGAGTGGCTCCAGGGACTTTTTGGACACAAAATTTGGGAGCTGTGTGTATTTAAGCACAGCCCCATCAACTCATACACAGAGATGCCTTTTCTGTACTTGCTTTGAGCATTGGGCTGTCCTTGCTGTTTCTAGCTCTCTAGAACTGGATTGAAAGTGCTTGTTCAAAACAACACAATCCTGAGCTGGGTGGCCATTTTCCAGTATTCACACAAAGCTTTCTTAGCTCATTATATCCAACAGGTCATGCTGGAGGAAATAAAAAAAAAAAATAAAAAAAAAAAAAAAAAAAAAAAAAAAGCAGCTTTTAATGTAACAAGCATGGTAGTACATGTGTAAAGGTTTTGATGATTTATGTCAAGAAACAAGGAACTTCTGGGGGGGATGTCTTTACCAACAAGTATGAGAATTCTTCAAGCTTAAGTTATATATATATATATATATATATATATATATAATATTATTCTGTCTGCACTTTTGATAGTTTTTTAGATGTCCAAAAATGAACTACAGGGTGGTCTCCTTAATTTCTAGCTGAAAGAGATAAAGGTTGATGTAATATCTCATGACTAGAAATCTCAGGCTTGTCACCCATGTGGTTCTCATTTCTTTCCATTTCGGAGTAGTTAAGGGAAAAATTGAGGTTAATTTTCACTGCTGGGAGAATGCATATGCTGGCTGCATTGCAACATACATCTACATGTAGAATGTGCATTTTTTTAGTCTCTCAGGTGTGTTCTGGTGAGAAGCAATGAAGTAAACACCAGAGGTGACAAGACTACACCAATCCGTCTCGCTGTAAATAGCCTCCAACTACTATTATCTCAGACCTTCAACCCAACTCTCTGATAAAAAGACTTTGCTTTAGCAAACTGAGTCTGGCCTTGAAAGGGTGTTTATTATGAAAAACTGCAGGAGCAAAGAAAGTATTTGCCAAAGAAGTTGCTTGGGTGAGCCCTGCTTTATGCAGTTCCCATGGCAGTGAGCATAACGCGCGGCCAGCGCAAACATCGATCTTATAGGCGCCTCTTATCTTATTGATGCTTCTGCTTGCTGAGCATTAGGGTCTCTGGTGAGGGGCAAAGCAGCTGCAACTCTCTTGGGCCTTCTCTCCCCAGGAAGCTGCAGCTGTCTTGAGGGAAATGAAGACAGTGGCTGGTGCTTGCAGACAAAAAGGCATCTGCTAATCGGAAGAGGGAAGGCAGCTCAAAGGACGTGATAATCACAGCCCATCACTAATGCAAACAACCATTCTCAGTCATCTTCCTGACAGTGTATCTTTTTCTGCCTCATTGGAGGCTGGGGAGGGGAATTGGGATAGATATTCCTATACCCAACCTGGGTTCTTTTTTCAAACAGGATTCCAGATGGCCAACAATTTTGATTCAGGTGAACAGCTCATTTAGCAGTATCAGGCTGACAATTCAGCGATTTCAAGAGCGAACAGCAACTCAGAAGCAAAAAAAAAAACCAAAAAAACAAAAAACAAACAAACATAAGGAGGGAAGCCATAAAATATTGAAATAGTGGTGGATGTGCACCTGAGTCTTGCTCAAAAAAAAAAAAACACCACCAAAAACTAATGAATTTTAAGGGTCTTCAGATCTACTTAGAGGAAACCTTTACTCAACATGCAACTGCATGCACATATGAATTTAAAAAAGCAATGGAACAGGCTTTCTAGAATATTTCAGGACAATGAAATGCTGGTTTTCCATAACACATCTGTCATGGAAAATGTCAACCACAGTTTGCAGAGAAAATCAAGCAGAAGCCAAAGAGGAAAAGAAGGTCTGAAGGTGAAAAAGCAAGTACCACTGAGGAGTGACAGAATGTCAGAGAGCAGGGCTCCTCCACAACCCTGGCTGTTTATTTATTTTTATAGCTGGAAACTGAATATTGCAGCAGTGGTTTTAAAAAAAAATATATTTTAAAGCTGAGTTTTGCAGAGAAAGACATTGCTCTGAAGTTGTTTATTGGAAACTTCCCTCCCCTAAAGTTGGATATTTCACTATTTATACTGTGTCCTTGGCAGAGCAGAAAGAAACGTGTAAGGAACACCTGAACTCAAAGAGCTGTTTTCTTTTGGAAGTTACTCTTTGTGCACATAAAGCTTTGCAGATTCAGGGTCTTCATTTGTTTCTTTGGGTTCAAGGCACAAACCTCTCTATTTGGCTTTGTTATTCAGCAAGAAATTTGGGCAAACCTTCTTTGGTAATGGGAGTAGGATTTTCTGAGAACATCTCTCCAAACCCCTAGGTACCACCTCAGCAGGACTTGCTAGGCAGATGGAGGAAACCCACTGCTGCAGAGCCACAAAGACCTCTCCTGTTTTCCACAGCTGTATATTTAATCACTGAATAGCTATACTGAGAGTCAGAATCTTTCCTCACTATGGAGTCAGACCAGTAAATACGTAGATTTTTCCCTCTCATGTTGTTACTCTTAATTAAAACCTATGTGGGAACAGAATGTAGCCCAGTATGATCATTTCCAGGAAGGGGAAGTATTAGCTAAGATCCTAACTCTTGGATGAACTCTTCTTTTTCCACCATTGTGTTATGAAATGAGGTCTCTGAAAAGGTTTATTAGCTTTAATTTAGACCCAGCTGGTTTCATAGCAATGGCTCCCTTTTCACATCAGCTGTCTTCTCAGAGGGCAAAGGCAATTAGAAAGCAGAGGAAAAGAAACACCACTGTATTTACATTCTTAATAGCATTGGCATGGTGCCCTGACTTCCCATGGAATCTGCCTCAAGGATAGCTATTAAAAGTGTAACAATGATGGACAAAAGAGTGAAGACTCTTTCACTTTCCGGTGGCAGGTTTGTCCTCACGCTGGCATGGCAGGGATCAGAGCTCCTCAGCTGCAGGGCTGTGCTGTGGTCACATCCCTCTGTGCTCCCCTGGGAGATACAGCAGTGGATTGCTGTGGGGAAGAATTTCAGATTAAGAAGATGCTCTGAGCAACCTGATGTAGTGTGAGGTGTTCCTGCCCATGGCAGGGGGGTTGGAACTAGGTGGTCCTTGAGGTCGCTTCCAACCTTGACAATTCTGTGATTCTAAGCTGGAGTTGTCCCAGGGACAGGAGGAGCAGTAATTTGACACCAATCCTAGAGAGGGGAGTAAATGAAGAAAGCACTTTAAAGTCCTCCCCTGACCCCAAAATAGGTATTTTTATGTGCTGCAAGGCTGCTCATTCACTGTCTGTGAAAAAAAAAAAACAACCCACAAAACAAAACAAAAAAACACAAAAAACCCCCACAAACCAAACCAAAAAACACACAAAAAAACCCCACAAAAAAACCCAACCAAACAAAAAACCCCACAAAAAACCCGCACACAACCCCCCCCCAAAAAAAAAAAAAAAAAACAACAAAAACCCACAACCAACCAACCAACCAAAAAAACCACAAACCCACCTTTGAGTCACTGCATTCTCATAAATTAGTTTAAGATCTTGGATTTAGAGTCTCTAACACTTCAGTTTCAGTATGGCTTTTCACTAATTTTTGACATGCATTTCCAGCAGAAATAATGCCTGAGGAGTGGGAGTAAGTAGCATTTATTTGGTACAAAGGGAATCAGCTCAATGAGTCATTTCTACAGCATGCAGGTAGAACTTGTCTGAAAAGAATAAAAAAAAAAACACAACCCCCCCTAAAAAAGCAATGTCCCATTAAGAATACTAATCTCATAATTAAACAGAATAAATTAAACCATAACACAAATAAAGATTCAAAGGTCAATGTATTGTTATTCATGCCTAGGAAATTGCATCTCTTATTCTGATAGAAACAAACAGAATGCAGCTTTCAAGAATAAAAAGAAAAATCTGGGATATTTTTTTTTCTCCTTGTGTCCTTTCAACATTATTTAGGTTTTGACACAAATACAAAACATAATACATCAAAAATTACTACAAATGCAAGCAATCTCAGAACATCAGTAAACTGTTCAGTGGGTCTGAGACAGAGCAGTCTAACCACCTCCCAAAATAGCATCCTAATGTTGTATATTAATTAAATAAAGATTTTCAAAAGGAAGTTAGCAGAGCAAGTACAACCCTAGCAGGCTGGTGAATGCTGAGCTGATTTCTCTTCTGTAATTGTGTTGTGAAGCCACCTCCACAGATAACAGAATAACAAATTAGCATGGAGGACACAGGAACATAGGAATGACACAGAGAAATAATAAAAATGAGAGGGGAATAAGAAAGTGATGAGGACTGAGCCATGTTGCCTTCTTTTCTGCCCCATCCACTGGCAAAGAGCTTGCCCAGAGAAGCCCTCTGGGGTCCCAGTGACATCCACTTGCCCTGTGCCATCACATTGCCCCTGAGCCTAAGGTGTCCACAGGTGCTCTCATTTAGGATATCGGGGAGTGACAGGACTAGGGGAAATGGAACGAAACTGCAAGTGGGGAGATTCAGGCTGGATGTGAGGAAGAAGTTCTTCCCCATGAGAGTGGTGAGAGCCTGGAGTGGGTTGTCCAGGGAGGTGGTTGAGGCCCCAGCCCTGGAGGTGTTTCAGGCCAGCCTGATCTAGTGTGAGGTGTCCCTGCCCATAGCAGGGGGGTTGGAACTGGATGATCCTTGTTGTCCCTTCCAACCCTGACTGATTCTATGATTTAGTTGTTGCTTATCACAAAGCAAACCCCCAGTCCTTGTTCACCCTTTCTGTTTTCTCCCATCTCAGGCACAGAACACACGTTCTCAGAGGCTAAAATTGAATTTTTGAGGCAATCAACTTCAACAGAGCTGCTGATTGCAGCAGGACAGGGATTAGCTGCTATGTGAGCACCTAAAATAGCAATTCCCCACCTTCACAGCAGTAGTTGGCACATGCTGTATTCACTGCAGTTGTTGTTGGGGGGAAAGGGCCACTATTTTGGTTTAGGGAACATCTCAATGGCTTTTCTAAAGGTTTTTTTCCCCACAAACTTTGAATTTTCTCTAAATGTTCCTACAGAAATCAACATTCAATACCTGTCACAGAGGGGTATTTTTAAATCATCAGTAAAGGAAGAAGATGGCAACAAGATGTACTGTATAATGTTTGTGTCATTGTAATGTGAGGCTTCAAGGATCTGTTAAAACTACATTAAAGTTTCCAGGCTCAGATTGGATAAGCACTTTAAAATAATCTCTCTGTTCAGCTAAAATTTTCCTAGTTGGACATACTTCAGGCACAGCCTTTGTCACAGAATTTCCATTTCAGACTTGCTGAAAGCACCTTGAAGAACAGAGAGTTTACAATACGCTTCCCTGGGCCATTAGAAATGGGAAATGTATAAAAATGTAAAGTGGTGGGAAAGGAACCAAAGTTTTTCAGCATTCATCACAGTTTATGTAATTTTAACCCTCCCTGAAACTGAGAACAGACAGCAATTGCCTAGAGATTTCCAAAACAATTAAAACCAGGCATCCAAAGATTAAAAAAAAAAAAAAAGCCAAAACCATATTTAATTAGACCTAAAAATTGTAGGCTTCCCTTCACTGTGGTCATCTGGACTAATTCTAATGTAACACCAATTTTTCTTCAGGCTGTGGTTGAGAGTAAAACTGAACATCTCTTGAGCTCCTGATTAGACGTTAGGAGGAAGTTCCTTGCTATGAGGGTGGTGAGACACTGCAACAGAGAAGTTGTGGATGCCTCATCCCTGGAGGTGTTTAAGACCAGGCTGGATGAAGCTTTGGACAACCTGGTCTAGTAGGAGGTGTCCATGCCCGTGGCAGTGGGGTTGGAACTAGATGATGTTTAGGGTACCTTCCAACTCATGTCATTCTGTAATTCCATGATTCTGTGATGTACAAATTGCACTTGGAAAGTAGAATCATCTAAAGAAAGCAAGCAAAAAGGGAACAAGACTGTGCTGCCTTTCCATTTGGAGCAGAGGGCTAACGAAGCCTGGCAAGCTGTGAGAGTTCATTTGTTCTTACAGCCAGTGTCCTCCCAGGTACAGTCAGAGATTTACTGGCTGATCTAACCCATTCAGAGGTTTTTTGGAATGCTTTTACATTATTCTAAACTATGTAATCCTGCCATGATATAAAAGTCAGGTCTACTCCATCTCTCAGAATCTTCTCCAGAGAGCCACACCTTGGAGCTGGATATCCACACTGGCCTATGTACTTAGTCCCAGTTGCCTGTGTCAAGGCTCATAACTGAGGTTCATGTCTGGACTAACTGCAAATATGTGGCCAGACTGGAGGATGCACCTCATGAACCTCTGGCAGGACACAGATTGTGATAGAATCAAAGAATCATTTCAGTTGAAACCAACCTTTGAGATCATCAAGTCCATCTAACTCTGTTGGAGGCTCTGGAGTGCCACAGCTCTCCCATCTACTCACAATTCTCCCTTTCCCTGGCTGGCTTTTCAGCTCTTTTCTGTGGCTTGTTTTCTGCTGTTTCCTGGTGAAGCCAGCCTGGTGTGTAGGTGCTGCCAGTCCCACTGGGTCTGCACACAGCAGCTGGAAAACCTTTTCAAACTGGTATATAAAGATAAATGGGCAAAGGGAGGAATATATGCAAACAGTTTCTTATTTCTACTCTGTTGGCCTGAGGTCTCAGCAGGTGCTGGCAGGTACTGTCTTCTCTCCTTTCCCATAAACCTATGGGGGATGTAAAAGGAAAGGTCCTTTAGAAAGGGTTTGGCAGAAGTGCTGAGCATTTCAAAATGGTCTAATAATAATATGTCAAAAATGTTCATCTAATGGCACGAGGGCAGATACAAGCAGCAATGGCTCTGTTGAGTTATGCTGTGCCAGAGGCTAGTGAGGACACTGATGTCCCTTTTTCCCAGGCAATTAGAGTATCCTTCTTGAAAAACTACCATCTGGGAATGCCTGATAAAATTCAGTCAGGACATAGTGAAGTATATCTGTGGAGAACCCAGTGAGAAGAGTTTAAAGACCAGAAAACTGACAGGGAGGAGGAGACATTCATTGCTGAGGGTCTGTCAGATATTCATGCCCATGTGCTCTTTACCCCTTGAGGTACTTCATCAGCATCTCTCCGTTCCTAAGATAAGCAGAATGTTCTCATGTATAGGACATAGCAGTATTGTGTTAGTCTAAGCACATCAAATTCTCTGGGGAACTCAAAGACACAGCCTGCCTGGCACCTTTCTGACACTTCCGTATTGATCCCTGAGCAGCAATGAAAAATATTAATGCCTGTTTTTAAATTCCATGTGTGGGAAAACAAACAAAAAACCCCAAAAGAACAAAACACAAAGGTATAGTCCAGAAATGGATGAATTTGAGTCTGAGAAGATTTTATATGTCAATCCACCAATCTCAGTTCATGCTTATGACTAAGTTACCAAGCAATGAACTGAGATAATGTATCCAGGCTTGGAATTTCCTCCTAACCTAAGACACAAGCCCCAGTTTGTTTGATCATCCTACTCCACACTATCCTGAAGAGCTGAAATCTTTCCCTCTAGCACAAGAACCAAAAGGGGACCCTGAGAGACCTTTTGTGCAAAGCTCATGAGGGTAGAGCAGTCTGAAAATGAGACTTCCTCCAAGTGGAAACATCCATAATTTCCTCCCAAATGCCTCCTCCTGAACTGAGGATTAAAAACTGCAAAATCAACAGAGGCATCTCTTTTCCCTAAGGCAATGCACAGGAGCTGACCTAGCAAAAGCTGCTTTGTTTTGCTGTTAGGGGTTTACTGTTTTGCTTTGGGTTTGTTTTGTTTCTAGTGGTATCAGTCTAGCTGTCCAAACTGTCTCTGTAGCAAGAGAATAATAATCAGCTTCCTAGTTCAACAGCTTTATGTTGTGAATATTAAAAAGAATATCTGGCTAACAGAGCTCACCAGCATTGAGCCTCACTTCTTCAAACCATGTGACAGAACTTAGAGAGGTTAAGGCATCGTGAAAATATTTTTAAAAGGGAGGAATGATGATAGAATTTGATGGCAAATAAACACATTAACAATGATAACATTAGTTTACAATTATTAACATTCTTGTCTGGGAGGTGGACTGACTGACTAACTTTTCCTGGAACCAGCATAACCTATACAACGAATAGGAGCTGAGGAGTTGTCTTTCCTCTCTGTTCTCTTGTAGCTGCTCTAACAAGAACCTTTTACCTTTTCATTCCACACCATTTTAGTGAAGGTCTTACATTAGTCCTTTCTCAAGAAGCCACCCTACCCTTGCATGTTCTGTACCTTACAGGGGTCACAAACAGCTCCCTAACCTGGTTAGTACCCCCTAACTTAGTTACTGTCACTAATCTGGAGGACAGTGAACACAGGGGGCCACAGAAGATGTTCATGTGTACAAAATCTACTCAAGCCATGACTCTACCGGAAGATCTGCTTGCTGTAGGGTGTGAGATCCTGAGAAGAAAGGAGTGGTTAGCAGCAGGGATGCTCAGTTAAACTGAGAAGCAGACAAAAAGCAAATTCCCTGTTAATGAAAGCCCCACCCACCCTTCCCACCCACTGGGTTTGTGTATGCCTCCAACAGGGATCCCGCCTACTCGATGCATTTTCTGCTTTGCTCTCTCTAAACCTTTGTGGTGGTGTTTGTGCTATTGCCAACATGAAACCATGACCCTGGAAAGCAAAGCTGCTGCTCACTCGTTGCTGAAGTCAAAATGCAGGGCAGACTCTGTGCAGCAAGGCTTGTCAAGCCTTCATTTAACATGATGGAGAGCCTTGCCAAGGAGAAACACTCCCTTATTCATCACTGTGTGGATACCACCCTGCACAGAGACCCAAAATGGCTGCTCAGAGAAAGATAAGGTCTTGCTGGTGCTTAACCTTCCCTCCCAGGCTGCAGAGGAGGGGAACTCTGATTAACAACCACCACCTTGCTGCATGCTGGGCACTGAGCTCTGCCCCGAAAAGATGTCTACAGCGCCAAGATACCAGAAGTTATCTTGGCTTTGGTGCCCTTTGTAACTGCATTTTAAAGTGGGTGTTGTCTTTTCCAGCTGTGTTATAACTTCTGTCTGAACTAGTGGCCTGCCCAGCTTGCTGGGCCCAAGATTACTTTGACCACTGGGTGACCAGAGAGATCAAGAGACTTGTCTTGAGGTGACACGGCAAGACAGCTAGGCAAGACAGCTGCCCCATCCCACCTAGCAGAACAGGCTGCTTCTCTAGTGGCCAAGTAGCACCTACAAAACACTGCCCTGGAGTAAATGTGAGCCTGGACACGATGGGTTGGGTGAAGTGCTTATTAGCCCTCAACTCAACAGAGGTGGTAGCAGGGAGGTGGAACCTGCAGGTGATGCTGGGTAGATGTTATAAAGCCTCAAGACGAAAGAGAGCAAAGCTGTGCCTGCCCCAGCTATGTGGACCTTGGTGTTGAACCACTGCAAATCTGTCCTGCAAGCTGGTCTCCACCTTTGGAGGGGTCAAGCCAGCTTAGAACTGCAAGGTAGAACACAAGGTATTTATTTCTGAGAGTCTAACATTATGTCTGAAGTTGTACAAGCTCAAGCAAGTCCTCTGCTCATTGGTTCATTGCAAAGAAAAGTGTTGGAATGTTTTTGAGGCGTCTCTGTGGGTTCTGTGGAGAGTACTGAGCTGCTTTCTAAGGAATGCTGGAATGTGGAGGTAGAAACTTGGTTCCTTTGGTGCCTGGTGGTTTAACTGGAGGTGGTGGTAAAGGCCAACCAAGGAGATGGAAGGAATTCTAAAGCTGGGCCTGTGAGCTGCAGTGTGGCTGGAGGAGTGCTAATGATTTGTGTCAGGTGTTGGTAATAAGCAGTGCTGGGAGGCAGGTGGGTTTGCAGGGTCTCCCTATTATGGCAGCAGTGAGCTTCTCCCCTCTTTTTCTGCAAGAAATTATTTTCTTAAATAATTTCACCAAGTCTGAGGTGGAGAGGTGGCATGGCAGAGGAGTTGGTTGGAGAACTTTTGAATAAATAGGTTTTGCCTTACAAAAATTGATTTTGACAACCCCAAATCATTAGGTTGCCCCAGGGTGGCACATGGTGTTCCCAGTGATTTGAGTCTGCTGCCTTCTTTCAGTCATCTGCTCTGGTTGCTTCATTTCACATTACTTAAGCTCCATCAGTGGCATTGGCATGAGGACTGAGGAATATTTTTACATGAGTAAAAAATGCTTTGGTTGATGGTTTGTCAGATCACAGCCTTCAGCTGCCCCCGTGCAAGCCCTCTGATTCATTCCACTGCTTGAATGAAAGGTGAAGAGACCTGGAAAGGTTGATGCTGGGGAGTGGACACACATTTGACTGTGCTGTTTCATAGACTGGGACATTACTGGACTTGTAGTAACTTGACAGTAGCAGCTCTTTGTCTCCTAAGTGCTGTTTACCTCTCTTAGCTCTAGAGAAGCAAATAATTCAGTCTGAGTTGACAATAATTGTAGTGCACTGTAATGAGTCTCTCAAACTACAATGAAGCTAGTCAGCTAATAGCTGCTGAAATCCTGTTCTGTGTAATGCTGGAGATACCTTGGAGAGATGAAATAGATATTCTTTGTTCTTTATTAAAGTTTTATGGTAAGAGCTTTGATTTTTTGGCTCAAAGCCTGTTGTGGTTTTTTCTTTTTTTTTTTTTTTTATTTTGTCATTCTGGGGAAAACTTCTAAAAACTGCAACTAAGTTTTTTAAGCTGTTTGTGCATCTTCAACCCCACATTTGTCATGTTAACTTGCAGCTCTGGAAAAATGAGTCAGTTGTTTTCTTTTCTTGAGTAGAGTGGCCAAGGAGGGCTTTAAGCATCCTACCCACAGTTTCTCCATGGACATCATACCTCCTTCACACTTTTCCATAAGGTTTTGATGCTGTCATATAGGCAGCACTGTTGCTGGTAAAGTCTCCCAGTGTGGTCTGGGAGTGCATAGTGGCTCAGGCTATGGGCAGAGCCAGCCCAAAGCCATGCTGTGTTAGGGTGATGTTGATTGTTGTTAGCAGGGCTTGCTGAGAGCCAGCTGGCTACCACTCTAGTGTCTCTACACAGTTTTGATTTGTGTCATAGCCGTTCCTGAGCTGGTAGAGATCCCAGGCCTACCTGTAATCTCCCTGTATCATATGGATGTAATTTAGGACACTCACAACTGAAAAGACTAATTAAGATCAGGACTTTGGGGTAAAGTTTTTATTGTTTGAGTCAGTCCATGTCTATAAATATGAGGGGTGGGTGTCAAGTGGAGGGGGCCAGTCTCTCTTTGGTGGTGTACAGTAATAAGACAAGGAACAATGGATGCAAAATTTGAGCATAGAAGGTTTCACCTCAACATGAGAAGAAAATTCCTTACAGTGAGGGTAATGGAGCACTGGAACAGGCTGGCCAGAGAGGTTGTGGAGTCTCCTCCTCTGGCTACATTCCCATGCAGGCTACCCTAGGTGATCCTGCTTTGGCAGGGAGGTTGGACTTGATGGTCTCTGAAGGTCTCTTCTAGTGTTCTGTGGTTCTGTGATTTATTTGCTGCTTGCCATGTAAATCCTACCCAAAACAAGCATGAAATCTAACCATGAGAGGAGCTGGTCACAATATCAGGCTGTGGTTTCACTGGTCAAAACATCCATGGCAGTATCAACTTGCATGGCTGTCTATTACCACAGCAGTGCTTAGCTAGGAAACCCTTTTATGAGATCAGATGTGACAAAGGTTTGTGAAGAAGAAAAAAAAAGAAAATCAGATTTTTATTTTTAATTTTTTTTTGAAAGAGGAAACAGTGAGGTTGGTGTCTTATTCCGGGTTCATTCCTAATCTAGGTCACAACATAATTCCTTCAGTAATACTGCTGAACACAACTTGAAGAGGCTGGCATGCTGGAAATGCATTATAAGGAGTGAGCAATGGGTAATAAGGGAGTAAGATTGACTTTTAATCAGTGTTTGTAATAGTCTGAGGTTTTAATTTTTAATAGTGGAATCTCAAAAAAAAAAAAAAAAAAGGAGGGGGAAGGCAAAACACAACAGTTACCAAAAAAAAAAAAAAAACAAAAACAAACAAACCAAACCCAAACAAATACAAAAAAACCCAAAACAAGCTGCCTATGAAGGGTGGATGTAGCATTGTGGGGTTAATCTGAACTCATTGCAAACACTGCTTTCTGGGTTCCTAACAGGCAAATCTGCTCTCTTACAGGCAATCACACTGCCAAACGAGTTGTGTGGTGTGAGTGTAAGTGGGGGGAAAGGGAAAGACTTGCCTCTTGTCTATGCAAATTGCAAAATCCCCACTCAGAGTAATGTTGAGTCTGTGTCTCTGCATGGCTGTTTCCCTCATCTGAAACATCAAAGTGTCTTATTCTTTTTTCCTTTTTTGTTTTTTTTTTGGTGGTGATGTTCCTTTGCTAACTGCCAAGCTTTACACTGTGAAAAGAATAAGAAACATTAGGAATCATTTGTTATTCAATAGGGCTAATGGCAACTGAAGAGAATGATTTGTTATTCACATACTTATTTAAGAGTAAAACACTGAGCAATTTGATAAGCTAATTCCTACAGGGAATAAAGAGCTGCAAACTTGAGCTATTTGGAATTGAATTTTATTTTTAAATGTGATTTCTCTACTGAACAGTAGAGCTGTGATGTACAGACCACTTTGCTCAATGATTTCAGCTTAGGCTTGGTTTGTCATAATGCAACATTGTAATGGTATTATGGGCTGTAAAAATCAAGTCAGACCTCGGCCATATGTACTTTAATATTGCCTCCAAATGATCCCTCTGAATCCATAGGCTTCAGTGGGCTTGGTCAAGAGGAATTAGATTACAAATATATGGAGGCTCTGTAGGAATTTAGGGACTGTCTAGGATTCTGTTTCCCTGTTAGGGAGCATTGCTTTGTTGCAGAGGTTGCTTTGATTCAGGGTTCAGCCTGGGAGAAAACAGCTTTTCCATGGGCATGGGGGATGATGAGGGAGCACTGGTGGATCCTCCTAGGTTGGTGCTCTCTGAAATGCCCAATAGTGATACTTTTTGCCCTATGAGTGGGAGAGGAACCTGGAAAAGATCCCCTACAAATGTTGATTACATTAAAGGCATCTCTACACTTGTGCAGGGGAGTCTTGGGGTTCACAGGAGAAATCCTGAAGGATACCTCTTGAGTAAGAGCTTTTGTTAACTTTTGTTGGCTTTGCTTTTAGCTTCTCCTTTGCTCCTTATGCCTAGGTACAGAAGCTAATTATCACTACAATTAAACTGAAGAAATTGGATGCCTCTAGACATGTGTGTATTTCCAGGAGCTACAAACTATAACTTTAGCATTTAATCTTTCATTGACATTTAAGGTTGAAATCAGCATTGAGGCTTCCAGTGAACCTATGGGTGCAAGTTTATATTTAGACTATACTTGCAGAGAAGCCCTAAGGCTCAATTCCAAACTTCATCTTCACAAAGAAACTGCAAGTATGTCCCTTGGCATAGCTGGAGGCCTCTTCTCAAAGCAAGAAGGACCCCAAGGACCCAAAACATTTCTGTGCCTTTGTATGCTGCTGATGGTCTCCTTTCTGGCTGCCCCAGCCTCAGTGTAAACAGAGGAACTACTCTGGGAGCATCAGGTTCTTTAGGAAGGATGTCCTAAACTGCTAAGTATGGAACTACTCCAGAGTTCAATTGAGGGCCATGAAGATGATTAGGAGATTGCAGCATCTCTCTTAGGCGGAGAGGCTGAGACCTGGGGTTGTTTAGCCTGGAAAAGAAAGGACTGAGGATAAATATTACAAATGCATATAAATATCTAAAGGGTGGAGGTTGTGAGGATAAGGCTGGGCTGTTTTTAGTGGTGCCTAGTGATAGGACAAGGGCCAGTGGGTACAAATTTAAACATAGGTTTCACCTGAAGAAAATCTTTTGAGTGTGGTGGAGCACTGTACCAGGCTGCCCAGAGAGGCTGTGGAGACTTTGCAAGCCTGCCTGAATGCATTCCTGGGCAACCTGATCTAGGTGTACCTGCTTAGCATGTGGGTTGGACTACATGGTCCAGAGGTCCCTTCCAACTCCTGCCATTCTGTGATTCTGTAATGCCATCATCCCTTAAGTATCACATGTTATGTTTGCTTTAACCTCAGGCTCTGCCCACACCAGCAATTATTGCTGTCCCCTTCTGGTGCTACAAAGTGCTGGTCAAACAAAAAGAGTTCTCATGGCAGCAGTTCAGCTAAGGAGGCTTTCTCTTTGATCAGAGCCTCTGGGGAGTGTTTACACACAGGGATCCTGTCCAGACAAGGAGTATGCATGGCACAGTGTGGTGCTTTGGAAGGTAAACTGAGCTTTGCTGTGCCGCATGGCTGCACCCCCGAGCGCTGCCAAGTCGCTGTGCTGTGAGCAGCCACTGGAGGACTTCATTCTGCTGCCATCCAGCTCATTAGCTTTCAGTAGCTCACACATGTTTATTTATATAAACTAAACCTGTGAAAACAAGACAGTATGTCAAAGTCAAATTACTTGGTGTGACTCTCCTCCTTCAGCAGGAAAAGATGGGGCTACTGTACTCATTCATCTCCTTCTTGTTCATTGCAAAGTAACACAATTAGCGGTGAGAAGAGTCTGCCAATCCCATGAATAATCTTGGAGATCTCTGAGCAGTTAGGCATGTTAATTAAATTGGCATTGCAGCAGGAGTTTGAGTTAGCAGGCTACCAGCAATCTTTTGGAGGAGTGTTTCTTTCCCTACACGCTGCTCAAAGGCTTCCCAAGTCTTTGCTGATTTGGCCATGTTTTTTTTGGTGTGTTCCAGTGGCTCTTCATTGCAGGGCAGCTGTCCCTGATCTATACAACACTGTGTTCAGAAACAGATGTAGATTACTTCTCTGGTTTGTTGTTCCCCCCAACCCCCTGTTTATAGGATATACATAATACTGTATGGGATTTACTCTAGAATCTCCCACTGCTACAATCTCTCCTTACATGTTTTCCCCTGTTTTGCTAACTGTGGGACTCAAACTCAAAGCTGGCAGAACCCTTGACACTGATCTTGAGAGACCCACCATCTAGATGTCTTCTTTGTATTAATATCAACAGAAATGGTGCTGTACAATGTTGAAGAGTCTCTGTGCTGTCATCACAAATCTTTATGTTCACCTCTGCTGTTTACCTCCAGCTAAATAAAGATAGATGTCTTTTGGGATCTTGCTTTAAACATTGTTACTTCTGTGCCTGCAGGAACTCATATCACTTACTCTGGGCCCTGAACAAACCAGAACATCTTATCTGGATGTAAAGCTGTGTTCTGGCTTATGGGTGAGATACCAATAACCCTGATTCAGCAGTACAAATTAGAAGCAGTTCTGTGAAGGTCAGAAGTGCAGTGAAATACCAAATTCCAGTGCAAGAGGAGAGAGGGATAAAGGCAGTAAACTTTAAGGCCTGTAGAGAATAGTTCTAAAATGTAACATTTTCTGTGAATGTTGAATTCAGTAAATATTAATTGCAGTAATTAACTGGCTTGTCCCTTCCTTGTGTGACTGCTCCTAAAACTGCTTTGAAAAGCTAAGTCCTTGGGTTTGCTGGATCTTCAGCAGTTTGCCCTTGCTTCTCAACCTTGGTATTTGCCACTTTTGTAAGCAGAGTGTCTGCACAAATCACTGTTAGTGAGCATCTCATTATTGAGGATGCACCTTCTGATGTTATGGCAAAACCCTTTGGAGGAACATGTAACCTCTTCACATGCAGTTAAGACAAAGCCTTGCCTACAGGTGTCAGGTATTGTCTGAGATACCAGATGAATTCTCAGTATTGGATAGGGGAACAGACCTGGCACACTGCCTACAACTCCCAGGTAGGGCTCTGTCCAAGCCCTTCAGCATCCAAGGGCAACTCTTCTGTTCCATCTTGAATGCTTTGCTTTAAAGGCTGCTGGAACTAGCTCACAGGGGGGAAATCATTGTGCCTCTTCCTCTAAAATGGATCTGTAGGAGGTTGGATGTGCTGAACTAGTACATTTCTAAGGACAAAAACTCCTCATGTTTTTGAAGATTTTCTTTTCCCCCTGTTACCATGTTGCCAAGCAACATTTTTACAGTATCAGCAGCTGGGGAAGCTAAACTCCAAATGTCTGAAAATGGATTAAAGGAGAAGAAAGGAGGTCCTTATGTTATCTTTTGGTTATTCCCTTGACCTGCTGAGAAGGTGTACCCCTCACTCCAATAGAAGACTCCTGAATTACTATACTAGAACTTGGATTTTGTTAATTGGATTGTTAATCTTCATCTGCCTTTAAATGTGTTACCTGAAAACGGTGCTAGAAAGAGGTGAAAGACTTTGCTTTCTAGCTAGTAGATTCTGAAATAATAGGGCTGGGACAGGTGAGAAGTCCTCCAGTACTTATTGCAGTGGGGGGCCAGGGGCTGTTATCCCACCACTTGCAATAGGGTGGTGAGATGACATGAGTTAAAGCTTCTACTTGCAAATCTAGAGCATGTCTGAGCATGTACTCAAAAGCCCCTCCCAACTCCACAGCAAGTAATAACTGTTTACTCATGCTATGGAATTAAAGCAGGCTAAAAATGATGCAATGCCTGACTCCCATGCTGCTGGCAGCTGTACCATGGTCTGACTTAATTATGATAGCCTGAGGCATGAGGCAGACTCCTGACACTGCTTTGGCATTTCTAGGGAAGTCTTTTTGTCTTGTATCACTTGTATGGATAGGACACTGGGGACCCCAGGGAAGCGAATGCTGTTCGAACACACAGCAACAGAGACTTCTTGCTCTGCAGAGTTGAGTCAACCTTATTTCCAGACTTTTTAAAGTGCATACATTACCATAATACCTACAGGTTGACAAAGTTCAGTCCCACTGGGCTAGCAGTGTGCCATTTTATAATAAAAATGGTTTCTGCTCCAAGGAGTTTATATTCAAAGGTGTTATGCAGTCAGCTTTGACTTTTAGCTTCTGCTTAACTTTAAGACTAAGATATTTTCTAATCAAGGTCTAGAATCCATACAGAGACTCCATCTCAAGTGACCTTCTAACCACTCAAAAACTAATGAGGATGAAGAAAAGCTGGGCTTTGGAGCTTCACTTTCTGTTTTATAGTCTGAGTGAACTGTTTGCTCCATGTAGGGCAAAGGGAGTTCTCTCTCTTTGAGCAGATAAATTGAAAGTAATAGACTTTGAAAGGACACTTGGATCAACACAGATGATGGGTCTTTTTAGTCTTGTGATTAATTGGGTGCAGTAGACAGCCAAATAACCTCTAACAAAGTAAGAAAATTCTCTGAATGAAACTTTAAGGGTAGAAAAACCCTGCAGATGCTTCTGTTATAGATGAAGGTGTCTAAGTCTCAAAGCCACAGAAGAAATCCACTTAGGACATAGTACAGATGAAACTTGTCTGGACAGTATTATACACATATGAAATATTTCTAAGACTTGAACACACTTCCAGTCACTAAAATACAGGTAACTTTTCAGCTGATGGTAAAAAAAGTTCACCATTATCACTACGAGCCAAATTCTGTGTAGTAAAGACCAGAAATAACTACTTTTCTAGAAGAGTTGCTTGAAGACATTCCAAAAATGCAGAAATTATTTCCTTCTGCCTCTGTAGTGTCAAAAGCTGAGGCTGCTGTAAATGCAGTTAATAGGGTCCTTTTCTATTTGACTAGACAGGATGTCAAACTTCCTCTAAAGCACATTAACCTTTGTGGTATTAAGACCTCTGCAAGCAAGCTCTGGAATGGATTTTTTTTTTTTTTTTCCTTTTGGTAACTTCTGGCAAGCTTGCAAAAGGAACTTGTTTCTCTTCTGATTTATTATTTACCTCTCTGGCAGTGTTGCCTCTTCTGGCTCCATATTCCTTCCTTTCTCTTTATGTTCCAACTACATCCCCCCCCCCCCCAAAAAAAACCAAAGTAGTTCATCAGAATGACTAAGGATACCTGAACAGAGCACCTTCCACCTTGGGGAAGGAGAAAAGATACATAAACAATCCATTCCCCTTTGGTTTTTGCAGAGACTTTAGAACCAGAAGTTTGAGCTTCTCCACAACACTGAGCAGAGTCTTTGTTCCTTTCTTCTCAACTTTATCTGAACTGTTGTAATATCCCTATTGCTGTGTGAAGAAAAACCAAAAGTGAGAGGGGTTAATAGGTTCTAGAGACCAGACTCTCCTATTTATTTTTAACTATGAAATGTTCAAAGTACAAAGGCAACTCAAAACTTCCTGACAGGGGAAAGGTGAAAATTCCCTTTAGAGGTTACCTTGTCCATGTCAGTGACTGTTGCTAAAACATTGAGCCATAGGTTTTGCCTTTTCAGTGTCAGAGTTCACATTGTCTGGCCACAACTTTGGGAATGGACCATGGAGCTCTAACAGCAGGGGAGGAGCATGACAAAAGCAGTAGCCTCCTGCTTCTGAAGATTACATGCACCAGTGGTGCATCTCTCCTGACAAACTTTCTCCTTTCAATTCCTGCAGCTCTCAAATGCTCTGTCCCTATCCCACTTCTGGGTCAGTGCTGGTTGCCTGGAGAGTCACTATGCCAACTAGCCAGGGAAGGAGGAGAAGGATGGCACCAAATGGCAAATAGTGCTTACGTCTTATTTCACAAGACCTGAACCCAGCCCTGGACAAATTGTTGTATGAAAACATGCTCTAGCACTAGGAGCTGCAGTGCTCTAAAGATAGAATTGTCTCTTCAGAATCCAGCCATGGGTCTGTTCTAAATGATGCATATAATATATTCATACTTCAGTTAGAAGTGGCAATGCTTCCCTCAGAAGCTCTCTTACTCAGAAAGATTATTGTTAATTAAATATTTGCCAATTTCTTTCTTTTTTTCTTTAAATACAATGGGAACTGATGTTCAGCACACACACACAGAGTATGGCAACTGAGGACTTTAGTGCAAGGATTTATGCAAAGCAATATTAGAGTAAGGATTCCCACTGGATTTGGCTGGTGTTGATTAATACTTGGAAAGGGAATTTGTGGCTAAGGTTCTTATCCCAGATCTGACCTTCTGCAGTTATTACCTCCTGGACTAGAGTTCAGCATAAGGTATAAGTTTGTTTGACCTGCTCTAAGCTTCATTCATTACCCACTCCATTTGCACATGTAGTAGCTGTGTGATCCACAGTGACTACATCTCTAAACTTGGAAAGTGAAAAACCTATATTCAGAAACATGGCTGCAGGCAGTGCAGAAAGAGCTTCAAAATATCTTATGACATACCAGTGATGCTATATCCTTCAGAGCCATGTAACCTGGTGAAAACTGGGCCAAGGTCTCATGTGGTTTGGGTGAATCACTAGCTTCAGGATATGATGTTGCTGTTCTACGTTTGACCTAGACTAGAAGGGAAAAGAAATTGCATATCCATCTGGGCCTAAGCTGAAAGTCAAAATGGTGGTGGTAGTACATGGGAAACACAAATATGTTATGAATGCAAGGCAGATACCACTGTGTGAGGTCATGACTGAGCACAAGCATGCTACTGCAGTTGAGCAGGGTGCTTTCCCCAGCCATCTTTGCTAAGCTTAATGCAGCAGAATTTTCTGGTGTAGAAGGATCTAGGGTATTAGAGAGAAGCACCATTTATTGACACTAAAAATCTTTCCAGACCTTTTAAGGGTGAAAACTACCTCAGTCTATGCCAAACTGTTTATTTGGAGCACTTTTTCTGGTACATGAATGCTGGAGTCATGCTACATCAATCAGCATTTCTGTAGCTGCTCGGGAAACAAATGTGAGGCAAGAGGCAAAGCTATGCCATGGACTAGAAGCTGGAATCAATACTAGGCTCAGTGGGGGATTTCAGTGGGGAGATTTCTAAACTATTTATCAGCCCTCTGGAGAGGAGCTGAGGGATGAAGTGGCAACATCTGCAGAGTGTGTAAAGAAACACTGCAAACTAGATCAGCTTTTAACAGTGTAGCAAATGCAATTCAAGGCTATCTGGCTCTGTTGCTAAATGTACCAACCTGTTCCAGGCTGGACTTGTGTTCATAGCTGCCTTAGCCTTGAAGTGCAGCAGGAGCAGACAGCAAACAGTGAGAATTTTATCAGGATGGGAATCAAAATGAGAACTTTATCAGCACTAGAATCAGAATGAAGGAAACTCTTCTGGATTAAACTAAATTCAGTTCAATCTATTCACTAATTCAGTTTTGATCTGTTCAGAATATTACAAAATGCATCCTGGAGGTCTCCACATGAGAACCACTTACTGCAAACCCACCTTCAGGCAACTGTCATTCTTTTTTTTTCCTCCACTGGCTGTTCCATATGGCTGTGATTAATAATGGTCAGAAATGATAATATTGGTGATCACAGGAATGAAGTAAGGCCCTCTAATGAAAGCAAATCAGCTTTTGATTGAGACTTGCTAAAATGGAGTGATACAGTTTGTGGATGTGAACTGTAGCAAATTATTCTGAAGACACATTTACTGAGAATTAATTTTCTAACAGATGTGAAGGCCAAAACTGTAGATGTGAAGTGGAGGTGAGCTGGCTCAGAGCACCTGGTACACTTTTGCTGCATGTCCTGGGCTGAACCTCACCTCTGCCTAACCTGTTCCTGTCTTCACAGCAGCAGTTGTCTGCAGGCACATTTGTAAAAGTACAGCCACTTGCCAGCACACACCATGGACTCCTGACATCTGCCTGAAATCCTAGAGTTGATTGGTTAAAGTGTTAGCATCTAAGTTCATTTCATGCTTGTAGTCAAGGATGAAATAATCAAATTGCTGCTAAAGCTTTAAAACCAGGGTGTGACAGGATCCTGCAGATCCTGTTTTGTCCCCAGAGCCTGTAACTGGAACATGGGCAATGTGTTGTGGTGACCTGTGTTTCACTACAGATGCCTGGTTTTTGCTTGTTGCTGGGAAGAGCACCATTGTTCCCAGTGAGACCAGCAGAGATGGGTACAGAGCCATCAGGGGAACTCAACCATCCCCACTCGTGGCTAAGCAGCCTGCTGCTGGAGCATCCCCAACTCCTACCAGCTCAGTGAGCAGGATTACACAGGATAGAAAATGCAAACACTGAATACAGGCTCATCCCCACTCCCTTACTTGTGTAACTCCAGTGACTGCAGTCCACATGCTGCCAATAGCAAACAGAAATGATCAAAGACTTTTATTAATAATGAAAACTTCCTTCACTACGTGATCAGCTTCCAAAAAAATCTGACTCCTCGAAACAAGGCTTTTGTGTTGCAGGCAATAATGTAGGGAGATTGTATTATTTTTCAGACAGGTTAGGAGGAAGCTGCTGGCAGATAGAGAGTTATCAGATTGCCCCAGTATTTTTAATGTAATTCTCACAATGCTTCTTGGAAATGTGCTATTAACTTCATTTTGTAGATGAATAACCAAGGCAAATAGAGTGAAGATCAGATAACTCCTCATGGGGCAAAGGCTTCAAAATAGAAAAGAGAAGATTTAGATTGGATATTAGGAGCAGGCTCTTTACTATTAGAGTGGTGGAACACTGGAACAGGTTGCCCAGGGGGGTGGTTAGGGCTCCATCCCTGGAGATAGTCAAAGTGGAGTTTGACAGGACTCTGGGCAGCCTGGTCTAGTTGAGGATGCCCCTGCTTACTGCAGAGGGTGTTGGACTAAATGACCTTTGGAGGTCCCTTCCAACCCAGACCATTCTGTGCCCAAAGGTCTAACAAGCTTCTCCTCCAGCCCTGAAGGAGACATTTCAGTGTGAATTTAGTCACCTCACTAAGAGCTATATTTAGCTACAAGCATCCTCATATAAATCATCACCTCCTTTCCTGGAGTGATAAGGAGCAGATAATTTTACACCTAGAAAGATTTCCACTTGGGATTGAGTTTTGGATCATTTTAGACTTGGCAGTGATGAGAATAAGCATCTTGTACTGATTGTTAGCAGCACTCTCATACCCCTACTTTGTTTCTTGAGGCCATAAGCATAATGTTTGAGTTGCCTTGCCCTTGTGTACATCTGTGTGCAGTGAGTCCCAACCTGATATTGTTTCTTGCCTCGCAGTGTTACAGGGTTTGCTTTGTGCTTCCATTTTTTGGTTCCTTAGGCTTTCCACTAAGTCCAGCAGGACATGTCAAGAGGAGCTGGATTCATGGGTTTCTATCTAGGACATCCAGGCCATCCAGCCAACATGGCTGGGAATTTTACAACCGTAGCATCAGGCAAGAATTTGACTGTTGCAGAACTGTTTCAGAATTCAAGCTTCCCTTTCAGTAAAAGCAGCAACACATTTCCTTAATTGTAAAGGGAACATGAGAATGTGAACTAAGTGCAGAGATTAACATAGCATCATCTATTGTCTTCTGAGACAGTCAGAAGAAAGAATCAAGAGATAAGACCTATTGAATACAAAGCAAGGTTGGTAGCTGCACCTAAAGATTAAGGCTACTGTTTGCCCAACGAGAAAAATGTCACTCATTGCAAATCCCACAGCTTTGGATACCAGGAGGTTTGTTCTGTTCTATTCCACCAGCAAAATCAACTTCTCTCAGATAACAACAGAGAGCAAATGTGTGCTGTTCTGTGGCATTTTCTGCGGAGAGTCATTGATTGTCTAAGAATGTCTTAGGTAATTATAGCCCTAAATATGTACAAGGCTTTGGCTGCACAAGTACCTCATTTGTTCTGACACAGATAAAAATAAATATCAAGCCAACCTCAGCTGAGAAAAATTCTTGCAGGTATGACCCAATTATAGTCATCAAGTAGAAACATGGAGTGGGAAGGGTAGCCAGCACCTCTGGACTATCATTGGTAAAGATCTCTTGGTTTATTGCAAGGTATAACTTCTCTCTACAAGTTTTGCCTCCCTTATCCTTGGGCTGTAATGGTAAGATATTACTTCAACATTTGTATGACTGAAGTATTCAGTGTGCAGAGAACACAAAATAAGACATTATTGAATAAATCAAATCAGCTAGGAGAAAGAAGCCTGGGCTACTGATGGATTTTTTAAGCATGCTTCATTTATTAAATCTCCCTATTTTAAATTTACATGAGAGACTGCTACAGATTCTCCTCTCTGCTCTAACAGAGGCAGAGATTCCAGAGCTGGGAGCAGTTCCTCTGAATTTTGGAGTGCCAGCACCTACCTGACACATTCACTGTTGGCCCATTTCTGTTTAGAGGAGCTGAAGTGTCGTTGCCATCAGCTATTTCAAATGCAAGACACAAATGGTGTCTGTTTCAAGGAATGCAAGATTTTTTTCTGCCCCACACTGCAAAACTGACACTTGCATTAGCTGCTTTTAATGTGTGTTGATGGGATTAAAGTCTGTCTTTATGAAGTTTCCTGCTTAGGCAATGCCATGCTGTCTATGTAAGTGATGGCATAGCTGAGCACAGAAGGCAAGGGATTGGTGTTACTTGGTATGCATTAGGTTTAGCAGGACAAAAGCACTGATTTAAGCTATTTTCATAAGGAAGCAGCTGCATAATCTCACTTGTTGTTTTAGTTGATATACCCCAGAAGTAGTAGCCATTTCCACAGCAGCACATATGGATATGCAATTCTATATACTGGTTTTATTTTATTTGGTATCTAACAATATTTTCTGTGCTTGAAGGAAAAAGGCTTCCTTCATACAGAAGACTTTTTTTTTTTTTTTTTTTCATAGTCCTCAATTTATATTAAATAAAGCAATTTCCTGGCATGTAGGTGCAGATATTTCTTGGAGCATATCTGCTGGAGAGAATAGCCAGTAATCAAACACCATGGCAATGCAGGGTAGTCAAAGCTGTCTGAAACCTCAGTGTTGAGGTCTGAGTTGTGCACAAATATGGGGGTCAGTTGAGGAGCAAAACAGTATGATTTTATTCTTTATATGATACCTTCAATATGTGGGAAGTCATGGAGTGCAAGAGGGAGGTTGTTCTGCCTAACCAGATGGTGGTGTTTGTGAAGGGATTAAAAATAAGGATCGTGGCAGGAACACAAGGGCTGAGAGGGGATCTTATCAATGGCTATAAATATCTGAGGGCTGGGTGTCAAGGTGAAGGTGCCAGACTCTTTTCAGTGGTGCCCAGTGATAGGACAAGGAGCAATAGGTCCAAGCTAGAACACTGAAGGTTCCCCCTCAACACAAAGGGAAGCTTCTTTATGGTGAGGCTGACAGAGCACTGGAACAGGCTGCACAGAGAGTTTGTGTAGTCTCCTTCTCTGAAGCCTTCCAAAACCCACCTGGATGCATCCTGTGCAACCAGCCCTAGGTGACCCTGCTTTGGCAGAGGGGCTGGACTCCAACTCTGGAGGTCCCTTCCAACCTCTAGCATTCTGTGATTCCCACACAGATTTTTGCGGTACAACAGAAGTGCCTCTTCACTACTACTCCTCTACACCTGCAGTAGGCAGTGCAGCTGCAAACATCCATGAGTGGTGCCCGCACAATGGAAGGCACTGAGCTCTGCACAGTGAGATTTCACACTTCCATTCTGACCACTATGTGTATGTTCAAAACCAGCTCTGCACTGAGATTTCACACTTCCATTCTGACCACTATGTGTATGTTCAAAACCAGCTCTGCTCTGAGATTTCACACTTCCATTCTGACCACTATGTGTATGTTCAAAACCAGCTCTGCTCTGAGATTTCACACTTCCATTCTGACCACTATGTGTATGTTCAAAACCAGCTCTGCTCTGAGATTTCACACTTCCATTCTGACCACTATGTGTATGTTCAAAACCAGCTTACCTTCGAGAACACAAAACAGGCAACAAACAGACCCTAAAGGCTTTGAGTAAGAGCTGAAACCTCCCCAAAGCCACAGACACTATTTGGATCAGCTTGGGTGAAAATTTCAATAGGATCTCAGTGCTTATCATGCTTTTAAATGTGTAAAGGCTTAGTCAGCACCCTGGTGCAATGAAAGCTCCATGATTTTTCCACTCTGTCTGAAAAATACCTTCAAACATCATGAAAAAAACCCAAACACAAGAAAACCCAAACAAAACACCTTTTTTATTTTCAGCATAAGTGACTCTGTTTTGCTTTCTGTAACAGTTCTTCAATAATACAGCTGTGCCAGGTGACTGTGGTTATGCTGCTTTAGCATCTTTCCTGGAGTAATTGATTGCCCCTTCCTACTTCCAGTCTATGCCACTGTAAACTCCACATTTTAACAATTTTTTTCTCACACAAAGCAAGCTGGACCTCTCTGCCTCTCTCAATACAGTTAGGCAAGGCAGCAGTCATTTAGGGCCTCTCTAGGCTTATGGCAGCAGATTAAAATTAGATGCTTGAAACTGTCACCACCCTTATCCATCTGCCTTTCTTTCCTACCAGATGCCACTGTCCCTCAGTGATGTACAAGCATCCCATGAATCAACTCCTGAACCACTGCAGCTCTCTGGCTGCTGTGCTAAAGTAAAACAGTCAGCTCTAACTTCACACATCACAGCATGACGATGTTCACTCTGACTGCAGAACTGCAAGGCAGTATTTTACAGAACTTCCAAACTCAAACCCAAACCCATAATGTTATGATTTACAAAAGCCCCAGCCAGCAACCCCACAATTTTTTCTTATTCACATTCATGCCACGTCACTCTCTGCTTGCTTTTTTAAAAGCAGTGCATAAATACCTGTTATCCTGTGAGTTCCCTTTCCCTGCTGTTCCAGACAGACTTTTTGACTATTGATTATGTGTTTCTTCAGGATAACAAAAGAGGTTCTCTAGTGAATAATAAATTGACTCCATTCCTTGTCCTTTTCCATCACTATGAGGTTTGGTTGTTTTTTTTTTTTAAAGGTGGAACAATTTGCTTTTCACTGTTTATGCTGTGCTCTGCAGCAGTAATTTGCTGTCATTTCATGAGATTGGAGGGTAGTGAAAATACCTTTTTAGCAAGCAGTACAGTAATTAACAGCACTAAGAGAGAAACTAGCTGAAGTGGCTGGATGGCACAAAGTGAGCTGATGGGGTGAATGTTTTTGAAGTTAGCTGAAGAGCATTAGTTTGTCCATCCTACTGTCAGAAGTGACACAAGAGCAGCCTTTAACATGTTATCTGTCAGCTGTTACCCTTCAAAAAAATTCAACCAGATGCCTGTCAAAGCACTTAAATCTTGTGTAGCTAGCTCCCCAGGAGCTTTCTTTGCAGGATTTGTGATGGGAGGATGAGTTGTGGACTGAGTCGTCTAACATCTAACAGGAGAATTACCTTCTAATTCTCTCGGTGCTAAAAGGCAAAGAAAAAAAAAAAAACACCAAAAATTAATTCCCTCAAACCACTGACATTTGGAGGCACAGACTGACCCCTGAGCAAGTGTAGAGCTGAGGGCTCCTGAGGACAGTGTAGCTGTCAGTCAGATCTTCCATCATGTCTTGTTACTAACATCTCTCTGTAGCCTGTGCTGGCTGCTGCATTGGGAGTGACAAGAAATTTGCTTTTTAATTAATGTCCTCAGCTATCTTCATGTTCTCAGACTTCCTCCATATGGATCAGCCTGAGGCTTAAGTGTTCCTTAAAGCTTCTATTTTTGTTTAATAACTGGAATTCCCTGGAATAAAGGGAATACTATGGGATTACTTTTATTGGTTAATAAGACTTGCTCTTTTAGCTACAAACTCTTCCAAATTCACCCTAGAGATGCCCAAACCTACCTGCCAACTTCCTTCATGGCAGAAGTGCTGTCTGTAGCAGATGTTCAAGTTCCTGAGTCAGAATCCTAGAAACTGTGAGATTGTTTAAAGCACACATTATAATACTTAACCTTTGGTCTTCTGAGCCTTAAATTTCAACAGGGTTGTGTCTTTTTTTTTTTTTAATACCCTTCCCAAAGTTTAGGACTGAAAAAATGCAGTTTTGTTTTTGTGAGCAGATACTGAGAGTGCATTTGAGATTCTGTATGGACATGATTCTATATGGATCATTGAAGGAAAAGCTCAGAAGCTCAGCTGTCATGAAGCTTTTGGTGCAGTTTAGATTTGGCATGTACAGAAGGACAAACCGTAGCAGGGCAGGGGAGATCAGTGTCCAGGCTTTGGTAAATTAGAGCCTGTGCTAAGTACTATGCAGGGAAATGGGCTTAAGACTCATACATTTGCAACACTTGTGCCTCATATTAAGGATTACACAGACAGAAATAGGACAAGGATCAGTTCTCCAACACTCAGCCTAGTCCAGGTCATATCTGAACCTTTAGGTTTTTCTCAGTCATCTTTGCTAACTCAAATAGGGAAGCTGAACAATTGCTGAGATGATCCCAGGACACTAATCCTGCCAAGACATTTGCTGATCTACAGATGAACATTTGGTGTGCTTTAAAAGAGCATTATCCATTACAGACCTGCTCCTCAGAGAACTACAGGTTGAAAATAATCTACTCCAGAAAGACAAGGACATAACTGAGAGCAGCATCACCTCTAAGATACTACAGTACAGCTGCTCCTGTTCTCTCCTGCCATGAAAGGGCTATTTCAGCATCCCACCTTACAAGCCCTTGAAGAATGCCTGTCCACTTCCTGAGCAAGTTGTTGCAGGTTGCTGATGTTCCTGTGCCTCAAGGAGGATGGTGGTAGCCCTGGGGGGAGCTGTGTGTCCTTTGGAATGGGTCCTAGAAAGTGCTTCAGTGAAGGATAGCTTTCGTTTGCATTCCTTAGCATCTCATCTTTTTCCCAGCAGGAGCCAGCATGTGCAGTCTAAGCTTCTCTTTGCTGCTGCCTGTCAAAGGCCTGAGTGAGAGTATCCAAATGAAGGGGAAAGATATTCTGAGCAGCCTCCCTCCACGTTACACCTGGCCTGAGTACTGCTTGTGCTGCTGTTTCCACAAATGTGTATTGTTTCCAACATGTGGCCTGTTCTGATCCCAGGTGTCTTGGTGATGCATAGGAATTTAGCTCCAGGGTTATGGATAAAGTCATAAGTGTAAAATCTCCCCATCGGTTGTTAATCTGAGTGAATTTTTGGGGCAGGAAGAGGTACTTTGAAGATCTTTGCCTTCAGGATTGTAGTACTTGCTACAAGCAGTGATGCCCCATGCTAAGATGCCTGCAGTTTGTGAGGGGTGCAGCCTGTGGGAAATTATTCTGGACTAGCACAAAGGGGAGTGAGTGCTACATAGGCAAGTTATTTTGACATCTCTTGTTTATACTAATTTGAATAGGCACAGATGGAAAAGGCTTTGTCTGGGCCTGCCAAGTTTATTCCAGTCCAAAGGAGGAGGAGGAAGAGAGTAGGTAGCTCACTTCTGCTGTCATGTGCCACAGGGTAAGCTCTTGGGGCTGGTGGTGGCACAGTTTCTGTTTGGCCAGGCAGGGCATTAGAAGAAGGGAAGGAATCAAAGCACACTGAGTGAGATAGAAACTCTTTGCCCACCCCTCATGTGAGTGTAGGACATCAGAACAGAGACTGCTTTCCCCCACACACATTGGAGAACAAGCTCCTCCAGAAAAATGGAGCTATTTAGATATCTCCATGGCAAGGGAGAAAGGAGGACAGTTAGTGTCTCAGGCATTGCCCTGCTCCAAAAACAGGCCAATAGTGACTTCTGCTGCACTACTGGAACCCACTGGGCTTTGCAGGTGAAGCCTGCCCTGGGCTTGCACAGAACAGCAGTGTGCCATGTCTGCTCTCAGCTCAGAGGGTTTGCATGTGGTTTGAGTTTTTTTGAAAACCCAAAGGGCTGGAAGTCCTGCTTTAACTCCTGAGCTCCACAGCACAGCTACTGGTAGTGTTTGGGCCCTTCCTCGGTAGCTGCACAGGACAATATTTCATGGCATGATCCCCCACTGCATCTGTTCACAAAAGGGTTTCCCTTCTAAGGAAAAGGAGTGAAGGGAATGCCATGCACTGTATGGAACAAGCCTGTAGGCTTGTGAATGTGACATGGGAACAGAAAGATGTTTCTACAGTCATGCTGGGAAAACAAGGCAATGTGCTTCGAGCATATGGGGTACATAGATCAATCTACTGCTCTGCAAATCACTCTTGCACTGCAAAGAGGCAGCCCTGATGATTGATTTATTTCTGTGAACAGATCCTCTTTATGTAATGAAAAGATCCAAGAGCAAACTACAGAAGTGGAGAGTCACAGGGCCAGGTGCGTCTCCTGTGTAGATCCATGAATAGGGTCTGTTTGGTCCCTAGAACAGGGAGCAGCTGTAGCAACACTGAAAGAGCAATATCTGTGAGGCAGGTGTCTGACTGTGCAGGTTGGATGTGCCATACCCAACCACCCTCCTCAAGTCTGCCAGCTTAAACTGACTCAGTCAGCAATGTGCACTGGGGATAGAGTGTACAAGAATCAAAGGGCTTCCTCCACTTACTGAATGGAGAGCCCATCAGCCAGCTGTGCCTCCAAAACAATCCTTGTCCTGTTTCACAGCCTCCCCAGGTGTTATCCCTGTGTTCTGTGGTCCTAAACTCTGGGCAGTGCTGCTGTCCAAGCACCTTTTCTTGTATATAATCCAATTTCTTGCTTCATCTATAGGTAGCACAGAGACCAGCTCTCTGCAGCTGCCTTTTACATATTTGAAGGCTGTTTCCCATTAATCTTATCTCTTGATTAAGCAGGCTCAGATCCTTGAGGCTTCCTGCTCAGCTGCTTGACAGGCTGTATGATAGATTTTCAGCTGCCAGATGAGTCTTATATATAACAGCTCAGCTGTAAAGAGTTGCTGTGTAAGCTTTATACCAATGTGCCACCAAAGCCTTTTGTTGACAGCAAGTGGAGGTGCTACACAGATGTTGGGACACGTATTGAGGTAATTCAGCACTGTTGGTGCCATGAGCTCTGCACTTGGCATCAGTTGCAGTGTTAGTGTTCTAATGCTCAGGGCCAACAAATGCAAGCTAGCAAAGGGGGTGGTTGCTAGATGTTTCATTTAGATGATGTGGATGACCTAAGAAAGTTGGTAATAAAGACAACTGAAAGGAGGAAGTGAAGAGACCAAGGAAATCTATCTAAAGTTGGGTATAATGCTTCCTTTCCTTTGTTTAGAGATGTGGTTCTTGCTGGAGAAGATGTCCAGAGCCCTAACTGGAGATGATAGGAAGGGACAATATGGTGAATATCCAAGTGGAAGTATCAGAATGGGAATAAGTCATCCAGAACCAATGACTGAGATGTTAATGTCCTTCTCTGAGTTAGATTGATTCTAATTGCAAACATAAGTCAGTTGATTGTATTCAGTCTTTATTTATGATCAGTTCTGATTACACAAATTATGACAAATACGAATTAGGTTGTAACTAGCCCAGCAATAAGCTCTATGTTGCTAGGTAACAAGCCAACATTAGTTCTAACAACCCAATAAAGGGGAAGCAACTGAGCTATTGTTGGTCTTTGTTCTTGCTCCTTTTTCTTTAGGCTTACTGCTAAGAGCCTTTTAAATGTCTTCTCCCTAGTACTTGATTTTCTGGGAGGAAGGGTAAATGTTTTGTGTTTCAAGCAGGCACCTTTGCACAGTGCTCCTTTTGACAAACATTTTTTGGAGCAGTGGCCATGGGACCAGCTGCCTCAGTGCTGTGAAGTGGTGCACTCCTGAATAGTGAAATCATTGCAGAGCAGCCCTGAACCCAGCAAGCTTTGGTGTCTTCCAGTTCCACTGCTTGCAAGGTTTAACTTGGCTCTGCCTTCACTGTTGTCAGATTGTCTGCTGTCCCTGAGTTACTGGAATGGAAATGATCTGGTGGGTGTTAATCTGACACTTTTTTTTGGTGTCTTCATATGAATCCCAAGGGCTACTTTTTGTGCTAGATAAGGCTGTATCCCAGCAGTGAGTAAGCTCACTGAGCTGAGGTCCAACTCTGCAACTGATGCCAACTCTGAAAAACCTGTTGATATGAGCTTGGCACGAGGCTCCTGCTCGGTACAGGGTCACAAAGTAATGTTGGAAGCCAGAGAAAGTAGTCTGGCAGAGCCATTGCTAAGATGAGTTTAGCGTAGTCTGACAGTGGACATCCTAACCGAAAAAGCTCCAGGCTTGCTTGGGTTGGTGTTGCACAGATGATCAAGCCAGGAGACAAACCCCAAGCAGCCTGTTCCCCACTGAGTATTGGAGAAGGCAAGCTTTTAATCAACCTGAAAATATCCTGAACAGTGCACTGAAGCATCTTTGCTTTGGAGATATGTCAGGGATACTTTCAATCTTTTATCTTCCCTGGAACAGCAGGAGAAATGCCACTGAAATAAGCCCTGTAATTTCTCCTCTGTAATTATACCTGTCACCACTTCCGATGGAGCTGATATAAATAGCCAGCTCTGCCTTCTGTCTGCATTGTAGGCTCTCTAATACAAAACAAAAAGGAGAGGGAAAAACTGTCTGCCCCTCTCTTTGATGGTAAGACCAGTCTAGAAGAAAAAAATAAGTAAAGGAAGCTTTCACGCACTGCTAATCTGTATTTCTAAGCTTGACACTGTATGCAACACATTTCTCTTGTAAGTAATCTGGTTTGCTAAGAGTAGCTGTCTGTAGGATTTAGCTCACATGATGAAGTCAGATATGAAACCAAAAGGCATGTATGTTAAATATATGCTTTTATTTTTGCATGCTGGGTATCTGCTCTTAAATCCAAGTTTGTCTGGAAACAAAAGGCAGGCCTGTGCCAATGTGAAATGCAAATTGCCATCCTTTAGTCAGCATTCATCTGAATTCCTCACCTAAGCCAAGGGGAATTCACAGCTCTTCCCTGGAGTTGTAGGAGTTGATGCATTCCAGCAGAGAAATAACAATATATAGTTCCAGCTTGACTATATTGGGCCAAATTTACTAGCAGTGTAAACTCCTGCAGTCTAGGTGCTGCCAGTGCAGCAGTAGCATAATGTTAGATGAAGATATTAAATGTTGACCCAATGACTGAGTAATTATCACCTGCCTTGGGATGAAGTAAACCAATGGCTTGGTTGATCATTATTAACTCTTACTGGATGTCAGCAGCTTTGCTAGCACAACTAGCTTGGTGGATTTAAGATCCATAAACTATTTCCAGCCTCACCAGTTTCAGTGGCAAACACAACATGTAGTGTTGTGACCTTGCCTTTAATAAGCAATAAATAGTCATAAAACACATGAGTACTTCAAGAAAAAAGCTCATGTACTTTCAACTCCTTCTCTGTTCTCAAGAGAGGAAACATCCCATGGGGGGAAAAAGTGAATTCATGCATTTATAGAGGATGTTCAGATACTGTGGTGATGATTTGTCCCAACCAGAAATTTCTAGCAAGAAATGAATGAGAAGGGAGGAAAGGTTTGTTTATCTTAATGACACAAGTTTCATAGTTCCTCACATTAGAGTTTCTTTAAGTTTCCCAGTTGGTGCAGAGAGCTTTATCTACCACAAACTCCTACCAAGGGAGGAGATAAAGGCAACACAAATCAGATCTGTGCAGAATGTGGCCCATGGTTTAGCTTATATCGCTGAGCACCACTTTCATTTTCTTTGGTGGTCCATAAATTAACTTCAAAACCTGTGACAATCATTAAACAGCAGAGACATCTCCACCCTGCTTACACAACATAGCATGAGGGACATTCTAAATCTCTAACCTCTTCACAACACCCACTTCCATGCTCGAGTGATTGGTGCTGCCTCACCCAGCTGCTTTCTGCTCTTGAAGCACAGATGTCATTTTTCCATTTGTGGCTGAGTTGAAGATTGTCAAAATCCAGCAGAGAGCTGTAACTAAGTGTACGTTCCTTTTTGTGCCTTGGAGTATTCACAGACCCACCAGAGTCTCCAGTGGGTGCTTGCAAATGGGAACTCCTCCTCCTCCTCTGGAGAAGTCACTTGTGCAGTCAGGTCCCCCAGTACGAGACAATGGACGTTACAAATCTCTCCGCACTTCTTCCCAGTTTGGATATTTTCAGCAAAAAAAAAAAAAAAAGAAAGTATCAACTAGGGCTCAAATCTTGATTTGTCTGAACAGCTCAGTATCGAGAAACCCATGACATGAGTCAAGGTAGCAATTGTTACTCTATAGCAAGAGACAGAACGAAAACAGGGCCACTGGGCAAAGCATCAATTAGACCTCTTAGCCAGCCGTAGAAGTAAAAGCTCTCAAAACAAAATTGCATTTGCAATGCTCTGAATCGTGAAGGATGTTGTACCAGGTGTCGGGGGGGGGGGGGGAGGGGGGGGGTGGAGCAAGAACACAAGATTTTTGCCTGTGCTTTTCTGCTTTTTTTTCCTGAAGCAGTTAAATGTTGTCATTTCAAAGTAATTGAAACAGCCCCAGTGACTTGTCTGCGGTTTTGTCTAGCAAAACTGTGCATCCCAGAAGCAGATTGTACTGCTGTTGATATAATCTAAGGTGATAAACGTGTGCTAATAAGCCTGGTGGACTTGATTTAAGCTTGGAGAGGCTGTTACAGAAATCCTGCTGCCTTCTGTATGTGATGGGGGCAGCTGAAACCCCGTGGCCAGGAAAGGAGATTACTGCATGCTGTGAAGTGCTAAGTGCCTGTAAGCTCACAAACAGAATTTCTTACATACAAAAAGACATCCTAAGACAAGCCATGCATCAAAACTGCTGTGATTCAAAGATTCCTGGTAATTGCTTTCATTTTTGCAAGCACATTTAGTAATGTCTACAACTGCCTGTCTTCTCTACATCTCAACACCTATTTTCTGAGATTCTCCCTTGACTGTTCTTTTTTTTTTTTTCCTTTTTCCACAGGGTACCATGCCTAGGAGGGGGTGGGACTAGTTCCTCTCTTTAACAGTTTATTTTCCTTTCCCTGGCAGCTCAGTAATCCATCTCTCTCATTTCAGTGTTCAAAGCTTGAGAGTTTTCTTCCAGGGCTGTGGCCTTCTGCAATGCAGGAATAACACTGATGTATCCCAGCTCTAAACTCTCATTAAAGCAATAGCATCTGCAGGAGAAAGATTTGTTACTTCTGAGAACTTGTTACAAATGTTCTCACTGTCTTTCTCTGCTCATCCACAGCACCAGGTATGTCAGTTCAGCCTGTCCTTTCTCTTAGGATATGGCTTAAGGAGCATCTTACTAAGCTCTTGGCGTGTTTATGAAGAATAATAAGCCCACACTGAGTGAGGAGCACGTATGGATCAGAAAGCCACCCCCTCCCCTCAGCAGCAAACAAGACCCTTCTTCTCCCACCCTTGGTGTATTTCCTTCTCACTCCTCAGGTTGCCATTCTTTGTCACTTGGCAATGAGCAGGGCCTTGGCTAATAAAGGAGGCAGCAAATCTGAGACATTCAAATGTCACTGGCTGAGGGAGGTAACAGCCTGTTGCTGTATTGACATCCCCCTTCAGAAGCAGGGGCCCTTCCACTCTGTTTCTCATGCAGCCCTCTTTGCTGCTGCCTCCAGTTGATTTCTGCCTTTTTGTTTTTCTTTTGGAGAGCAGAATAACACAGCTCATGGATTTGTTTTAATTATTCATTTGATTAATATTCTTACCAAACACTACAAGTGCGTTCCCCTGAGCACTGCTTTTTGAGAGACTGGAATTGCACAGCTTACCTAAGCTTTGCAAAAAAAAAAAAAAAAACAACAACAAAAAAAAAACTGAGGAAGCCCTGGTGGGTTTGTAGAACAGAAGTGATGAACAATTAAGATCTGTGAAGGTTTAGCTATTTTCTGCAAGAGTTAATGGATACAAATGCACAGAGAGCGAACGTGGCTGCTGCTTCGCTGCATCTCGGAGCTCTGAACCTGGACCATCAGGTGTATGCCAAAAGCTCTTTACTGGGCTGATTGAGAAATCTAAATGTAATCCACTTACAGGACAAACCCATGATGCTTGCAGGTTCTGGGAATGTTTTGCAAAACGCTAACAGCCACTTAAATATGCATGAAAAAGGAGCACAGCGTGACCCTGGTGAATAGCAGCAAATCAAATCCAAGCTGTGCTCCTCCAAGAACACAGCCAAAAAAGAAACTGCTGGGGTTTTTATTTATTATTTTTACTAGCTCTGATACTTAGTGGTTCTGAAAAGTAGTCTGTGAGTGTTTCTTGTGTGCAATATATACTCAAAAAGCAGGGCCATGTGCATTTTATTTCGTTGAAGGATCATGACAAAGGCTTCTTTTGCCCAAGTCAGTCACATAACATTGTGGTCCTAATGCCCTCTAATCACTATAATTAATCATGCCCACGAGATGTGTTACCCAGAGAAGGGAATGGTAGTTGGAATCTAGATAACCTAGACTTAGAGATACATCATTAAATGGGAAAAATCTGCTGCATGATTTGTCTGCCATGACACAGCAGAGTTGTGATGGAGTAGCGAAGTGGTCTCTAGAACAGCCCTTCTGGTCTGTAGTGAGCTGGTAGCAGAAGCAAGTTCAGAGAAAATATGCTAGTCTGTTGCTGAGTGGAAAGGACAAAGCCAGCCCAGTGACTGGAAAAAGACTAATGGTATGTTGACCCTTCATCTACTATGCCCTGAGTCACCATCTTTGCCTCTCAGCTTCATCTCTTTGCAAAGATGATTCATTTTGGAATTTGGTTCCATGGGCATGAAAGGCAGAAGGCAAGCAGGAAAAGCCAACCCTTGTTTACTAAAGGCTGGTTACACTTGACTAACCTGAGATCATTCCAGCATGAAATGACTGACTGTCAGACTCCTAGCTTCACTAAGGTTTTTGCCAGCTCCTGCAACATTGTATGGGTTGGACAAACAGGCTGTTAAAGCCCAGTAGTCCAGACAATTTTCAAGCTATGAGTAGGAATCAGTGTCTTGAACCTGTCTTGAACCTCTTAACAGTTGCAGTTAAGAATACTGTGTCATACCAGAGCCAGTAGTGTTCAACATTTACATTATCAACTTGTAATGAGAGAAGGAGGAAGTAGTTCTTCACCATGAGAGTGGTGACAGCCTGGAATGGGTTGTCCAGGGAGGTGGCTGAGGCCCCATCCCTGGAGGTGTTTAAGGCCAGGCTGGATGAGGCTCTGGCCAGCCTGATCTAGTGTGAGGTGTCCCTGCCCATGGCAGGGGGGTTGGAACTGGATGATCCTTGTTGTCCCTTCCAATCCTGACTGATTCTATGATTCTAAGGCATCTTTGAGAAGTGTGTGGACAACAAAAACTAGGATGGCAGGATTAATATGCCAAGTGATAGAGCAAGGCAGTGGAACTGAACTCTATTCCCCAGGGGGAAGTTGTAAAGCAAGGTGCCAGTGTGTGTTGCAGCTAGGGAGAAGGACATCAGGAAAAACTTATTTGCTAGAGGGTGTTGCAACACAGCAACAACAGCAGTTCACCCAGAGAATTTGAGTTATTAATTTTGGAGCTTTTAAGGACTCAGCTAGATGCAGTCACAGTTCATCTAGTGTTGATGATGGTCTTGCTTTAGGAGGAGGTTGGATAACCTCCAAACATGCCTTCCAGCCAGCATTTCTTTGACCCTCTGAACGTGCAAGGGCAGTCTATGGTATGGCACATGTAACTTAAGTCTTGTGGTAATTCCCTCCACTTATTAGACTGATGAATCTATTATTTCAGAGAATTACAACTCCCAAAAATGGACATAGGAGCTCCCAACAGGGATTGAGAATGGAGCTACTTGAGGGAGCTGGGGTTGTTTAGCCTGGAGAAGAGGAGGCTCAGGGGAGACCTTCTTGCTCTCTACAACTACCTGAAAGGAGGTTGTAGACAGGTGGGGGTTGGTCTCTTCTCCCAGGCAATCAGTGGCAGAACAAGAGAACACAGTCTCAAGCTGTGCCAGGGGGAGTTTAAGCTCGAGGTGAGGAGAAAGTTCTCCACAGAAAGAATAATTGGCCATGGAATGTGCTGCCCAGGGAGGTGGTGGAGTCACTGTCCCTGGAGGTGTTGGAAAAAAAAAGCTTGGATGTGGCACTTGGAGCCATGGTTTAGTTGTCAGGAGGTGTTAGGTATTAGGTAATAGGTTGGACTTGATGATCTTTGAGGTCTTTTCCAACCTGGTTGATTCTGTGATCCTGTTAGGAAAATAGCCTGATGGACAAGGCAAGAGAAAAGTGACATGAAATGATTCTGTATAATGTGCAGAAAATTTCCCTAAATAAGATGAGTTTCAGGTATTTCCATAGGGATTAAGCTGTCCTTCAGGTCATCATTAATATTCAATTGACACAATTAAAATTTTATCCTTTCCACTACTATCAAGTGGCCAGATTCTTGCAGTTCTAAAGTGGAGAAAACTCCCCTTGTCTCTGAGAACCTTGCCTTGCCAAGGACTCAGCCTTGCCTATTATTTAGAGCTCCAAAGTCAGGGCTAAAAGAGCCTGTGCAACAATAAAGAGATCAAGATTGCTAATGATAAATCCCTTGGGTGTTTGGCAGAAAAAAACAATAGCAAGTAAAAATAAATAATTAAAAGAAAAAATAACGTACTTTGTTAATATCAGTTGTGAATAACAAGGCTCCTTTGCCCCCAAGATGCCATAGAGACAACTTTTACTCCCCATTATTTGTCCCTCCTGCAGTAAGTGCATTTTGAAGAGCTGTGCTCTACAGCTTTCCTGAGCCTTCATGAACAGGTCTATATAGTGGGTGTAAAGCTCCAAGAAGGACAAAACATCTCTTGAAAACAGTTTGTTCTTTGTTATAAAAGATATTTTTATTAAAAACTATCAGAGAAAATAAAGGGAAGAGAACACAGCAGAAGAAAAATGACACTCAACAGGAAAGGATCTAAAACTGTCAATGAAGCAACAGTCTTTCACTTTGTGTTCTGAAACTTTTTTGGCTCAGTGTCATTTAATTTAGTCTCAGCTGAGCAATAGGACCAAGCTGAGCACCTTCGGGGCTGGAAAGTTGTAACATTTATTGACTTGTCTAAGCCTTGCTCTGTAGTCTGTGGCTCCAGCCCTACTGAACCTATTTTCCTTTATGTATCCTTTGGGTATTTCACTTTCTTTTCATAACTGGCCCATACAGTGAAGCTCAAGGGTTGGTTTTTGTGTGGGGTTTTTTTTCCCCTTTTTTTTTTTCTGATTGTTTGTTTTGGCTGGGTGGGTTGGTTGGTTTCATTGGCATTGTTCTTTTGTTTGTTTTGGGTTTGTTGTGTGTTTGGCTTTTGTTGTTGTTGGCTTTGGTTTTTTTTTGGTTTTGTTTTTTTTTTTTTTAATGCATATTTGCATGTGGTTGATTTGGGAGTTATTTATCCCGTGCCAGAGTTCAGCCTTCTTTCAGAACTGTGCAGCAGTGTCCTAGCAGTTAAGTAGCAGAGGAAACATTCCAGGTGGTTTGTCAGGTTTGTAGGTGTTAACTGAATTTTTTTAATTGTCAGCTGAGAAGGCCATGTTTGGTTCTGTTGTATAAATAAGGAGGCAATGAAGGAGATAAATAAGCTTCTATGAAGGCAGTGCAGATGTAAGGGGGGGAAGCAAAATTGCAGAGAGAGGATGATCCATTGTTCTGGCATATTTTTAGCACTTCTAACCTTTCTCACAGTTGGCTTCTTGCTTTCCTTGCCAGCAGAAATGCATTCTCTTCGCTTCTTCATTTCTCCATTCCCTCCTAATGACCTTCTTTAACCGAAACACAATTAATCTCCTAATAAAAGTTGACAGCAAGAAAACAAATTGCTTGGTCTTGGAGTGTTAAAAAGGATTTGTACAGCACTTGTCTTCCATTAAAGCGGCGTTTGAGTCGTCCGGATGCCTTGCCATAAGTCCCCTCTCTGAATCTGTTAACAACCTTAAAAACCAGAAAATAAGATGATGAGAGGGAGTTTCTTTTTTGTCCTGAACACTGGCTGTTTCATTTCCCAGAGATTTATGTATCAATGTTCTTTGAACCCATCTTTCAAAACACATGCATATTTGATCATCTGGAGACGGAGAGGTGACTAATGATACAATCAGTGTTATAAATGGTGGGCACACTGAGAGGCACAGCTACTTGGCACAAAAACCTCTTCTGTTGCATTTGCAGTTTTCAGTTTTCCTTGCTGCAATCAGGGAGTGATTCTGTCCTGGCCTTTTGAGATCCTTTCTACCACCTCTCCCATCGTGCATCAAGCTTTCTGTGCGCTTCTGGTCTAAATTGCTCTTTTGTGACCTTCCTCAAACTTATCTCTCTTTCTGTTACTGTGCTCATCTCAGCCTCAAGAACAGTATTAGTTTGCATCTTTTTTTTTTTTTTTTGTTAGGATTTGGGATTTGACTTGCCAGCTCTTTACTGTCCTAAGAGCTTTGTTAGATTCCCCTACAGTGCTGTTGGAAGACAGTGAGGACTAGGAGACACATTAGAGATGCTGCTTTTTCCTCCAAATGAAAAAATAGGAAAGCACCTAGGAGCCAGTCCAAAAAACCTACTGTGAGTCTTTCTGTTGACATTCACAGATAGGGAACAGGCTCTTCTAGGTGGAGTGAATCCACTTTAGATCTTGCATGGGCTCAGAGGTGCCCCTCTCTGAAGTATCTCTGTATCTCTTGCTATATTAAAAACTTGGTCAGCCAAACAGGTTACAAGTAGCTACCTGAAAACTTTGTTTCATTCCAGCTATTTTATGGTTGTGCCAGGAAGGATTTAATAAGCACAGTTAAAGCCAGCTGCAGAGTGGTCATTTACTGCTCATTTCTCTTGTGTATTCTTTAGATCTGTTCTTGCAAACACCAACAGCTTCCAAGAAGGTTTAGCAGGAGGACATTTGGTATATACCTTGTCAATTTCTTCTGGGGAAAAAACCTACCTATTTTTAAAATGAGCTCCAGTTCCTTACAGGGATCTTCATGCAAGTGTTTCTTCCTCTGCTTCGTTCATTCCTGCCTTTCTCCACCCAGGAAGCTGCTGTCTATGCTTGCTTGCATCCTTCAAGCTTTTGTGAGACAGTGGTCTCCTCCCCCTAACAATATTAGCAGAGGCTCATCAACACTGAGCAACAGAGTTGTTTTTCTTTGCCTGCAATGGCAGGATTGGATCAATTACAGGGGCACCTTACAGCCCAAATAATAGAATATGTCACTTCTTGTTTGATGTAATTAAGGTGAATTTTCATCTCCTGTTCTCTTGTGCTAGTAATAGCTAATGACAGCAGTGCTGTGGCTTTCATATTAGGGCAGTACAACAGGGGGAGTTGCAGCTGGTTTGCTTTGGGGGACCCAACCTGGGTGAAGATGGCAGAAAATCTTTTCACTGATGAGTTGGTATTTGCTGATACTTCTAATTTGTATGTCTAGAGAACATTTTACCTTTATACTAACAGGTGAGGAACCCTTGAATGATCATCTACATCACTAGCATCTCTAGATTATATTAAACCACAGTTTCTCAAATGGAGAAAAACTTCTGAGATATTTACCTTTTCACTTTCAGAAGTGTTATTGCAGTGACAGAGCAGCCCGATTCAACTGGTAGTATTGTTGTCTCTGGGCTGGGAGGTCCAAATTTGATCAGCATCATGGCTGAAGAATGCATCAAGGATGACACTGCAGCACAGTGGATGAGATGTTAAACCTGGCTCCCTTCAGCTCATTCCTCCTGACTAGGCAGGCAGAAGTTAAATATCTCATGACACTGTTTCCCCAAGATAATCTCAGTGTCTTGGCCAATATTTCCTCTCAGAAACTAGTTGTGATGCATAAGACAGAGCTAGTACATCCTCCAAGTAAGTGAATTGCTTTTCTATAGTTAATTTTCCTGGCTTTTTTGTCATGATTGTAACATTAATCTTCCACTTTGATGTAAGAGGTCACCTGAGGAGTTAGTATTGCTTTTACAACCAAAGGATTTTTGTTTTATTTGGAGTATTGCATTTTCTTGGGGGACCTTTTGTTGCTTTTCAAGACAAAGTTAGTCGAAAGAGCTGCTGGGAGTTTGTAGAAATGAAGATCACATCCTTCTGCACAGAGCAGGAGAGCTGATGAATGGCAACAGGCAACATCCTGACTCTGTGACATCTCAGCAGCAGGGTTCAGGCAGAGGACTTGGTGTTGAGCACATGGAGGGGGGGGGGGGAAAGGCATGTAGGTGGATGAATAGGTGCACAGGAACAAAAAGTGCTCTCTGGTGCTCTTCAGAGTAATCATTTCATCACCCTGGAAGAAGCACTCACTATATTCCTCCTCTCCATTATCATTTAAGATGAGACACCGTGCTGCAGCTTGCACAGGTTCACATGCAGATCTCTAGGCACTTGTGCCCTGAAGAGAACGTGCTGGATCAAGGGGCTTTATTCTGTACCATCTCTCCCTAACAGTACTTGTTTTTCTTGACTGTCTAACAGTTTGTGCCATTTTGAGCTGCAGATCCCACCGAGTGTGCAGGCACGTGGAGAGAGGCATGTGGTGGAGCACATGAGGGGTGAATGCAGGTTTTTGGAAACATCATGATAGGAGCTGCCAGGCTTTGAGTGTTTTTGAAATTCAGGCCCACTTGTGGGTGCTAAGTACTCAAATGTCTGGCCAGGAATTCCTTTGAAAATCTGGCCCAGATTTTGCTGTCTAGGAGTAGAGAGCAAGTGCTACATCTGTAGTTCCCAGCTGGGGAGGCAGACCACACTGGTGAAGTGAAGCAGAGGGTCCAGAGAAAAAAAGAGATGTGATAGCCCTGAGTCCTGCAGGTGCAGGCAGCCATCCTGCCTGGGAGCTAAGGATTTTGGGGCAGAGATGGATGGATGGGCTTAGTCATATGTATCCACACCTGGCTATGTGTTCACAGTGAAGACACTGTTTTTCTTGTATGTTTTTTATCTCCTTGAACAAGAAGAACTTATATATAGCATGGTCCCAGTGATGAGAATGAAAGTGTTGGCTGACAAAAAGAGACTTCTCTTTACATGAGCTTATGGAAGAGATAGTTTTAGGATTTGGGGAGGTTTTCCTTTTTCCTCATAGTGGAAGTATTGGCAGGAGTTGCTAACTCAACCAGAGTACTGCCATGGAAGAACCTGCCCTCTTCAAACTGGCAGAGATAACACTGGACACCTAAGTGATATGAGTGAAAATGAATCATTGCAGGGATTGGATTATGCACTTTCAGCATGGAAGTTCCAGGCTTTGATGCCACCCTTGAATGAGTAGACCTTTTTTTCTTTCTCAGTAAATCTGTCAGGAAACCCCCCTGCTGGGTTTTATCATGTGATGTGATAACAGAAGGCTGTGATGACAAATCAGAGAGATTGTGCAGGAATGGTGAATGATGCAGGATGATTGTCACAGCTCTGATGTTGGGTAGAGAGTAGCACTGTGTGACATTAATGAACTGGGGCATGTTAGATGCAAGTCCTGCTAACCCAGACAGGAACAAAATAGAACCAGAAGTGACAAAGGAGCTTGTTTCCCATCAAGACCAACCAACCATTACCACATTATTGCTGTATTCTGTTTTTCTCATTCAAATGCATAGTGGCAGCAGTTTACACCAGGAATCAAAGGTGATTATTTTTCCATAGAGTTGTCAAGCAGGACATAAAGCCTTCTACTACTGTCCTGACAAATGTGCTTATTGTCATCAAAATCACCAGGGAAATTATGAAGTATGTATTCCTCTGTAAATAAGAGCAGCTGAACACAAAGGAAAAGGCCTTTGGTCACTGTAGTGTTTAAGTGGTGTCTGCTGGGATATTGCTATTACAGGGATTAAATTTACTGCTCAGGGCAGATTCTAATGTGTGTCTGTACAGGTACATTATGGTCATACAAGTGACAACCACACACCCTTGACCATACTAATTCATTGCTGGCCACTAGTGAAGAGGACAAGCATCTGATGGAAAATACCCAGCTTGCTGACAGCAACATCTAGGACAAAGCTATGCCTGTTTCATATGATGCTGTGGAAAACCTATGCTAGAACAGCTCCTGGGTGCTTCATTTTGTTTAATTGCTTTGCTAATTTTCGAACTGAGGAACAGGGGTGGGGAAGCCACAGCCCCTCAGCCAGGTTCAGACTGCAATTTCAAATGGTACAGTCAGCAACAGTGTGGGGTTTGGATCCTTAGTTAAGGGTTTAGTACTGAAAGGTAATAAATTGATGAAAAGTAACCAAGTGTGTGTTGATACATGGGCCACCAAAGGTGAAATTAAGGCTCCTCCAACCTTCTGCAGGAAAGATGCCTGCTACCCTCCAAGTCTGAGATAGTGAAGAAACTCTTACTTTGTAAATCCAGGAGCTTTGCAGTATAGTTCAGACTGAAGGTGGAGAACAGCAGCTGCTTGTCCAACCTGGAGACACAGCTGCAGTGTCTCAGACTCAGTGAGGTGAATGGATTTCTATTCTGCAATGCAGCCATGCATCTCTGCAGAAACCTGCCTGCCTGATTACACAGCCCAAGTGAATTGCACTCCAAATCTCAGTGGCATGATAGAACCTCATGAAAAAAATATTTGAAAGAAACAGAAGCACAGACTTTTGGGGACTGTGTACTTTGTGCCTGGATGATCCGTACAGATATGTCCACTCAGCAGCTTTGTGGAAGAGTAGCACTTTGCACCACTTCAAACTTGCCCTGCATGGGGACATCATTCCAAAGACTTGAATTTGTTGCTATTACATTTGGGTATTAAGCCAAAACATCAGAGACTGGAAGTCATGTACCTAACTTAGTGGCAACAGTGACAAATGCTTTCAGAAGATGATTATGATGTTTTTCAGGGTTAATTAACTTCTGGAATTGTTTTGTTTTGTTTTGCTATCAAGGACTTCAGACTCTGGCCCTTTGTCTCCAAAGGTGTGGGGGTTGATGCCAAGCCTGGTAAATTATATAAGAGGCAGGGGAACTACATGTTACCTAGGATGCTATGAGTATGCTTGCCAATTATTCTTCAGTGGAAGGAGAAGACACTCTCAAGGATGAGTAGTCCCTTGAGATTGTGCATAACCCCTGGAGACACTTTATGTGGCTCAGGGAGTCTGGGGTAAGCAGGTGTCTAACTCTAAAAGCAGGGCAGCCTAGGACCTGCTTTATCTTTGCAGCATGCAAGGTCTTGGGGGTCGTTTGCTGCCTTGCAAGGTTTGAAAGGACAGGAAAGAAGTGGGAATAAATTACAAGCTTGTCCCAAAGTGTCCCTCTTCTTCATAACTAAAGGCTGTCAGCCTCTGTCCCTTGTCAGCAGCCTGCTGTTAATGTTGGTGCTTTTTTAGGAGCTTACTGGCAGCCCAGAGGGACCAGAAACTTCCTAGAACAAAGCCACTTCCTGGGTTTGTTTTTGTTGCACATAGAACAGCAAGGCTATGCAAAAGGCTTTGGCTGTGTGCTCATGTCAGATGTATTCACCTCCTGAATTAGACCAGGGGAGTTTTATCTCAGGCAGTCAGCTAGCAAGTCTATTAAAACAGAGTGGACAAGGACACATAATTTGCTTAGTGCTGCAGTGAAGGGTGATGTTGTGAAGGCTCTGTCTTTGGTGATGAATGTTTCATGACCAAATCTCTGTAGAATGGGATGCTGGCCACATAGTAAGTGGTTGAAAAGATTGCCCAGGTTTACCTGGTTGTTTGCCCTGAGCTATGTGTGGCAAAGCAGCACAGGACTGCTCTCTGCTTTGAAAAGTGGCTTCTCTGATAAGGCTGCTCTAGGATCATGTGTTGTACAGTCAAATTCTACTCCACAACCCCTGAATCCTAATGCAGGTTCTAGATGAGAAGTGCTAAATAGCAACTCATGCTCTACAGACTGCTTACTATTCAAAGAGGTGGAGAGGGGGTCACATTTCAGGTTATTCCCAAAGACCAACAAAGATGGAAACCCTCTAGCAAGCCTGGAAGCTCCATGGATGTTCTCAGTGTAGGTGCAGAGAGCTGTCTGAAAGTGCATCCTGGGTATTTTTTTTTTTATATAGGAAGACACATGTGGATGTTAAAGGAGAGGTTTCTTGCCAGGAAGGATGTGAACAAAAACAGTGTAGGCTCCACAATCTAGACAAAATATTTGATGCCAGTAAAATCATGCAGAAAGTCTATCCACATAGACTGCAATTTCAGGGGAAACCCAAGCTGGATCTGAACACCTAGAAGCAGTGTTGCAATATCAGCTGAGCACTCTCAAGGCTCTCATAGTCTATTTTTCAGTAGAGGCAATGAGCCTATACAAATCACCTTATTAATCACACTGCTTTGAGAGTCCAGGAGCAAGTGTGTTCACACCTAGTAAAGGTTCTTCTACCTGATGCTTTGTTGTGCCCCATAAGCAGAACTCAGGTTTTAGCTTTTCTCCCACCTCTGTCCTTGCATGCATGCTGAGTGTTTCCCCCACTCCAAGTGTATGAATAGTGCTGAGAACTCAAAACATCCTGAGAGGACTCTATGAGAGGAACTGTTGTGATGCTCAGAGTGGTGCATAGGGAGAATGGGTTGTTACCTATGTTTCACCAGGGGGAAACTGGGGGTTCAGGAACCACAATTATTTATTAAGGTCAGGCTGAGACCCAGTGTCCTCATTTGTTGGGCTGTCCTACCTTCTGCTAAGCAGCTGGTGACAAGGCATACTGTGGGGGACCCAGCAGATGGTATTGAGGAATGGTGCATAATGAGGCATGCAAGGAAGTGTGGGAAGTAGGTGCAATGGAGAATGCTGCCCAGATACTGCTGTGATACTCTCTTAAGTGCTAATATCAAACATGTAGCAAAAAGACTCCGTGTGCTTCTCCCCAGCCTTACATGCCAGAGCCTTTGCTCTTCAAGGGAGCCTCAGTTCTCTTCTCTAGTCTATTTTTCTAGATATTATATTGGCATGATTTAATTGGTTTTAATTAGCCCCAATGGGGATGGGGGCACATCTGCCACTTGCCTGCAATATCCTAATCAAAGAAGGGTGCACGTTGTGGAATATCAGATTTGCACTCGTCCTCACTGAAACAAGAGACTAAACCTCAGGAGAGAACTCATCATCTAGCAAGCACCTGAGCACAGCTGTAGCAAGTCTCTCCTTGTCACTGCTTGGATGATTAGTGACATATCATTTGTTTGCTGCACAAAGCGTGCAAGTTGAGGGAACAAAGCTGGTAATTAGAGCAACACAGCTCAGATGAGACACATTCTGCCTGAGCATCCAAACTAAACACTTGGCTCTGCTTCTCTGGATGGCATTTCTCCTACGCCTACCCTAGAACAGCTACCAAGCTGATTCCAGGCCAGGGGAGAAGAGTAAAAGGGGCTAACAAGGGACATCCTTCTGCCTCAAAGTGCTACTCAGTGGTTTAGATCTCCATCCAAAAGGAAAAGCTTGCAGGTATTTTGTGAAGTAAAAATGTGCAGTTGTTTCAGCTGCACAACCTTAGCATCTTGCATGTACCAAGATGAAGAACTTTCTATAAAGATATTCCTAAACCAGGAATTGCAGTGTACACAGAGTGTTGAAATGAATGTGAGCCCTTCAGCATGCTCTAAGAAATACCACTGTGGGACTTGCATGAGCCAGTAGAGAAATGAACTGTAAAGCCCAAGGGGGCTAGTGCAAAATTTCTAGCATCAGCCTTCTTTGGTTCAAACCAGATGCCCTTTATTTTGATTTTTCTCTGACAGAAGTGCTCTACTATTACAGGAAGCTTTAACAGAGCAAACACTCCATCTATGCAGGTAGATATTTATCAGTAATAGTCTAGAGCTAAACCTTTTCCAGAAGTCATATGGCCACCAAAACTGGGATCTCTTGAAAGGGCAGAGAAAGCTTTTTACTGGTTTTAGGCATTAACTGCATCTCTCTTGCTGATGTATCTGGCATCTCTGTGCATTAGAGGATTATTTGGAGAAGATGTTTTAGTATGTGTGGCATATCCCAGATAAAAGACAAAATGTTCTGTCTATTGCTGCTTTTAAGAGAGTCTCCTGCTCATGGATTAGAACATGTTTAAATTTAGGTGAAAACAAAAATATCAGCTGTATTTAAAGACATTGATGAGCAAGTCAGAAAGTACCAGGCAGTACATGTTCCTTAAACACTCAGCTGCCTCCCGTCCTCTCAAAGCTCTTAAGGAACATGGTGGATGTGGCTCTTTAATGTGTAATTGTCATTGTATGTCACTGAAAGGTTCACCAGGGGACCCAAATGTGACCACATGAGCCCCAGCATGGACTCACCAAAGTTCCTTCCCAGCCACCCAAAGGGTTGCCATAGCAAGATCTGCTCCAGTCTGCTAATTCACTCAGGCTGTGTGTTGCTGGCTGTGCTGGGGCAGGGTAGGCTGAAGCAGGTATATTTGTGCATGATTTTAAGGAGCAATTTGTGCATCAGAACAACATGTTATCAGTCAAGAATATATATTTATAGAAGTATAAATAAAGCAACCAAAAGCTCTCAGAGATAACTTTGTTGTAATTTGGGAGCAACTACAGCTTAGGACAAGCAAAAGATAGGGAAGTAAAAAAAGGGACTCAGAGAATGACTAATGACTAGGGACAGGGAATGCAGGTTGTTGGCAAAACTAAGGGCAATTTAAATGGAGTTTGGGCTAAGATGTTTGTTAGCAGTCACCCCTAATTGTAGGTTTGTCTGAATTTAGTTGTTTTCTGTCTGACAGCTCAGAGGTGTGCTAGAACCTACATCCACAGGTCTTATGTTATTCCTCAGAGAAACAGCTGGAGGGATGCTTCAGTAAAATGGTGCTAGTGAGAAGGATGAATATTGGAGTATTGGGATGAATATTTAAGTCTGAGTATTGGGCTGCCTGAGCTAGCAAACTGGAAAATACCACTCTGTAGCAGCATGGCAAATGCAAAGGAGTGCCCCCTGTAGCTAGAGACTGGACACTTGCAGAAATAAAGTGAAAGATCACTTAGGTCTATTTTAGTCCACCTGAATGTGCTTAGCTATAGGCAGATATCTGCACTTCCTTCCCCTCCATCTGCTGTCCGAAAGTAAAATAAATGAAATCAGAACAACGTCAAAAAATCTCCTGATAGCAGCATATCTAAACAAGATTCTGGGAAGTATGCCTTGACCTTCAGCCATTCTCTGTGAGGGAAAATATTGGGTTCCAGTATTGCTTATTTGCCCTGAGTGAAGGAGAATATTCTCTCCATCTCAGAGTTCTCCATCTTCGCTGAACTTTTTAGCTTAGTCATCAGCACAGACTTCTTCTCAGCCAAAGTAATGCATTTTGCCACCTAAGAAATGACAAGCAGCTGAAGAAGTGCACATCATTTGCTGACTGCATGCTAGCTATTTTCAGAGACAAGGGCAGCGCTGGGAAAGGGAAGAAGAATCCATATTTTTATTTCTTTGTCTTGGGCGTCTTTAAGGGCAGGAGTTGACACTGGTGGAATTATCACCACCACCCCATGCGCCACAACGTGCTGTGCCAAAACCTGAACTGCCTGTGATGCCTTATCAGGGTGTATTTACTGCTCTTCTGCTCTGGGCTTTGGCTGTACTGGACTGAAAGAGCAACTTTTGGACTTCACAGGATGTTAGGGGTTGGAAGGGGCCTCTGAAGATTGAGCCCAACCCCCCTGCCATAGCAGGACCATAGAATCCAGCACAAGTTGCACAGGAATGCATCCAGATGGGTCTTGGAAGTCTCTAGAGAAGGAAACTCCACAACCTCTCCGGGGAGCCTGTTCCAGTGCTCTGTGACCCTCACAATGAAGAAGTTCCTCCTCATGTTGAGGTGGAACCTCCTGTGTTGTAATTTTATATCCATTCGCCCTTGTCCCATCACAGGGTGCAACTGAGCAGAGCCTGTCCCCTCTTTCTTGACCCCCAGCCATCAGATATGTATAAACATTCATTAAATCCCCTCTGTCTTCTCCAGACTAAAAAGCCCCAGGGCTCTCAGCCTCTCATAAGGCACATGCTCCAGTCCCTTCAGCATCCTTGTTAGACTCTCTTGAGTAGATCCCTGTTCCTCTTGAACTGGGCAGCCCAAAACTGGATGCAATATTCCAGGTGAGGTCACACCAGGGCAGAGCAGAGGGGGAGGAGAACCTTACTTACACTCCTGCTTATTTGCTGCCTTAATCTTATCATGACTGTTAATGATCAACTGATATATAGCTCTTCACCCATTTTAGCCATGTGAGAAGCTGATGCAAAGAGCTGGGGACCTTTTCTATGCCCTGAATGAGGTATCAGGTCCATGGGCAATGAAAATTGAGAACAAAACTTCAAACATATGACATTGCTCTGTGGCTCTGCTGCAAAGCAACTCAGTAAAATATCACCTTATCAGAGAAGAAATGAAGTCAGTCTGAGTGTGTCTGAGCTGACCACAGGAGATTCAGTGAGGTTAGCCAACACATGTCTAAGTGCCTAATTGGTATTCATTTCTTCCAAGTAGTAAAGAATCTAGAAGCCATCTTACTATGATTACCTTTCAATGTCTCTTTAATATTTTTTAAAATGTATTAGCTGGATTATCAATTACAGCATAGATCTCAGTGTGGCATCTTGACCTCAGGGATTTCATTTCTCCTTAGAGGCTGGAGAGAAGAGGGTTTTATGCAAAGATTCCTTTGCAGAAATGCCAGAAGAGCTGGCAGTGTTTGCTGCTAGCCAGAAGACTCCATTTTGAGCCCAGTGGGCCCCTATCAAACATGATTCACCTGGCCAGTGACAAATAGGATCTGAACTCAACAAAATTTAATCAAAAGGGGATAATGTCAGCAATTTCAGTCCAGGCTCTTGCATGGATTTAGGGTGAGCTTTTTGCTTTCATAAGCTCTCAAATGTCACTTTTCTCTTTTCTTTCCCCTTCTTGAAATACTTTCTGAGCCTGAATTATTGCTGCAATTTGCTTCAACTCCTTCCACATAGGATTTTTTTTTTTTTGTCTAGAAGAGCCCACTCTGAGCCACTGTAGCTGAGATGGTTTCTAAAGTAATTATTGAAAAATAACAGGTGGAAGGGGACAGGTCATTAAATACCTAACTACTTTTTCTTCTGCAAATTATTCAAGTAATCCCTAAACCACAATAATTTTGACTTTTTTTTTTGTTTGTTTGTTTGGGGTTGTTTTTTGTGGGTTTTGTTTTTGTGGGTTTTTTGGGTTTGTTTTTGTTTTGTTTTTCTAAAGTTGAATGTAGAAAGAAAGCTCTTTTTTTATGCAGTGATTTGTTTGCCATTCTCTCTCCTGTGACATTTGTTTTTTGTCTCCTTCTCCATTTGTTTTCTCCCTGTTCCAAAAATGAGGAGGAAACTGTGTCTGCCTGGATCACATGTGAGGTTTTGTGTAGCTGAATTTCAATGTACTCTTAATGTTTGCTTCTGAAAATCCCCAGCTCTCCAGCTCTGAAGATAAAGAGAATGGTGGAAGATTCCCTAGTTTTATAAATGGTTACAAGGAGAAAGAGGGACCAGGCATTTGGTGAACTGGCCACAGAACAGTGCTGGGGTTTGCATTGCCTGGAGTTGGTCCACATGCTGCCCTTCTTGCTTGAAGGCTTGTGGACACCTTGTCCTCCCAGCTCTTGTCTTTGGGTTTGGTTTGAGCTTGGGTTCAATTTACCACCAAGGTCAGATGCCTGGAGAGTTTCTTGCTGGGCTTTTTGTTTCCTGGCAGATCTGTTTTCTTGGGAAAGAAACAAAAGCAAGCAACTTTCTGTCAGGTTTTTATGGCTCTCACATCCACACTGCACTGCAGCTGCCTCTCAGGAACAAACAAGCAGTTGGGGAACCTGACTTCCTCACTGGCATTGTTTTCCTGCCTTTCCTCCCCACATTATTTCTCTTCTTCAGTCCTCCAATTTTCTGGTCATTGTCTTTGATTGTGTCATGAAAATTGGAGAGGCTTCTCTAGCCCATTTTGAAAATTAAATGTTAACTCATATAGCCCCCCTCAATGAGAAGATCCATTATGCAGTGTAAAGTAAAGTGGGAGCTTGTGTCCACCAGCTTCATATAAATCTATTCAGCACCATTACATGGTTGCTCTATGAAGAAATAGCTGACCATAAGTTGTACTTTAATCCTGTTTCCCTAATGCATGTTATTTTATAGAAAGCCCTAGTTTATTTTAGATAAAAGATAGCATTAATCTATCTTCATCAATGTTGCAATAAGAGAGTAGAGAATAAATTAGGATTTTAGTCCACAGCCCTTGTGGCAGCTCAAATCTAGAGCTAAACATTCTAAGTTCCTCTCCAGGAATTTACACTCTGACTACTATGTGATCATGCAAACAGCTGTAGGCTAAGCTCAGTCAGATGATATTCAGTATTTAATCTTCCTCTAGGAGCTCTTGGGAAGATTTGCCTGAGATATGCTAAGATTTCAGTTCCCTGCTTACAAGGAGAAATAGTTTTACTAAGATCAGAGAGGGGCAGTAGCCACAAAAAAAGAAGGTTCATTTTGGGGTCGAGATTCAATTTGGTATTACCTTGGGTTTGCTGTTGCTGTGAATGGCACTGATTTCATATGAGCACCCACCCTGTGGTACCACCCAAGAAGTGATTTCCATCAGCTCTCAGTCCAGAAGGCTTTAGCTGGTACCACCTTCCCTCCTTTGTGAAGGAAGGAAATGTCCTACATGGAATAAGAGATACCCAACAGGAACCTTCTTCCCAGAAACCTCTGGATCATTTAATTTCAGTGCTGCTCCTCCATAGCATGCAGAGGGGAAAAGACTGATGTGCTGAGCTGGGAACTGATGTTTCAGGCTGAGATTTGTACCCAGTGAAAGCTTTTTTCTTGGAATCTAATGGGTAGCAAGTCAGCATAAACAATCATTAACTGGTGCAGCATTATACCAAATGGATCCATTGTGCTTCATTCTGCTGCATGGAGTGCAGAATAAATTCTGGATGATAGGATGTATTCTTAGGCAAAGGGGGAGTTTCAGGGAAGAAAGAATCATGTGTTAGGTGCTTTTGTTTGTTTAATAGGAGATTATAAAAAAAATATGATCCCAGGCTAAGTTATGGCAATAAACACCATAGCAATACACAAGTAATGGATCTAATCATCAAAGCCAACATTATACCCAGCAGTTGCAGCTTATCTTAATGTACTCTAAGCTATGCAGTAGATTTCCTACAAGTAAGCAACACTAAGAGAGAGAATCAGATGGCAGGTCAGTAAATTTCTAATCTGCCTGGGCCAGATTTGTTCATTTGTCCCCATGCCACAATGGCTGATGACAGGCAAGGAAATTTGGGGGAATGATTTGTCTTCTGTGAAAACGCTTCATGATGTTGGTTTTGAGTAAAGAGCATTTGCAGGCAAGGCAGAACCAAGTGCAGCTGAGGAGGGCTGGCAAGGCTGTGAGATGGAATGTTATTCCCATGTCTCATTGTGCACTGGAGAGTGCAAGAAACAAGCAGTAAACCCAGCAGAGAGTCCAAGAAGCAATAACAAAGGTCTCCAGCAAAGGCTGCATTCTCAGTTCCCTTAGGAAACCCATAGATTTAAAAAAAAAAAACCTTTTAAGCCTCTAATAGCAACTGATTCATGAGAGATTGTAATTGTTGATTCCAGTGGTATGACTCCAAGTGAGAGCCTGGAGCTCTGAGTTGCAGCTCTTTAAAACATGCCTGACCACAAGCATTAAGGAAGCAGTGTGTCAAAGTCTTTCTCAGTCATTTGTGCCTGGCTTACTGAAAACAAGCATCTTTGGACCTAAAAGCCACCAGCAGTGCTATGTCACAGACTACTAGAGACTTTTAAAACCCACCTGGATGTGTTCCTGTGTGGACTATCCTAGGTGATCCTGCTTTGGCAGGCAGGTTGGACCTGATGATCTCTTGAGGCCCCTTCTAGCCTCTGATATACTGTGATTCTGGACTGAGGTGGAAGAGGCTGGCATTTAATTTTTGTCTTTGCAGCCAGAAAGCTGCTTCCTGAGGCTCCCATGTCTGAATATTAATATCCATATGCCTGGTGTAAGCACAGACATCTAACAAATAGCTTAGTATTAGGAGCAATCTCTTGGTAAACACTGGGTGTCTCTCCAAAAATTAATTCCATTGCCCAAGAAAAAGCATTGTGGTTTAGTGCAGGGCTGTTAGGTGAAATATGTCTGCTGATGCTTGTGATGCTGCTGTGCTGTCTGAAGGAGATACAGGCAGCTCTGCAGGACACAGCACTTAACAGTGAGAGGTGCTGTGCAAGGAGCTGGATGCAGTGTGGAGACAAAGTCCAGCCTCTGGCCAGCCCTGACAAAGAAAGGCTGAGCACTGGAGGCAGCAGGATTTGAAGTCATGGCTTGAGGATGATTCCTTTTAATTTTCTTTAGAAAAAGATAGGTCAGATCCTCCAGCTCTCTACTTTCTGCTCCTTGTTCCCCAGGATCAGTTCTCTGTCCCCCAATACATGAGCCTCTCCTGAGGACATAGTCAGTCACAAGGGGAAGACAGGGGAACAAGCAACCACTGCATTTCTAAATGAAGCTCCCAACGTTCACTCCCTGTCTCTGGGCAGGGTACATCAATCTCTCATGTTCATCAGGTGGCACATTAGTTGCAAGTGGCCCTGACAGAGCACAGCCTGGCAGGAACATGCTGCTGAGTGGGCAGAGAACTGGTGCTTGGTGATGTCAATTTAAAAAAAAAAAACTTTTTTTAAACAATTCTGCTTTCAATTCTCCATGCAAACTGTACTTGCTAGGGAGGAAATGAAATGGCCTGTTGAGAGGAGCAAAAAATGAAGGTCTATTTTAAATCACACTGTAAAATGTGATTGTTCTGCTAATTTTTTTTTTTCCTTAACCCTTGATTTATAGGGAACTGCAGATATGTTGGAATTTCCCCTGAGCCTGAAAATATACTGCAACTGGTAATAGATGACTAATTCCTTGTTTTAAACTAATTTTCCTTCAAATGCCATTCTGCACAGACTGACCACCTTGCATTACTAACCTAACCCAAAGTTGCCCTGGACAGCAACAGCTTGTCCCTTCTGTAGCCTGTGTAGTCTGAGGAGAACAGGAGGCTATCTGAGATTGCTTTGTCTGCTGCTCTGTGTTCATCACCTGCCTGTGGCTGCTGCACAGACACAGGGAAGAAAATGCCTTGTACCCCTCTTGTTCCCAGGAGATGCAGAAAGGAAGGCAGAGCTGCTGCCTGCAGCCAGAGCCCTTCTGGTGACACCTTTAGGGAAATACTCAAGCAACTGGGTTTGAGTATAAATCATCCTTATGTAGGGAAAGTTGTCTTTGCATACCTTGATACTAAGCATTGCACTTTGGCTGTGGCAGCTTGTCCCCCAGCTTTGATTTGCTCTTTGCTTTTTCTGGGCAATGAAAGAGGATTGACCCCCTGATTCAGCCACCTTAGTGGTCTGCCTAAAATGGTAGAAAAGACTCTTCTGCCTGGGTGCAAAGAGGAGAGGTGGAAGAGGAACAACTAGTTAAGGTATTGCTTATATTTAAAGATTTCCTATTCAGGAGCCAAATCACAGGTTTGCTGTTCTGCTCCTGGGTTTAGCTTTTACCTGCACTCAGCAGCCTTGCTTTGGGGTACATCCTTGCAACATCCAGCAATTGAAAGGTCCAGCACAGAAAACACTCCACAATGAGCTACACATCTCAACAAGTGTTTAAAAAGCTAAGGGCTTCAGTCAGACCTGAGCTGCAGATTGAAGGCTTCACAATTTCTACAGAGCCAGTCAAATCTCAATGAGAATCAAAAATTCAGAAGATTCAGTTGCCACCAGCTGACTAGAACAATGTGACCTAAAGGATGTTCAGTAACAGGCATAGCTCAGGGGGCTGGATTTCTAATGATTTCTCTTGATGTTTGCCAGCTAGAGCAGCACACATCTCAGGGAGAGGGGTGGGAGAAATCTTGCCTGCATGGCTCCTTGATGCCCAGGAGCATATTGGAAAGCAGTGCTGGAGGAGATGCTCTAATAAGGAGGAGAAAGCCATATTGCAAGCAATCCAATTCTGTAATGTGTGGAAAATATAGCTCTCACTGTTCCAGGACCTTTTATTTATTTTTTGTATTACAGTAGCACCTAGAGGCCCCGAGTTGCTAGGGTTTGTAGAGCACTTTGTGGGAGGTGGCCACTACTCTTTGTGAAGTGACCAGAAGAGTGGGAAAGGGAGGGAGAAAATTACCTGACTAAGGAGTTATGGAGGCCAATAGCAGAATGGAAAGCAAAGTTCTAAGTCTGTCTGAGGATGCTTGTGTTGTCAGTGCTGGGGCCACAGTGTTTCAAAAAGCTGCAGTGCCTTCACCTCAGCTGGTTTAAGGGCTGTCTACTCACTTCCAGGCCTTCTTCAGCAGTGGTGTAAAATAAACAATTTTGTTTCACATTGCAATGGATTGAGTCTATGAGCATGACCTGGCTGAGGGTTGGTGGCATCTTCAGACGTGCTCGCTTGAGTGTGACCAACTTGGAGCCAAATTCAGTGGCTGCGCTGCAAAATTTACTTGTAATTTCAGTTTTGGAAATTTTCTTGTTCATTTCTTCTCTCTTCACTCCAGTTTTAACATCCTGGAACTTTGCCAGATTCTTTGGTCAAAAAAACAACCCAGCAGCTGCATTTATGGAACACAATGTAAAAGAACCACTTCAGCCGTAACACCTCTGTGTGAAGTGCATACATGTGTGCTTCTTGGTAACATGGACCAAAACAGTTTGCTGTTTCTCCCTTCAGGTGCAAAATTGGCATTGACCCTGTTTGGAAGGGTGGAAGGGGACTTAAATGTATATTTTGATGCATTTGGTACAACTCTTCTGAAATTCTCCTGGCTTTTATTGTAATAATAGCTCTGCCTCTGGTGAAAGAGGCTTTGAGGCAATAAACAGTGATCTCTGCTTTTCAGAAGCAATGCTTAAAATACTCTGCAGTTTCTTTTCCTTACCTGAAGATTCAACATGTCTGTAGGAATTCTGAGCTATAATTTCAATGATTTTTTTTTTATTTTCTTTAAAATATGTTTCAGAGGGAAACCAGACCTCAGCATACCCTGCAGTTCAAAAGAGTGCAGAACTGCCAGTACTACAATTGGAATGCTATCTAAAAACCTGACAAGAATAGGAATAATAGGTGCAAAGTCTCTCTGTTTAGCTTCATCCCCCACTAGTGCTGAAGTTGTCCTTGCAGCACCCTTATGTAATGCACACAAAGACCCTCACCATTTTGTGACTTGGTGACTCAAGCACTAAGTCCTGCCCATGGTCACATCAGGGTTCTGCACAAACGCTGGAGGTGCTGTGATACTCCTGGGTAAACCCAGCAGAAGGATGACATCTGCAGAGACCTGCAAATGATTTTGGCTCCTCAGACATTATTTTCCTCATCTTTCCTCATTACTTTGCATCAGTCTTGTGCAGGACAAGTTCATTAAAAGCATCCTTAGAGTGATTAGCTCTCTATTCTCTAGCCATTTCACCCTTGCCTGATTTTCTGATCCTGACTAATGCAAAGCTAGAAGCAGTGAGGAGAGCCCTAATAACTCTGCCATCCTCTTGCATGTGGCACGATGCTCCTGCATCTTTAACAACAGCTAAAGACAGACCAGACTCGACAAGCCCCTCTAACAAAGTGCTTTGAAATTCCCTCAGGAAGCCCTTCCTGGCTGGCAGGCATTCTAGTGAAGCCCTGTTCTTTTTGCTCTCTTTACAGGTGTTTTCACTGCAGAGTTACTTTGTGTGGACCCTTTTCTTTGCTGTTACAAGAAGTGATAGCAGGAGAAAAGGGAATTTTTAATATATATATTTTTTTTTTTCTCCCAAACTGACTTGCAAACCTTTCAAATGAAGGTGGATGCTGGGCACCCTGGAGCTGTTGGCTCTGTGATGGCTTTGGTCAGATAACTGAGCTGGAATCTCCTCCCAAACCGGAGACCTCTCTGCCAAGGTAGTGCTGTCCTGACAACACTTGCCTGGTTCTCCAAACCAGCCATGGTTAAAGGAAGCATGTGTGGTGTAAATGTTGAAATATCCAGATGCTATTTCATAAGGAGCAGCAGTTGACTCATGTTTTCTCTTAAAACAAGTAGTTCTGAATCCTTTAACCATCTTACTGCAGTCTAGAGAAATTTGAAAGGATCAGCCCCAACATTAGCCCATTTCTAATTAGCCTTGTTGCCATAGCAACTTGGGGTGTTCTTAGCATCAGCATGGCAAAGTGATAGGACAGTGCAACTTCTTTTGCAGCTGGGGAACGTAAAAAGTGAATCCTGCTCTGGATCAGGCTTGCAGGGTGACGTTCAAGTCACAATCACTGTATGCTCAGTAAAATGACTGTCATTCCTCACAGTGTTTTGCTTTAAGAAGAAAATGGAGAAGGGGAAAACAACCTATCTGAGGCATTAACATCAAAATGCAAAGGAGCTAAAGAAATTCAGATACTTCAATTAAATTAGGAAGAATAATAGGGAATGAACTGACCCTGAAGCAGTCAGTGCTGGATGTAGACTCTGCCTTCTTTATTTTCATACGCTAAAGAGCTGAAGTATTCTCAAGGACTTTCTTACGAGGAAGATGGGAATGTGCAGAAAGTGGCTCCCATCCTTTATTGATATTTCCTTTTTACTACAAGCAGTTGAAATGTGTGTATTTTTGATCCTGAATGTTGTCATGGTTACAGGGCTACTTGGATGCTGCTTTTTGCACCCCAGGAAGGCTGCTGTGCTCAGTGTGCAGTAGAGCAGCTGCCTGTGGGTGCAGTCTGAGGCTGGAGATGGTGGGGGCCTGACCACTCAGCCCACCCCAGACTAGCAACAGCCAAACATGGAACAGGCATTTCTAGGGACAGACTTCAGTCCCAGAAGGAAGGATAGAAATTGTGATTGTTCTCTTGCAAATGCCTAGTAGGTAATGTCAGTGAAATGTCTGCTCATTCCCCAAGTATACGTAGTCTTGGATGTTTCCATGTAAACTAATTTTTTACTTGGTTTGATTGAAAGCCTTATTCCTGTGGATTCCAGGGCCCAAGGGTTTGGATTTTTTTAGAATTCATTTTAAGCTATAGTCCAGAACGTTGTGCAAAGCAAAGCTGCATGAAGGAGAAAATGTTGATGCTGATCTCCATAATGTCAGGTCTCTCTGTGCCTCTCATGGAGAATCTTCTGTCTGCCTGCAAGATCAGGTGGTAGACGTACCACAGAAGTGGTTGACTCTTCACTGAAAAAATGTCAAGTGAAATATTTTTGGTTGAACACACCTCCCACCCACTCTGTCCCCCAGAATTGGTTTTAATTTCCCCCCCCACCCCAGGTTTTCAGCCAAAGGGTTTTCAGATTTCCAAACCTATACAAAGGAAACACTAGGAAGAAAATTATTTTCTATCAAAAGCAGACAGGCAGAAAATGCCAATTTTCTGAGAAGACTTTTCAATGGAAGGTTGCAATTTTCTGTCAGAGGCATCTTTATTCTTTTACCAACTACAGAAAAAAAAAAGTCTCAGGTGTTGCAGCACTTTCCCACACACAGTACAAATGGAGACTCATCAGATATTTAACTTTTCATTAGTTTAAAACCCACTTTGAGGTAGAATATCTGTCAGCAAAAGACAGTGCTGTGGGTTGGAAACAAACAGATTTGTACTTTTTCCACAATAAGCTGATAAAAGGCCTTGTGCAAATGACTGTCCAAAGCATGTTCTCCCCTTTTACTTTATGTAGTGTAGACTATCAAGTTGTCTGGATGCAGGTATCTGTATCAAGCATGCTCTGCAGACATGTGTTGTCTTCATGATCATCTGGGGGTGGGGGGGGTGGGGGAGCACAAATGAACAGGTGGAAAAACCCAAATGAATGGACAAAAGAGTATTTTCTGGAAGCTGTTTAATGTTTGAAGCAGTGAGGTTAGTCAGTGAATATAGAATTATAGAATCATAGAATCAACCATGTTGGAAGAGACCTCCAAGATCCTCCAGTCCAACCTAGCACCCAGCCCTAACCAATCAACTAGACCATGGCACTAAGTGCCTCATCCAGTCTTCTCTTGAACATCTCCAGGGACAGTGACTCCACCACCTCCCTGGGCAGCCCATTCCAATGGGCAATCTCTCTCTCTGTGAAGAACTTCCTCCTCATATCCAGCCTAGACCTCCCCTGGCACAGCTTGAGACTGTGTCCTCTTCTTCTGCTGCTGGTTGCCTGGGAGAAGAGACCAACCCCCACCTGGGTACAACTCCCTTCAGGTAGTTGTAGACAGCAATGAGGTCACCCCTGAGCCTTCTCTTCTCCAGGCTAAACACCCCCAGCTCCCTCAGCCTCTCCTCATAGGGTTTGTGGTCCAGGCTCCTCCCCAGCTTCGTTGCCCTTCTCTGGACACGTCCCAGCACCTCAACATCTCTCTTGAATTGAGGAGCCCAGAACTGGACACAGTACTCAAGGTGAATGATACACAACATGCTGATACACAAGTGCCATAACTCAACTCCCCACCTGAAGTAGGAAAACTGTGGGTGGAAGTCAGTGGTAACAAGCGGGTTGCCCTGTTTCAATGGGCAAGCTTAAGCATGACTGTAAGACGTAACAGACTGCAGCAGTGTGATAGATCAGCCTCCCACTCCTCACTCCCCTTCCCTGAGGTTACAGGCTTGTCTGAGTGCCTAGTAATTAACTGGTGGTCAGGTATGAATGGGTCTGATTTCCTCATCACCTACACTGCTTCAATGTTGAAGGACAATTGAGTCTCGCAACTGGAGACAGCAATTTGTCACAGCTGCTTAGATGAAAAATCCAAATCAGATTATGGCTTAAATAGCAGATGTCCTGAATTCCTCTCCAAAAGGGGCACTGGAAACATGAAAAATGCTTTGTGTTGGATGGTGAAAATGGCTTTGTCCTACTTGATAACCTTTCTGTAGCTCTACCTGTAGCAGTGGGTGAAAGGACAAGCGCTGTTTGCTGCCAGTGAGGACTTTGCATTCTAGCTCTTTCCATCACAGATGAGAAGAGCCAAATGGAGGAAAGGCATCAATGATTTTCCTCATCCCCATGTGCTGGGGGGGGGGGGGCCCTTGCAATGGCAGTAGGTTGGCTTGTGACCATGGATGCTTGAGGTCCATTCCATCCCTGCACATTTTTGCAGTCCAACCTGATCCTGGGCCAACCACTCATCTCCCAGAGCTGCCATTGTACAGCTCCCTGTGTGAAAGGGGCTTTGCTTCAAAGGGTTGTTATCAGTGCAGGGATCAGGGAAGAGGGTGAGGGGATGTGAGGGATAGGTTGCCTTTGCAGATAATTGAAAGCATGTCAGAAATAGAAGCAGCATTAAATCAAGAGTCTTTGTGATTCTTCTCCACCTGGTGAGCCTGGGAGTTACAGGAGCTGAGCATTAACAATTCTGGTGAGAGATGCTGCCAATTTGAATTGCTTATTTGGGGACCAGGGTAGGAGGGGTGTCCATTAGCCTGTCTTGGGGATTTCCTAAGCCTGCTCCTGAATTGTCATTGAAGGAGCCAAGCAGCTAGAGAAATGTGTTCAGAGTGTAAATACTGCTATTTGCCACCCAATAACATCTTTTTTTTTTTACTTTTTTCTTTGTTGTTCTTGAGTCAACCTTTTTTTTTGCCAGGTTCTGTCAGACCAGCCTACACTGCTCTGTGCATGGAGCTGCTGGTGAGAGTGAAGGGGGCAACCACTGCAAGCTGCTTCTTTGGAGGGTTGTGGCTTGTGTGAGGAGCAGGAAGCATGTTCTTCTCTCTAATCACATGGCACATACCCTTCTCCCATGCTGCTTCACAAATAAGGTGCTACTGGGGAGATATAATAGTGACTGAGTACTGTAGTGCAAAGCATCCTTGAGACTCCCACTTCCAAGAAGCATCTTTTACAGTTAACTTAGAGGCCTCCTTGGAGGTAACAAGTTCATACACTCCAACCATTCAAGTTATCAAGGCATGAACCTTTGCATTCCTTCAGGTCTAGGAAAGTCAACAAGGAGGGGAGATTCTGCCTGGGCTCCCTGTCTCCCCCAGGGCTATTTGCTTCCCCTTCTCTGTACCTCACAGAAAGTGCAAGGATGTCTGAGAAGGTACTGGGAGAACAATGCGTGTCTGAACCTCACTGTAGAAGCCCAAAGCTTCTCCAGAATCCTATTTGTTCCCTGTGTTGTCTTGTCAGAATGTACATGTGACTGTGGAAGGTATCTTGGTATCAGTTCCAATGACTAGTGCATGCGGAAGAGTCCCATGGAATGGGTTCATCTGTGCAGCACCAAAGTCCTGGTGCTGCCTGACACTTTAAAAACTGCCTGGGGGATATTTAGGTGCAATTTAAAACTAATAAATACCACAGTCTCACAGTATATCAGAAGCTGGAAGGGACCTCAAGAGATCATCAGGTTCAACCCCCCTGCCAGAGCAGGATCACTTGGGGTAGTTCACACAGGAATGCATCCACGTGGGTTTTGAAACTCTTCAGAGAAGGAGATTCCACAACCCCCCTGGGCAGCCTGCTCCAGTGCTCTGTCACCCTCACTGTAAAGAAGTTTCTCCTCATGTTGAGGTGAAACCTTCTATGTTCAAGTCTGAACCCACTGTTCCTTGTCTTATCACTGTGAACCACCCAAAAGAGCCTGGCCCCCTCCACTTGACACCCACCCCTCAGATGTTTATAGACAATGAGATTCCCTCTGTCTTCTCTTCTCCAGACTACATAGCCCCAGGGCTCTGAGTCTCTCTTATAGGGGAGATGCTCAAGTCCCCTAATCATCATTGTGGGTCTGAGGATCTAAATCCCCTATATGATCTTGGAGAACTGCAACATTGTTCTCTCGCAGAGAAAGAGACCTACTCAGTATCACTCTCTTGAGCTTAAATTTTCCCTTGGGTTTGCTTGTTCTTGCTCGTTCTTTGCAAGAGACTCAAGATTTCTGTGGAACAGCCCCCGCTCTTTTATAGTGCTGCGGCCACACAAAATAAATATGAAGTGAGCTGATTATATTCCAGGAGCTATGAGATACCATGTGTCAGATCCAAAGTGAACTGACCTTTCCACTCCCAGGTGGACAGCTCTGACCTTTTATGATGCTGACGAGAAGCGTGGAAGAAATCATGATTAGGGGAAAGTCATCCCTTATTAACGCAGGCACAGCACAAAGAATCCATCATCTAAAGACCTGCCTCTAGCTGGTGGGACATGAGAAAGAAAACCAAAATGTGTGTCTGTGTTGTGTTCTCGTTATAACACTAATGGGAACAGGACAGCTGAGATGTGTGATGGGGAATTATGCGTTGCTGTAGAGACTTTCTTGTGGTGTCAGTTATAGCAACAGCAGACCATGTTCCTACTGGTTCAAAGTCTCTGTATAATGCTTTTTTTTACAGCAGTGGTGTTATTTGGCAGGGAAAGGAGGGAAATCCTAATAACTGCAGTAACAGCCAGTTGAGTTTAGGTTTGGTGTTCATACAAGATACCAAAGAGCTGATAATGAACAAGGCTATTTTTTGGGGCACCTGTTTTTGTCACGGTGACTGTGAGGTACAGATAATCCCCTTTGCAGGTATAGGGGGAAGAGAGAAGCAAGAAGGGTTGTGGTGTGTTTGGGGTTTTTTTTGTATAGCAAAACATAGCTTTGGAAAGTGAAGAGGCTGGTGGGAGGGGAGGGGGGGGACAGCAAGCGAGCACATATTATATTCCAACTGTTTCCACGGTGACATTTCATAATCAAACTCTTGGGGGAAAATGCTTCATTGCAAAAGCTGGAGGAGGCAGGATGGCTCTGTGGATGCAGCCAGAGAGGGATAGCTCTCCTAGCACCTGTGGCTTTCCATCTGGAGGACTTGGAAGCAGAGGTCAGCTAAACCCAAGGGGCTGTAGTACAAGCCCTGGCCAAGAAATTGAAACACATAGCAATCATCACCTCTTTCTTTTTGTTTCAAGGGTGAATCTTTATAAACAAAATATCATCATACTAGATAGGAAGCTTAAATAACTTCTGTTCCTTGGCAGGAATGAGGAAGAGAGGGATGTGTGTAGAAAAGAGCTCATGGGACATACAGAAAAGTATAGAGAAATGGGTGAAAGCAGCCTCTGGTTAATGAATTAGGTCACCAGGTCTTTGCATTCTACATTGCGTCTCCCTTTATTCTCAGTCCTGGAGTTGTAGAATATAAATGAGCTCTGAGGAGATGGAAACCTGCCTTTTCATCACTAGGGTTAGTTGCCCATTGTCCAGAAGAAGCCAGTGCTTTGCTAGGAGTGAGTCTCACAACGCAATCAGTGGCACATTATTCATTGTACAAAGCAGCACCACGTTCACCTGAATCCCTTCCAAATGTCTGTGGTTCCCTGTGTTATTGTAGACAGTGCACCAGTTGCCATCACGCTACTACAGATGGCAATAGCTCTTGGGGGCTTTACTATGAGACGTGGGCAGGGGAGGCAAGGGCTGTGACAAGTGCAAGAAGCTTTCATGCTTAGGGACTTCCCTTTAGTTCCTGCACCATGGAGAGCTGCACTGTGGGTTTCAGTCCAAACCCTCCTGCGGGTTCTGTGAGTTTAGGCAAATTGTTCTCTCTGCCAGCTCCTCAGATGGGATAAATACTACTTTTCTTGTGCCACTGACCACTTGTATCTGGATGTTCAAAGGTTTCTGTGGGCAAGGTGGCATGATGCTGTAGGCTGAATAGTTCTGCTTTTGCAGAGCCTGTTAGGAACATTAGGTTCTATCAGTAACATGACTCACTGCAGCTGTCCGATAGTCCTAAACTCTCTGAAGCAAGTACACTGAGATGTGTATGATTTCTAAAGCAATTCCTGCATCTTTATATTCCAAAAAAAATAGCCCATTTGCCCTTTTTATGTGACTGAAGCTGCACAGCTCAGTGTTTTGTCTGTAGGGCTGCATGAAGCTTGCTAATAGTCTGCTCTCACCCGAGCCTCCCTCACTCGAATTGCAGATGTGGTTACACTGGGTTGCAAACTCTGTGGTGTGTCAGGTAACGTGGTGTTGGTGTGCTGTTCTCTGTCTGGGTCCCTTGTTGGGAGTACAAAGGAAGTCTGGGGGTTTTTTGTTTGTAATACAGCACTGATCTCTGCTTGTGAGGTACAGAAAGTCTTGGGTGAAAATCTTGATGAGCAAAGTAAGTCTCTAAATATGGGACCCCTCCACACAGTGTAACAGGGCCTGTATCATCACTCTCATCTTTCCCTTCCAGCCTGGAAAACAGGATGACTCTTTAAAGATGACATTGTTTCAGATTATATCCTTAGCACTCTGTCGTTTCTGTGGTATCTTAAGGATGAAGAGGAGAAATCGTAGGTAACCTACAGATCCTCATCTACCCACTAAACTTCACAGGTCTTTGCCCTAATAGAGCAGCCTCACAGCGACAGCTCAGATGGAGACCTTGCTTTTGAGTGTCCATAATGTGGTTCTCCTGCATCAGCTTATTTCACAGGGGAGAGCAGTTGCTGCTGCTAAATGTTGTCCCCTTCCCCCTTCAGTGACACATCTGCAGAGCTGGCAGCAGTGTCCTGTGGCGTGTCATAGTCACTGGCCACACTACAGAGCCACGGAGGGCTTAAATGCTCCAAAAGAATGCAAAAGCTGGGACACCCCACTGCTATGGGCAGTTGTGTAGAAAAATCACTTTGTGAAACTTTAAAAACTGGTTTTGGAGATGTAGAAGAGGATTAAAGACACACCTGAAGGAGTGCCTCTAGGCCAGGCAGTACTTCTATTTTCTAAGTATTCAGAAACTCTGCAAATCTGTTTATTCCTCCTCTTAACTGAAGCCAATAACTTTGTGCTTTCACATCCATTAAGAATTTAAATAACTTTTAATAGAAAATTGAATAATGGTACTTTGTACCACGATTAGGTTTTGGGTTTTGTTTTTTTTTCCTCTTGGCAGTATTTTGAGGGAGTTCAAGTTATTTGTGCAGGGGCCACACATGCAAACGAAGAAAACCTCTCCCTTTTGTCTTTTCACAGGTGCCTGTCTCCAGTCAGTTATTATCATCCCTGGTGAAAACCAGCCCATTTAATACTTACAGGCTGCTAAGGTGCGATGCACCACACCAGGAGTGAGACAGAGACAGGGTAGGAGTTTGTGTGATGAGTGATTTGATCCAACATAGCAATTCCCATTTCTCTCCTGGATAAAGCATGAGTAACAATTAAGGAATGAGGAGAGATGACGTCAGTATCTGTATTGCCAGAAAGACATTGATAATTCTGGTGATTCTTTAGGCTTTCTTCACTGTGCACAGACTTCCCCTTTCCCAGCTGGAAGCAGGCAGCCTGCTACTTAGGATGTGATGTAAGGGCTGGAAATTGATACTTCTTTTCTTGACTCAGTTACTCCACTTCAAAGCTTTGATTCCTCTGACTATTAGAAGGGCCAAGATCAGCCACCCTAAAGCACAGCCCACACATTTATTTATCTCATGTGTTAGCAGAGCAGCCTGGGAGATGCTGAGCCAGATGGTAATGATGGGATCTTTGCAAGGCTGTTTGAATTGCAGCAATTGCTGCTGCTTTTTGGGGCTTTTTTTCCCTACTAAATCAGCATCCTTTTATCTTCCCTCATTTCACGTTTGTTTTCTGCTTGTCTTGAGTTTGATGCCAGGGAGTGAAAATGAGGGTTGATTCATGTATCAATATTAAACTGCATAATCACCTCAATCATTATTTGACTTCATCTGTAGCATTTGCAATGTTTTGGGCACTCGGATTGAAAGAAAACTTTGTCGTGTGTACGAACATTTGATTGAGCTATTGATAACCAGGCTTTCTGATTTAGGTTGCATCCCCTTTTCACAGTAAATAATCCTCTTCTCACATGTTTTCAACAATCTTTTTTTTTTTTTTAACTTTGTTATTCATTTTTTTTTTTCATTGAACCAGAAAACAACACAGCAGCACAATCTGTGGGGGTATTATATCCTCAAACAACAACAGACCTACTGTAACTTTAATGCGTTCCCAGTAATTTCTGCTTCCTCTGGTGAGGCTGAGAGAAACATAAGGTGCTTTAATAACAAACAGGGATCCACCCACAACTCTGATTTATGTTTGTGACTCAGCAAAGAGCGTAAACTGAGACTGGGGCACAGAGCACTTCTATAAGTAGTTATAAATCAACCATTCATGAGGAGGGGAAAAAAATAGTGCTAGCAGCCTTTTCTGTATGAGGAAGAGAGCATTTTGGGGTTTGCAAATTACAAAGTCTGTCTTCAGGGGAGTCAATAAAGGGGTCAGCTGGGATTTGCCACAGAGAGAGTTGTAGTGTTTCAATGGGTGGTCATGGAGATGTTGACTCAGCAAAGGGCTGTTTGCATCACTGTTTGTGACCTATCCCTAGCTGAGCATGTCAGGCCCCTTGGGTGGAAGCAAACCCATCACCAGCTGATGGTGGGACAAACAGCTCTGGAAAATAAAGTTGTAGATCTGCATTTGTAGCATGTGATGCTTGTATTCAACTTGGTCTGAGTTGCACAGGTTACATCCTTACCTGACTCCAGGAAAGCTCCTGCCCCTCCTGTGCTGATGGCTCCCCATCCATCTGTGCTGGGCAGTAGCAAAGCCCAGCTCATGGGTGCCCAAGGTCCTCACCAGACTGATCGTATCCTGCAGGCACTCTGAGACAACAAGAGGCATCCATTTGCCAGCTGCTGCTCGTGAATTTCCAACTGAAGGGTGCACAGTGTTTTCAGTGCCATTCTGATTGACGGGGTTTATCTTCCAGTCCATTTACCTACTTAATTATCCCACAGTGAGTAAGAAGTCATTTCTTATAAATATGGTAATAAGCCAATCAGGATGACAACAGAAGCACATTCTTGTACAGTTTGTGAATAAAGCTAATTTTCCCTTGTTTCACTTTGTATCAGGCTTCCCCCATCAGCAGCCAGTGTATTAAGAAATTATATCTGGTGACCTTAATGCATCAAGCCCAAGATGTTTAACATCAGTCAGGACCTGTTTAGAGATCTCCTCATCTCAGGTGTTGTCCCTGTCCCACATTTTAATGCACACTGGAAAAGGATAAAACTCATGTTTCCTTTAACCTCTCTTGAGTTGCTTCTGGTATGTCAAAGCTTTTTATTTGGCAATTCCAGCTACCTTGGAAAGGAGAGAGGGACCATAGACACCTCAGGACTGTTGAAGTGGGGAGATCTTTTTTCTGACTCTATTTTTGTAAAGGAGATTCTGTCAAAAAATATTTGGGAAGTACAGGTTTGTAGATGCTGATTTTCAGTGGTGTAAATGATATCCTTCACAAAATTACTGAGGATGGAATAGACCTCTGAGATCCTCAAGTCCAGCCTATGATCTAACACCACCACATTGACTAGACCACTAAGTGCCACATCCAATCTTGCCTTAAACATCTCCAGGGACAGTGACTCCACCACCTCCCTGGGTAGTCCAAGTCGAGTTAAAAAGAGGGAAATGTCTGATGGAAAATAAGCTGTGTAGGCACATATGGAAATGACTATAAAGCACCTGAAATCCTCCTGTTTCTGTTTCAGTAGGAATTTTTTTGAGTGGGGATGAGTGAAGGGGTAAGGGTTTGGCTCCCTGCCCTGCAGGTCTGAAATCCTTGTTTGGGCTGTAACATGCTTCAGAAGACATGACAGGAGAGCCGCTCCACCCCTCGGCAGCAGCTCCGTGTCTCAGCAAACACCCTAGAGCTGTGCCACCCACTCCTGCCTGGGTGCTCCTGCCAGTGTGTGTGTGCCCATGCAGCACCCGTACGCTTCCTGAACCGTGTCTCTCGGTGTCACTCCTGCGTGGGTGACACCAGTGACTGTGCATATGTTTGCTGGGTGTAGGTGTGCCGAGGGCTATCTGCTCACACGCTTCCCCGTACGTTGCTGCTGTGAATGGAGGGTGTTGCCTCACCCCTTTTCCTTTTCTGATTACTTCCAGATTTTCCTCCTTTTGAGTTTCTGGAGTCTGTTGTCTCAGTCACCTCTCGTTCCTTGAGAGGTACATTATCCAAAAATAAGAAAACCGAGGTGAACAAGGGAGGGAGAGAAATGCATGTGGCATCCATTAGCATTCATTTATGCCAAGGCTCTGTGAAGCCCATATGAGAGTCTGTGCTGTTTGCAGCTTATTTAAATTAATCACTATAATTACATTTTGCTCTTTATCAGAAACCTCCTATAGAGATTGTCCAGCTAGAAAATAAAAGGACTTTCAGGAATAGTAGTATTTGAATAGCCTTTTAAAAGACATTCAGGAGCATCGTGTAAAGCACAGTGGGCACTGGGGGAAATAATTCTGCTGGGAGTTCGGATGGATGCCGAGTTCTGTTGATTTCCTCATTTTTCAGTGCTGGAGGCTTCTGCATGTGAATGAGTCCTTTGTTTTTCCAAGGCTTCTGGTACAGAAATATATCTGCTGCGACAACTGCTTATTTCCTATCCTGGAAACAAAAGCTCTGATAGTGAAGGCAAACCATTCTGCTCATGTGGACAACTTCACATCATGCAAGGCAGAGCAGCAAGGAAGGTGAAAGACAGCTTCCTCAGAGCCAAAATTCTCTGGTGTGCAAAAACCTCAGAGTAGAAATGGGTGAGAACAAAGGTTCTCACCCAGTACAGCAAGGTCAGCTCCAGGCAGAGCACAATGGCAACAGTAGCTCTGATGAATTCATTTTCTTATTCTCATGTCTAGCAAAGATCTTAAGTGAACCAGCTATACTCTTAAAGTTCCCTTTTAGCATTTCCTACATTAAATTGGACAGCTTGATTTTAAGACATATGTTTACCTAATTCTTCACACTCAGTCACATGGATTAATCCAGTAAGACCTTGTTAGATGTTAACCAGGAGATGCCTGCCTGTCCCACCTATGTCTTAAGAACCCTTTGAGACAAAAATCAGGTCCTCAGAACTCCAGTCCCTGATAGTTTTAGTTGCTCCTGATTAAGATGGCACTGTTCAGTACACTTAAATGCTGTGCTGAATGATTTTTCTTTGTTGTCTGAAAGGAGGAATAAGTTTCTTCCATTGTTTTTAGTTATTTAGATAATTTAATTGGGACTGGAATTCAGACAATTCAATTATTCTTTTAGAAGACTGGTGTATTGATCTGTCTTTCTGTTGTGACCACTCTTGTGACATCAAAGTTTCATCAATTTCCCAGGATGTAGCTTGGTGCATAGTCGAAGTTCAGAAGCTCTATTGCTTTGATGTTGATTTAATGAACCTTGAGAGCAGTGAGAGTTAATTCCTAACAAACTTGTGCTATCAAACTGAATAAATGCTGTTATCTATAGGAAAAATAGAAATGAATGCCTCCTAAAAATAATCATCTTATTAGTACTTGTTACACTGTGGTGAGATTCTCCTTGTTAAGCCCCCTGCAATTTGAAAGGTTTATAGGCAAAAGCAGCATTATTAGTTAATGTCACTGTGCAAGCTTTCTGCCAGCTATTACAATATTTTATTGTTATGGCTACTCTCATTATTGTCAGGTTGACTGGTTGGGAGTTTTGAGAACGTGCTAGCATCTTTCTGTTGCATTGGTTATCCTTCAGTGCCTTTCTTCAGATTACAAATGCAGCTGTTTCTATTAAATTCTGGATGGAAAGCAAGAGCCCATAAAACCTATCAGCAGGTTATTTTAGCCTCAAATCAGTATTGCTTAAATTATACAAGGAGTGAAATGGAAGGCTGATGAAGGTGCTACCTACCAAGTGCAGATGTAAATTTGTTATGCTTGAATATGACCCTGGGATGCCAAGCACCCAGGCAGGGAGACAGGGTAGGAGCAGCCTTTGGCCACCTGTAGCTGACTCCTGAGCATCCAAACAATTGCTCTAATGAACCTGCATTCTCTGGTAATCAGAGTCATTGCACTGGTTAAGAGTGGCTTGGGGAATAAAGGAATCCATCCCAGAAGGGCCTCAGGAAGATGTGAATCTTCTAGGCTTTTTTTTTTTTTTTTTTTTTTTTTTTTACAGTGTAGCTCTGTTTAATGTCCTTGTAAGAGGCCACAAAGTTGCAGGCATCACTGCAGCTCCTCTCTAATGTGGGCTGTGTGGTACTGGGACCTGATTATTAGCCTAGCATTTACGTGGGAATTAAAGCATTTTCTCATCCCAGGAGTCACAGTGGAATCCATAAAACTGTCTAGGAAGAGGTTAAAGGAGGCAAATTCTTATTTGCAGGAATGGAAAGAAGATCATGGTCCATTCTGATTTACTCAGCCTGTGCACAGAGCCACATGAGGTGATTTTCCAGTCGTTGCTGCATTTAGCTGTGGAGATAGTGTGTGACCATATATGATGCTGCTCTCTCATGGAGCTGGTGGGAAGGGCTGTAATGAGGAAGCAAACTTGTAGTAAATCTTTTAGAAGAAGCAGAGGATCTGCAAAAAAAAAAACAAAACCAAAATAGAAACAACAACAAAACCCAAAAAAACCCCAACCAACCAACCAAAAAAAAAAAAAAACCCACAAAAACCCGATTGCCTTTGTTTTAAAAGTTTGAGGATATAAAGAGTGGTGTTGTCCTTGCACCATGAAGTTGTATCATACCTGGACCCTGTGGCCAACAGGGAATGTCTCTGCTACAGCAGATTTCATAGGCTTTGGTCACATCCCTCTTCAGTTATGCTCTATAAAGTCCTTTTCTGCTCAAGTGCTTCTTAGGAAGTAGAAATTCCCAACCTTTGAATGTCAGTCACCATTCTTTGATTCTCTTCCAATCTAACTATGTGCTTTTAGAGCTGGAGAATGAGGAGCAGGGCAAGGCATCCTGCACCAAATCAGGACATGGTGCTTCTGGGTCCTATCTCTAACTCTGCCACAAACACTTTTTCTTTTGTTTCCTCTCTGCTGTTTATCCCTTGGATGTGTTAAGGCTGCAAATGCTAATGGCAGAATCTCTGTCCTTGGATGTAGGTATTCAGGTTCTGACACAAGAGGCCCCAAATTTGGCTTGAGACTTCCTGTGTTTCAGAAAGGAATGGGTAAAATTTCTCTCCTTTCTGAGAAGGCTATGGCTCTGTGTTCATAGCAGTTCTTCCTCAAATATTTCTCAGTCTGAAGCTCTTGATAGAAGCTGGTTTTCTTCTTTGCTTCTTTCATTGATTTCTACACACACTCCCCTTTGTTTTTGAACAAAGCTACTTATGGTCAAGTAAGCTCCAGCCTCACTAGAGCTGCCTCAAAATAGTTTCTATGATGATCCAGGCTAAAATAACCTCCCTAATTTCAGAAGCCTGCCCTGTCTTATGATGCTGATGAGCACAGATTCCTCTACATCAAGCACAGGGGTGAAAAGCCTGCTAGGTTAATGGTGGGCAGGAAAAAGCAACCAGAAAGGTGATGGTGGAGGGGTTCCTTTTCTTATCCTTCAGGATCTCATCTGTTGCTCTGAAATCCTTCTTTCCAAGGCACATTTGCAGGACATAACCCAGTTTGTTACCCTGAGCCAGGCTGTAGAGGCTGATTCAACTCGTGGAGCAGGGGTGAGAGCCCAGGTTGGGAAGTGATGGATCAGAGGCAGAGGAGTTTAAGCCCTTTCTCTAGAGGAGTTTGCCACCTACTGATATGCAGGTTCCTTCTAGCTCCTGCCAAGAGAAGTTGAGGGGGAAAGCCAAGAATTTAGGGATTCGTGGGAATTGCCCTTAGAGACCTGAGCCAGGACCTCTGGTGGGGAGCGCAGCCAGGACTAGGAGGGTTGGAATGCTGGACCCAGCTATTGAGCTCCAAGTGGGAGAAGGGGAAAGCGCCGGGTGGCAGCGCCTTGGTGCGTGCATGTGCGTGTGTGTGGTGTGTGGCGGGGGAGGGATGAGGCTGAGGAGCGGGCTCGCTCTCTCTTTCTTTCTTTCTCTCTCCCGGGGCTCAGTTAATCCCGATGCCAGGCGGTGCTGAGCAGCAGTCTGAGCGCTGGATTCCGAGCGAGGGGGACGCGCAGCCCTGAAGGCTCAGCGGAGGGGAGGCAAGAGAGGCGGCTAAAGAGAGCAGAGGGGGGAAAAATCAAACCTATGCTCGGAGCTGGGCTTCTTTTTCGCCAATGCAAAAAGGAATATGCAGCACATTTTTGCCTTCTTCTGCACCAGTTTCCTAGGGGCGGTGTTAGGGGCCAATTTCCCCAACAATATCCAGATAGGTGAGTGCAGAGCTCGGGGGCCGCTTGGGAGGGATATTCCCTAGCAAGTGGTTTGGAATGGAAAGGGGGTGGTGGGAGAAAACTGCCCTGTTTGTTTATTTGGAAAGGCAAAACGTGTGTGTATGTGTGAAAGAGAGAGGGGTGAACAGCGAGGGCTGGATTTGTGTGTTGGTTCCAGCTTTGCAAGAGCAGAGATGTATGAATTTGGCTTTTGGGGGAGGGGAAGATTGGGAATAAATGCCTGCACACACACCAACATAGTGCCTCTGAAATGGAGGAGGCACAACAAAAAAAATGTTTCTTGTTCTGAAAGATGCCTGGGCTGCCATTGTGTGTTGCTGCATTTGCAAAATCAGAGGTTGCATGATCCATTTTTTTTGTGAGGATGCTCTCATCTGTAGGTAACTGGGACGAGAGGTAACAAACAGGCTCTCTCTGTTGTTGTTGCTAAAGAATAAGGGCAGAGCTATCTGAGGAAGATTTTGCATTGAAGTCTCTTCATTTCATGCTACTTGCCTCCCCTGCGCACCAGCACTGCCTGTTTGATTCCTGTCTCCCTTCCTGTAACTTCTCAGTGCTCCTCTCCCTCCCTCTCTCCCTCCCCAGGTTTATTATTACTCTCGCACTAATCTTTATCAATAATGGATTTTAAGCTAGCCCCAAATTCTCGTCCCCTTGCATGTCAGTTTTCATTCTTACCTCCTTTCTCTTTACAACGCCAATCAATTGCTAATTCACCAAGTTCAGGCAACTCCTGCCTGAGTCCAGCTGCACAATCAGTGCTTTTATTGCTGTTGATGCTGCATCCTTTTTTCCTCCTCCCTTCCTGCCTCCCCTTTACCCCAATTTTTTGCAACATCACTGATTTTTGCCCTTTCCACCAACACACATAATCCCTTAATTTGCCTGCTAACATCCTATTTCTCTGACACCCATGTTTAGGCTAGGGGTGGGAGGAATGGGGGAGGGGGGATGTTTGTACAGAAATAGCCTTTTCCACACAACAAGGAAATTCCCTCTGTTAGATATGTGCAAAGTGCCATTGATAGCAGGTCCTTGCACATTTATGTCTTCCCCAAGCCATCTGCCCTGGATGGGTGGGCTTTGATACTCTCTGCTTCTTTATTTTAATTCTACCTTGTTGCTAAGTGCTTTGCTTCCCTGCTTGTAAGATGCCAATAGCAATGCTCCCTTTAAATGCATATAGATTACAAGACAGTCTGAATGCAATAATTTTTCTGGAGGCTGTGAAGGGATCTGCTGCAAGCCACGTTTCCTGCTGGGGGAGCAGCAGGAAACTTTTCCTAGGGACAGGTTATCACAGCACTTTGTTCCAGGTCTGTGGAAGGAGAAAGGCTCTGAGTCTGGATTCAGTCTGGTCCCAGAGCCTATCCTATTTATATCACCCTGGGACTCTGGGCTTGTCTGTATGTCTGCTCAGATTGATCCATTTGAGGGTCAAGCTTTTGATTTCTTGCCTTCTTTGATCTTGGTCACTATCACTTGTTAAATTTAGGGATTTTTTTATGTAGCACATTTACAGTAGCAGCAGTTGTTTGGCCAAGTGTGTCACATCACTCCGGTTCTTGCAGCCCTGTCCCTATCCACCCAGTGCTGTGCCTGCTGTTGGGCCAGACTCAGCCAGTCTGCCTAGAGTCCCATAGCATAGAGGAACCCCTGCACCATTCTGGACCAAACCCCTTGTCCTAGTCATCAGGATTTAAACTGAGACTAAATACAAAGGAGAGAAATAGGAAAACTCTTATCACTGCTTTATAATGGTAGCTTTGGTATTGCTTCCTTTTTTATTTCCTTAAAGTTAAGGGGGGTGAGGAGGTTGTTTTATCTCAAACCTTCAGGCTGCTGGGCCCAGAGATACACCAGGGCTCCTCTATGTGATTCAGGTGTTGCATAATGCACAGGTTGGGAAGGTTTTCTGCTCCCAAGGTGTCTGCAGCAGGCATGAAACCCCTCAGGTCTTGCATGCTGGAGGGTTTTGGACTGTGAAAGTAGTTGCTGGACTGGGGAGCTCCAGCTTGTGCTTTCAGGAGTATTTTGGACTGGAGGGGTTGCTGGTAAAGGTGTGCTAAAGACCTTTGTTCTTGTTGCTTTTTTTTTTTTTCCTCCCCAGGAGGGTTATTTCCTAATCAACAGTCCCAGGAACATGCCGCTTTCAGGTTTGCGTTGTCTCAGCTCACAGAACCCCCTAAGCTCCTTCCTCAGATCGACATTGTGAACATTAGTGACAGCTTTGAGATGACCTACACCTGTAAGTAGTGGCATTTGCCATGCTTTCTCTTACTTTGACTCCTTTCTTCTTGCCTGGGAAGATTCATATTTGAAACACATCTGTAATCTGAAATCTTGCTCCAAACGCTCAACCTGCCTTTAGAGTGCTAAAAAAAAAAAAAAAAAGAAAAAAGAAAAAACAACCTCCAAACATACACATAAAAGCCTTCTGAATCATTTTGGTTTGCGCTAAGACATAGGAGTGAGACAGTGCTGCAGTTATTCAGCATGTCTTGCATTTTATCTTACATTGCTTCCCAAGTGGGAGAAATCCCCCAACGATAAGCTGCTTCTCGTCTCCCTAACCTCTGCCAGACTCACTACGTTGAGTTTTCATTCCTGTACTTCCCATAGTCATGATGTACAACAAAGACAACCCCTTTCCACCTACAGGGTGTACAGAAGTCTCTGCTTAGTGTGAACAACTTCTTCAGTCCCAGTTTAGCCATCTGTCCTTGTCACTTAAGAAAGACTTAGCAGAACCAGCAGCTTGGTGCAAGCGGAGTCCAGTTCCGCAATGAGCAGCGGCATGCCTGATAACGACAGAGAGGTAACAAGAAGGCTCTAGTTTCAAGAACCAACAAAATCATTGGCTCTATAAACAAATATTAAACCTGAATTTTCACCACAGACTAAATCTTTGGATGTACCTGCTAAAGCAGACTGCATTAGCTGTGCTGTTCTTGCGATATAATATAGTTTGGAACAGAAACTGGCTTGCCAGGTAATGCCAAGATTAGCAGCAGCAAATGAGACCAGAAGGGAACCAGAGGGTAGCAAAACCCATAACAGAGCCTTGTGGTTGCAGCAGGGGCTGTTGCAGCTTTTGTTTCCCCTGGAGAAAGTAGCGTGGTGCTGTGCACTGGGGGCTCATGCTGTCAAGATGCGGCACATGAAAAATTTCTCATTTCGACCTGGTGTTAGATGTTAGGCTTCCACTCTCTGAGCATCTGTGTATGTATGAGGACTGCCAGGAGGGACTGGAAGAACCCTTCCCTTTGAAGAGCCTGCTGGATTCCTGTTGGCTTATATCCGTAGCATCTTTTTGATTCACTGAAACATCCTCTCTGCAGTTTAGTCATGTGGGGAGTAGGCTAGAGGTGGACACAAACTGTTCTCTCTGCTAAGAAATACACAGAAGGGGAAAATGCTTTCCTCCAAAAAGAACCAGGAATGCACAGTAGGAGAATTAATAAGGCTTTCTGTTGGAGGATTTACAATGACAAGATTGCAGGAATCTCCTGGCCAGTGTGACATAGAAGAGACAAGTACCATTTTGGCCACACTTTCACTTGAGTGTCTAATGACACATCTAAAGATTTTCGATTTTCCTTAATATCTCTCTGTTTGCCAGCTACAAGCTTTCCATCAAGGAAGAGCAACTATTTCGGCTCAATCCAGTGGCACTTCCTTGGCAGGAAAATGAGACAAATAGAAGAAAAAAAGACAGACTGTGTATTTATCAAGGGAAACCATCACCCACCTGGGGTAGAGTTGCTGACTGTGGCTGGGGATGAGCTATTTCAGTGCTGGTAGCAGGAAGAAAGCAGAAACTGCAAGAATGTCACTAGAATAAATTCTCCATCTGCACAGAATTTTCCCTCCCTCTCTATGCCTGCTACTAATGGGTTTGTTTACAGCATTAACATTGATAGCAAGACCATGATACTACTTGTGCTTCAGAAATCTGTCATTAGTACCACGGGGGTGGGGGTGGTCTCAGAAAAGCTGAATGGAAGCAAGACAGCCTCCCAAAGGATGTTATATTTGAGCTCTATGTAGGGCACATTGTCCTAGATCAGACCAGCAGAGCACTCTGTGCAGTCCAGCTTCACTTGTCCTCATTTTTCTTTTCTTATAATTAAAAACTTCCAAAGTTTTTCCAGACTATGGAAGGCAGCACTTGTTTTGTGAGTTCAAAAGAAGGTGTTGTTCCATGTACTCCAGAGGGGAATAAAAAAACCTCAACCCAAAAAACCAGGCCAGCAGGAGACCTGGTTTTGTACTCTAGGAATGAAGAGAAACTTTTGCCAGGCGTTATTTCCTTCCTCATCTTCCAGCCAATTCCTTCCCTGTTTGTCAAGACTAGATATCAGGAGAAAGATTTGTTTATTTACAAGGAATAAAAGCTGTGCCCACACAGTGGTCCTTATCTTTTGAGAAAAGGCTGGTCATGCTAGCAGTTAAAAGTACTAGGTTTTGTTCCCATGGAGATAGAGAACAGAGTGTTTCCTTGGCATTACCTGCTTCTCTGATGGCTAAGCCAAGGATGTTTGGACCCTACAAACCTGCTGTTGCCCCTGTTACAATCTCCAGCAGAACATCTGAGGAAAACTAGATGGTCCCAGCCCCATGGCAAGATCCAGCCTTGTGCTAGGATCTGGCTTCCTATGCTAAATGTAGCCCTTATGGCAAGAGCCTGAAGCAGCAACATTCAAAATGCAGAATATATATTAAGAACCACTGGTGACAAGAGAAGTACAAAGCCTTGATGGGTGAAGATGCTGAAGTGAAAGGATGAACTGCAGTAAAATGACAGCACCCTGTCTAAGGAAGTCCTATGCAAAACATATCTCAGCATCAGCTGTGACACTGTCTACCTCTGCCTGACATATATCTGCTTACCAGTTAGGATGAGCAAGCTTTGGTGTGAGGGTGGGTGAATTTCCAGTAGGAGATGTACACATTCTCATGCACAGGAGACACTGACAGGGAGCCATTAATGATGTGCTAGTGATGGGTATGCACTGGTGGCAATAATACCCAGGAAAGTGATAAATCTGTAAAAGATCAGGAGGCTGCTGTTGTCACTGGGCTGTTGCTGTGACAGACCAGCAACAACTTTTGTATTTCAGACGCTTCCAGTCAGTTGTGGGCCTTTTCTCACAACACAGAGATTGTGAATCACTGTGTGGGGCAATGTTGATGATTTTATGAAGGCCTCTGAGCATCAGTTAGAGAGGGATTTGTAGTGATCACTCACTCTGTGCTTATGTTCTTATCAACATCGATGTACAGGGTCCTATGGTCCCTGTGAGTAACACATCAGTGCATCATGACTTCGAGCAAACCATAATCATTAAGAAAGGCAAAAAAAGGGAGTAGATACAACGTGTGGTAGTCTTATTTCATGTGTGGTTGATGGCTCATGTTGTTTCATCACTGAAACATGAGCACATTTCAGTAACTGAAATATATTCCTGAATTCATTCCATCCCACAGAAGAGATGGTAATGAACTGGCTCTCTGTGTGCAGCTGGGTGCATGGTGTGGCTTACTGGTATGAAAATACACACCTGATGCTTTGAAGGCTCTTAACTGAAGAGACTTCATATTTTTGTGCCATCTCTTCAAAGGCCAAGGCAATTGTTTATAGGAAAGGTGAATTTAGAGCCCCTCCTTCAGCAGAAGAGTATAGCAGTGAGAGGGGTCTGTAAAGTGTAAAATGATGCTGTGGTGTAGCTGGAAGGTTTGCCTAGTGACTTAGCAGAGCAAACCCCTTCTGAGCAGCTTCAAAGAAATGTTCACAGGTTCTGTCTTCAGCCATGTTTGGAAAAGTGCTTTACAGCCTCGACACAGTCACTGGCAAACTCTGCCCTGCTGGGTTTTGCTGGGAGTGTCCGTGCCCAGGGCAGACCTAACACAGCAGGGCTGATGTTGCAGATGGGAGTTGAGAGGTGTGGGAAGAAGGATGTTCTGTGCCAAATATGAGGACACAGCAGGTCTGAAGCTTAGGGGAGTGCTGAAACTTCCTATCCCTGGAAGGTCTGCAGTGGGCATGAGCAGTGTGTCCTCTTGGCAGCAAAGGGATGCTGGGTTGCTTACTTGAGGCAAGCAGTGCTGGGAATAGTTTTCGCTCATTCTTCATCTGTCTCCATTCGTGCACATGTAATGCATATCCCTCTCCTGTGCACAGCCTAGCTCCATAGGGAACATGACTTGTTTCAGCCACTGCTCCACATCTTTATTTGATTTGTGGTTCAGAGACTCCAGCATTTGGCCTCTGGCTGGAGTCCCCAGGTGAGCCTGGCAGCATCAGGCAGGTGGTGGTGGTTCCTCCCGCTGCCCAGGGAAGACGATGGCTCAGCGACAGATTTCCCAAACAGTGACCTGGGGGACATGCCTTGTTGACTGGTACTCACAGAAGGTGAGTCACCAGCTTGGTAAATCTGTCCCTGCAAAACTCACGGCACCTTTCAAGGATGATGACCAGTGGCTTAAACCCCTAAGTTCAGCGCTGAGCCTTGTAGCTTTGCTGATGCAGCCAATCAGCTTTTGCATGCTTAGGTGTTGGAACCCTGAGAGGGGATATTCAGGAGCTGCACACCTGAATCACAGAGCTCTGCATAGGACAGCAGCAGGATTCAGCAGCTGCAAGAGAACCTGTAAAGAGGCTGAAAACCAATGAATTATTGATCCTTCTCCTTTCACATACGCACAGCTACACTTACTGTGGGGTCCTCACACTGAGTGCGGGCTGTGGGTGCTGCTAAAATATCAACAGTTGAATCTGTTCTGCATTTCAGAAAATGAACATGTAGTTTGGAGTCTGTTCATATTTTATGAAGGCCTCTGAGCACCAATTAGAGAGGGATTTGTAGTGATCACTCTATGCTTATGTTCTTATCAACAGCACCAAGCTTAGATCCAGATCAGCTAAGAAATGAAGTATTCCCTTTTCTTCTTTTTTTTTTTTTTTTCTTGGATCCTTACGTACATAGAGGATTTCTGGAGCCTGCTTTTTATCTCTTAAATTGCCTCTCAGAGACAGGAAAAAGTAGGCAAACATTTGAATGCTGTTAAATGAGGATCTAAATTTTGCTTAATTAAACGATTAATGCATGTTGAATTTAAAGGAAGCTTCTTTGTTGATAAATACAGGATGGTCTCTATTTCTTGGAAAGGTGCTGCTGTAATTATTCCAGCAGCAATCAATTAAAATGCAATTTTTTTATGATTAAACATCCCCAGTCTAAATAAGCCCAGCCATTTAATTATGGGTAATTGTTTTGATCTAGGTAGACTTCTTTTGATTTTCACAGTGTCAGAATCTCATGGAAATGCTTTGGGATCTATTTTTCTGCCCCTGCTGCAGAGCTCTGGATGACTATGACTATTTAATGTGAGCTAACCCAACAGAAACATGGATTTAATGATCAGATGCAGACTGATTAGTACAACATAGGTACTACAAGGAAATGCATTTCCTTGGATTTTGTAAGAGGAAAAGATGTGATGCAGGCAGAGGAATCAGAGAGCATCAACTCGCTTTAGATCAAATTGAGATTAAGGATGCTCAGTTTATGGCAGGGATGGGCTGTAGCTTTGGAGTAAGTGCATGCTTGTTTAGTGAGGTGCCAACACTGTACAGAGCCAGGTCCAGCCCTAAGGAGATTGCTGCCAAACAGGCAGGAGTGGGTGATACCAGCTTCTTGTGTCCAGGGTCTCTGCAGACAGTCTAGGGTCGGTGGTGGGTAATCTGCAGTCACAACTGAAGGAGGTGAGAGCTTGGCCCATATGTTGTCCTCAAGAAGCAAAAGCATTTAAAGGCCAAATCACTTCCTCCCCTGTGGCTTCCAAGACAGGGCAGGTTGTCTCTCTGCCTTCATGGATCTGGGCATAGAGAGCCTTGGGTGAACGTGGGACAGTATCAGCAGCAAGGACACTGATATGCTATGCTCTCATCTGGTGAAGGCAGCCCTGCCAAGAGGCTGGCAGTGAACATCAGGCCTGAGGAATGGGTTTGCTCTGGTCTTGTAGGTCCAGTTCTCCCCAAAGGACATGGGGCACTGATTCTTTGCTTGACTATTTTTCTGTATTTAATTTCTTTTTTTTTTTTATCCTGGGTTGTGGGAGCAGTGCTGCAGAGAGAACCTGATGTGACACAATTAGAAAAATATCAGAGAAAGAGTAAAGAGAATTTCACACCTGCAAATCTACCTGGAAAGAAACCCAAATGTTCATTGGTGATGAGCAAAAAAAAAAAAAAGAAGAGTGAAGAAGTGAAATCTGGACTCTGCAGCAGAGAAAGGATTTGAGAAACAGTGAGCAACAGAGACCAGGCCTGTCTATTGTGTGACAGTCACAGTTTTCACTCATGGCCTATCCTTTCTTCTCTAAAAATAAAGCTTTTTCATGTGATAGGGATCCTACTGAGCCAGAAATGCATTGGTTTGGGGTTTGTTATGGGGTTTTTTGCATATTAGCAAGGAGAGAGTGGAAACCTTTATGTGGCTGCAAGGAAGGCAGTATGGGGAAGTACGCTGTTCCTTTCCAAAACTCTAGTGGGAATTTTAGATATATAGGTTTACATTTCCTTTAATAGGGTTAGGGCCCCAAAGGCAGCAGCTCTCTGCCAGCAGAAATGGAAAGAGTCCTGGTTAACTTCAGAAGCATGTGGAGCTCAGAGCAAACACAAAATCAACATGCTCCTTAAAGAGGCAGTAAGTCAGGGAGACTTTAGTATTCTGCAGATCCAAATTCTCCCAGGGGTGGTGTTAACACAAGTCTGAAGATAAAGATGCATTTATTTCAAGGGCATTCCTTTCAAGAGAGATGGGGGGGTTGCCTTCTCTGCTTTTAACTGCATAGGACTGGAACAGTGTAATACTTTTGACCCAGTGAAAAGTGCTGTTTGGTAGAGTGTGGCATGGCTTTGAGGGCTTTACAGGGATTCCTGAGGAAGTCAGGTATTAGGCAAGATGCAGGAGAAGGGCTGAAGTGAGCAATCCACCATCATCCCAGGAAAAAAAAAATCATCAAAACAATACCAAATAATTAGAATAATAACAGCATGCTATCCAGCAGAAAGGGTTCCCTGCTCACCTGCTGAACTCATTAGCTCATTAGCCTACACAGTAATGAGTCTCTAGTTGATTCTCTCATGCTGCCCTTTAGCAGTCAGACCCACTTGTTCCCTCTGGGGCATTCTTAAAAACCCACAACACAAAAGAACAAGCAAGAAAAAAATAAAAACCAAACCAGCATATAATTGTATCAGTTGTGTTCTTCTCATAGGCTGCAAGTTATGGGGTTTCTAGGTGAAGACAAAACATGAAGACTCTTATTGTGAAAGGCAAAATCATTTATTGCCTCTGTAACTAAGCAAAGTACTAAGCAAAAGCAAAGCAAGAGCTTAAGCATAAGCCAAAGCCTACTACTGTTACATAGTCAGCTTATCTACTTGTCTAATACAGAGCTGTCACATCCCAGCTGGCCATGCTTCCACTGACATGGGTCCAAGCAAAGCATGCAATAGGTTAATACTGACAAACAAGCTTCTCAACATCTCCAGTCAACTTCTGCCTAGTCTTTCTCTTCAGTTACAAGATGCTTACATTCTTTCTAACTCAAAGACAAAACATAGCTTTCTCAAAGGTTTGCTCTCTTCCTACACCAGCAATGTTGATTTTTTTTCCATTTTTTTAAAAATATTTATTTATTTTTTTATTAATGTAGATGAGTTATTTTCCCTATTCTGGGCAAATCACACCCTTGCCAAAACTCATCCAGGGTTGCAGGTCAGGAGGGGATGTGTTTATGCATTGCAAGACTAATGGATCCCTTGAGGGAGTAGCAGTGAGATGTGATGGAGAGGTGAGTAACAGCTACCAAAATTTAAAAAAGCCACATTTTGGCTTCTTCAAGAGGGTCTTTTCACTCTTTGATTTTTATTTGGTTTTGGCAAAGTGGAGGAGTGCAAAAGAAAACTGATGTTTAAGATGTAACATACAACTGATGGCAGAATTCTTGAGTGGATAGCATATGTGTCTGACTCTCTCTCTGTGTTAGAGTATTTACTATGTCCTATAATTGTGCTAATGGAGATTAAATGGGAAGGAGATGAAAAGTTGGGGGTGGAGTTGAGAAGGAGAGATACTGAAGCCACTGTATGTAATCTGGATGCAGTGTGGAAGGATCTCACACAAAAGGGAAGGTTTTTCTCACCCTCATTGCTAGCAGTAACCTTCCATGAGCAAAAGACATGAGTGACTACACTGATTCAGATGTGATTTTTCTCCACCTAACCTGACAATATCCCCTGAATGTCCTGAGCCTTATTAGCTTTCCTTCCATGCAGCACCCACACCCCATTCAGTGCAATCTGAGAGAAAGAGTTGGTGTTCCAGAAAGTGAGAGCAAAAAAATGCCAGCAAGTACAGGAGCCTGTGGTAAGCCCAAGGGTGAGCAAAGTCCAAAAGAGAAGAGAACTCAGGAATGGAGGATGGAGAAGCATTGGCTCAGGAGCATCCTGTGGAGACCTGGCTTGGGAAAAGGGAACATGCAGCAGCTCTGGAGGACTGTGGACATGTCATAGCTGGAGATTTCCCTTGTTTCTCTTTCCAACCCTTGGCTAAACCAGGAGAGTTTTTGCCTTCTGAGGGCTCTATCTCCTGCTCAGACATGAGCTGGAGATTGCTGGTGTCTCCTATCTGCACAGCACCATGGCTCAGCTCACTCCTGGCCTCCCTCTTCCCAGCTGCTACTGCCACAGAGCCAAACTTTGGTGCTTAGGACAGAGAATCCCCTGCATGGTGTGGTTATTGCAAACTGCCAGCATGTTTAACAGCTGCTACAGTCCCAGCATGCCACTATGCTGTCTCCTCAGTCAGCCTTGTGCAGAAGGACATCTTGCACCTTTATTGCATGATGAGCATGTGCCATTTCTATGTGGTTTATTGCATGATGCATGTGAGTGGATGGCTGTGTGTTAGTCCTGAGATGGGACTTTTTGGCCAAGGAAAATAGAGAAAACAAATATGTAGACCATGGTGGGCTGAAGGGTAACTGAAAAGGAGGCTCTCTTTAGAGCATTTGTGTCAGGGTAGGCTTGGAGATGACCACGTGATTAGTGTCTAGCCAGGACCCAGATCAGCAGGGGAATGAGGGCAGGCCTGGGCTGCCAGCACTGTCTGCAAAGGTCTGAAGCAGCCAGTGGAGCTGCAGCTGAGAAAGAGGCCCAGCCTGCAGGGAGTTCAGGAGAAATGCCTTTGTGCAGAAGGTGATTAATGTCTTTAATGAACTACCAAAGGAAGTAATAGAAAGCCAAACCACATATGTCTGCAGTGGGGAAAGAGGCTGAGGGGACATTGCTGTTGCAAGCAAGGACAGGGAAGTGAGCTGTGGCACAGCCCATGCAGCGATGCCATTTCCAGTTCACTGTCCCAGAAAAACTGTTGGGCACAGCAGCTGTCCCTAGGCCACTCTGAGCAAAGGCAGAGCTGAGCACATTTCACAGATTTAATCAGAAATTAATTCAGGCTTCCTGCCTGTCCTGGTTCTGAGGTCTTTCCTGCTCAACTCATTATGGCTGTGCAACCAAATCTCACAGTCTGCAGCTCTGAGGGGTGGGGATGGTAATCTAGGAGTCCCTATTCTCCTGTCCGATGGAGACAAGGAAGAAGGTGCTTTGGGGAGAGCCTCATCTTGCTGAAGACTGGGACCTGAATTAACCTAGGCTGAGAGGCATTAGGAGTCATTGCTTGTTTGGGAACCCACGAGAAATGTGTGGATGAAGTCAGGCAGATTTCTAGCATTGAGTCATTTATATCGTAACATCCTCCATGTTAGCAGCCTCCTGTGCCAGACTCAGCAGAGACCTTGGAGGAAGCAGACACCATCAGAGCCTCACATGGTCCTGAGGCTTTGCAGGAGGTTGTCCATTCAGTCACCCACAGACTAGCAAACCAGCTCCAGACATGCCCATGTTTATGTGGTGATAACAAGGGGGACAGGGAGGTCACTGTGCAGCTTGCAGGGAGGAGGTGAGACACCTCCTGTGTTTCTACCCTGGCTCCTAGAGCAACAAGGCACCTTCAGAGGTGAACACTTCCCCAAAAAGCCAGTGGGAGCTCTTCCTCTGGAGTAAGTAGCATTAGTCTGGGGTACAGGATTGCTTTGTCAAAGCCAAAATTCTCAAGCCTCCCTAAAACTGAGACAATGGCTGCATAAGTCACGTTGAAGTGGGAAAACAAACACATGGCATCTCAGCAGCTGTCAAGAGCCCACTCCCAAACTTCTTTTCTTGGGAAGCTTTAGCTCATCAAAGCTTGTTCTGAAGGGAAGGCCTTACATGTGCCTTCAGTATAAATACTGGTTGCACAGTCTGCTAATGGAACTTTTCCTTCCTCTGTGAAGCACCAAGTAAAACAACAGAATTGTCAGCTCTGCTTTGCCTGATGTATGTGAAGGGCCAAAAGGCAGAAGGGAAGTACAAAGCCCAAGCTTGACCCAGGGTGCTAGTGCCATTTTGCTTCAGCACTGTCCTTAAGCAGCAGATCCTGAGTCCTTAAAGCATGAAGAGCCCCCTTTGACTTTCCTGATTAAGGTTTAGTTGCCCTACTCTAAGCTACTCGTCAAGGTTACCTCTAACCAGCAGAGAGCTCTCCAGTGAGCAATCCTTTTGAACTGCTCTTGACACCCATCTTGGTACAGGAGAAATTGCCCTCCAGAGGTGTCTGCTTATCTCCCTTGTATGGGAAGCCAAGGTGAAAAACTTAGTTTGCCATGAGACCTCGAGAGGTAGGTGAGGTAAATCCTACCCCAAAGTGTCTGCAGCTGTATTATGTCCTTCTGCTAATTCCTCCATACTCTACTGACAGGGATATCTCAGCAGTACATTTTCCTGCTCTGCCTGCAAGCAGCCTGTAAGGGTTTTGATAAAAGCAGGCATCACTTTGCAAACAGGCATTTTGCAGGTGTGCAATTCTGATATATTGCTGAGAAGTGGTGAAAACATATGTTCATGGCACAGAAATTGCTCTTCTCAGTTTCAGCTTCTGTATTTTGGTACAGTACCACAGTGACCTCTCCCTGAGACATGCTCTCATCCTCTTTTGTCGCTTTCCACCGGCTTGCTGCTGGCAAGAGCTGCTGTACCGTTTGCAGCGTTCCAATGATGATGTCTGGGTTTGCTTTTGCTGTCATTACTTTAAGCAGATCTCTTTGTCTTGATGGTACCAGTACCCTGGATGGTGCTGTCTTTCCCTAGGAGTAGGCTTTGGGGGATCATAGAGTTGGTAACTTCAGGAGAGGAATGCCTTTGGGGATTTGACTGAGCTAATCCCCACTAGCTCTGATGGGAAGAGCACAACTAAGCCCTGCATGGCCCTGAAACAATCAATCTTGTGAGCTTTCTGGAAGAAGCTGCTAAAAAAAAAAAAAACAAAAACAAACCAACAAACAAAAACCCAACCAAACAAATTAAAACAACAACAAACAACGAAATGCAAACAAAGCAACCACACCAAACAGCTGCAACAAAAAGCTGTTTGACCCCCTAAAAAGAAGTAATTTCTAAAGTAATATCTTTGGCAGCTGAGTCACATCAGACCCAAAACCCTGCATAAAAACACATCTAATATTTCCGGGATGCTCTAACTCATGCTCTGCTCTGGCCCTGGGTCCTGACTGCCATTAAGGCAGCACTTTCAGTGGAGTGCAATAACAGAGTGCCTTCAGGTTCTTGTTTCAAGCCTGTCTCAGGAAGGAAAGTAAAAGTGTGAATTCAATCTACTCAAGCAGAACAACCTTAAGAGCAGGAGGAAAAAAAAAAAAAAAAAAGGAAGGGGGTGGGGAGGAAGAAATAAAATTATTCCCCTTTGCTCCCAGGGTTGTGTAGTGAAATCCAGAGCAGTGTTTTGGAGGGAATTGGGGTCAGGCTAACTGAGGTACAGCAGCATGGTCTGGTGAAGGTGTATTTGCCTCAGTGCTGTCTGGGGAGGGCTGCAGACAGAGGAATGTTGCTGTAGGACTAGGGGCACTCATTCTATAGGATGGTTTGTGTCCAGAGCAGCAAGAGGGTGCAGAGTGCAGAGGTGAGATCTGCAGAGTGTTCACTAGCTAGACTTGTCTGCAGCCCATGCAGAGAATGATTCACTTCCAACAACATCCAATTTGCATTTCAAAAAAAGGTTTCATCAAGTCGAAATTGCACTTGAGAGTCTCCCTTTAGCCACGGGAGAGCAGCGAGCAGACAGGCACAGGAGACTGCTTCCCACCCCTCGTTGTCTGCCTGCTCTGTGGTTTTGGCACTGTGAAAAGGGGAAGCAGCTGTAAGGGCTTTGGATCACAAATGGAGCTGGGAGTCTGCTACCTCTGCTAACAACTCATGTATTATCAGGGAGCAGACACTTTCCTCTGCACCAGTGAAATTTATCATTTTTAAAAGATGCTGTGTGAGACTGAAAGAATTTTCTTTAACAATTGGCACCTGGAAGGCAGTCCACCTTTGGGAATAAATCTCCTTCCTGTTGAGATTTCTTTTGCTCAGATGGAGCAGCTCATGGACATCACTGCCCAGGCCAGGCAGGAGGAGAGCAGGTGCACTCTGTTCTCTGAAAAGTTTGAGAGCATCCCAGCTCTAAAAAATCTTTGAGAGAAATGAGGGCCTTTGGTTTCTCTTTCTGTGTCCAAAATACTAATGAAGAGAGGATTGAGAGGCTATTCCAGCCCTCTCACTTGAAACCTGTGCATGCAACATCAGGTAAGTTAAGTCTGCCACACAGAACACCCTCCCTGCACTCAGCACCTGTTGCTGCCTGGCCTGTATTTCATGCTGTTTCAGCACAGCATCACTTCTCTGCCATATCAGCCCCTTCACTCCTCCTAAGTGTGGGCTTACACCATGGGAAAGGGGCTGTGGGTCCACGTTGCAGCCCCAAACAAATTCCTGCAGTCGCAGCAGCTCTGCCAAAGGACTTTTCCCTGGCATTTTGCCTGATGGGCCAGACAAGAGTCCAGGTGAGGATCCCATGGGTTCTCCTGTGCAGATGTTGAGTGGTCTTATGTGAGTACTTCAAACCCAACCCTCCCTTGCTATAGAGAGCAGTGAGGTGATGAAAGCTCGTGTGAATTATGCTCCTTGCAGCAGCTATGAGCTCACACTGGTGGTACTGGCTGCTGTTATCTCCTGGCTGCTTAAAATCCCACACTCCCAATGTGCTCCAAGGTAATTTGCTGTCAGTCAGCAGCAGAGGCAGGAAGATGTGCTGGTGGGTGCAGGGTGCCTTTGGGTGATGGGTCACAGCAACCCTCTGCAGATACTTTGCTCAGTTTTCATGCTTGGTCAGTTGATGTGGTTTAACCTTTCTTCCTTTAATTTGCACTCACAAATTATCCTGAGCAAAGGCAGCATTTGTCTTACTTTTGGTTGTTTTTTTAAAACACCTTTTTCAGTGTGAAGGAAAAGCAGGGCTGCGAGTATTTGGTTCTGCACTATCACTTTCCTTGAGGGGATTTTATAGTCTGTGATCCCATCGCTGCTGTCTTTACCTTTCCTGCAGATTCTGCCCAGCCACACTGTGCTCTGCTCTGATTCTTGCTCCTTCTTCCCATCCTTGCAGCAAGGTTTTTCCTCTTGGCTGTTCTGCTCTTGCCTGTGCTTGTAACCACCTCAAGCCCCATGCTTTAGGTGTCATCACCCTCTCATGGCTGCCATGGTTTCTGCTGCTCACCTGTTGCATCTCCCTGTTGTCATGACTTCGGTAAGCCCTCAGAGCAATGTTTCACCATGATATTTGTTTACCAAATATTTGGGGTCCTGATTGTTAGCTTAGGCCTGTTAAGTACCAAAAATCAGATCTTTAAAGGTATTTCAGTGTTTACTGATTCTGCCAAGAACATTAGGACCTAAATTTGATTTAGTGTGTTCTAAGTGATACTAAATGTCCCCGTGGGTCTGTTTTGAGCTTAGCACCAATAGGATTAATGGATTTTTGTTTGTATTTTATCCAAACCTTTTTTTTTTTTTATGAAAGAGCAAGCCAAAAGCAGGATTATAGCTCCATGATTTTTTTTTTTCATGGAAGGTGAGCATTTCTGCTCTTTTGTTCTGTGGTGGTGCTGCTGTCTGCTGTAGAACAGGCTCTAAGAGCAGCTAAACCAAGGTTATTTGGTCTGCTTTCCTTCTCCCTGTGCATGGATGAGCCAAGGGTGCTCACCCCATCCCTGTGACTGCTTTTGGATCTGATACACTTTAGGTGGGCAAGGAGAAAAAGCAGTGGTGGGTGCTCCCAGCCTGGCTGTGCTGTGGTGGAGGGTGCAAAGCTTGTGTTGTTATACTTAGCTTCTCCTGTCTACCCTGGCTTGGTACACTGCTGTGGGATACATTGTGTGGGAGCCAGTCCCCTTCCTCAGATCCTCATCTCTCCCAGGGAGAGATCTTTCCTTAGGATCACGCTTTGGTCTCACATGTTGTTTTCTGGCTTATCAGAAGAATCTCCTGCCAACATCAGATGACTAAGGAGCTCTAATGGTTTCCTTGTGGCATTTCTTTTCTCAAGAATTGAGGAGAATTGAGTTTTAGGCGAGTTGTAGAATCAGAGACAGATGATGAATGGGAGCTGAAGGCTTGTGGCAAGTGCATTAGAGACAGCCTCTAACACGTTCTTTCTGTCAGCATTTGCTGGAGTTTGGCCCCATCCACAGACAGCCACTAAAATGTGCAGTGAAATGCCTCCTATGGTCCCATGGTTCTGACCCACAGGGTTGTGCAGTAAGTGAAGGCCCCAGCATGAAAAAGGAGAAAGTCTGAGGTCCTGAACTAGTAGCATCTGATGCACTGGGACATGTAAGCTTTTATGCAAGGAATGAAAGACTGATCACTTTTCAGACATGTTCCAAAGCTAACAGAGGCTTTGACTTGAAGCCTCAGATGACCTTCATGTGCCTTTGAGATCTTGGCTGTGTCAGTAGCTTTCTTTTGTATACAAGACTTTATGTGAGGGTGGCTTTAGAGGGAAGTTACCTCTTAAAGGATTTTTGGATGCTCTCTCATCCTGGTGATTATTTTTTGCTCTTTTTTTTTCCCCTCATGAGACTGAACAAGGGGGAAGGGCTGCTGTTGATGAGGCACAACTGAGGCCGTGCTGGGGATATCTGCAACCACCTCCAATTCAGCAGCATTTAGCTGCAAGTGCTGGGTGCTCAGATGTGCTTTCTGTGACTGCCAGGGATGATAAATAAGTGAAAAGACATGAGTGAGCACTTGGCCAGAGGAGAGGACACAGCTTTGCATTTCTGGCCAGTCCCGTATTTGCCTCATTTTCTTGCTTAGGCTTGTGTTTACACTCCTTTCACTTCCTGATGAATCTGATTCCCCTTTGGGGTCCAAATCCCCAGCAAGTGGAGACAGCCATCTGCTGGGTACCCAAAAACTCTACCATGGCTGCTGGCACATGAGCAGCAGGGTATGACATCTGGGAAGTGATGGGGGAACTACTCTTCTCCTGGAAGTGCCAGACAGCATGTGAGTAAAGCACCATGTAGGTGCTTTGAGTGGGTGAACAGAGACTACCTCTGCATGCAGCATCCTTGGGAACGTTTTTGCCCAAGCACACTTTGACATGGAGCAGCCTGGCAAGGTGGAAGCACCAAGGAGCCATGCTGAGTGGCCACAGTCCATATTATTCACCATCTGTTCTCCCACTGTTGTTATGACAGCAGGAAAGTGTCCTTTCTGCTGGCAGCTTAGGCTCATTCATCTCCATGATTCACCTGCTCATCTCAATCTTTGTCTTCCTCCCCAAACATGGCACTGGTGGTTGGCCCATATGGCTGTCCAGTTGGCTGACACCCTTGGCACCATGCTGCTTTGCCAAAGATGGGACAAGCAGAGTGCTGGGGATGAATGTTGACATGACTAAGCCACTTTGGAAGAGAATGGACTGATCCAGCTCTCCTTCTCCCCTGCTGCCCACAGAGAATCCCAATGGGAAGTAATTCACAGAGATGCATTTGCAATGCTGACCCTTGCACAGAGGAGGACAGCTTTTCTTCATTTCACTTTGGTGCAGCACCAAGCACCAAAGTGATGTTGGTGAAACCTTTCCATTCAGCTTGTGCAATGTGCCCTTAATTTTGCTTTTTGGTCTTCAAAGCCCCAGAAGATCATTGACAGCTCTTCAATTGTGTGAAGCCTTTCAGTTGTAGACAAAATATCCTAGGAAAGAAACTTGTTTAAGGCTGTGGATCCTTTGCTGTTCTGAGCCCAGCCTATCACCACACAAGAACTAGCTCTTCATTAGACAAAACCTGGTGGACAAGTGGCTTGCACTCTCTTTGCTTCTTGCAGGCTTCTTCTTCATTCCAAGTAAGGAATGCAGTTTGGGAACACTTCCCTCTCATGATTACCCAAAGTGTTTAACTGGTTGTGACTGGAAACCCACCAGGCCTTTGAGGAGTTTGAGCAGATCTTGAGCCATCCTTACCTTAGAGTCAAGGAGAACTCTTCATGCTCTCTTTAAAGAAATCAAAAATCATTTCCTTTGGGCTTCTTCCAAGTCAGGGCTTTCCATAACCAAAAGGCTAGATGCAGCCTAAACCAAGTTTCCCAGCACATCCAAGGTGGATGACACTGCAAAGTTGGAGACATTGCCAATGAAGAGAGATGGATGTTCTGGTTTGTTTTCCCTGCTGTGATTTAGTAGCAGTGATCATGGCGACACCTGGAGTTCTCCAATCTGAGCTTGGCAGGGGGAAAAAAGGCAGAAAATGCCTCACTCCTGCTAGAATTCTAATTGCTGTTTGACATTTCTGTGGTTTTGTCAAAGCCTGAAGTCAGTTCTGGGAGGGCTGTAAATGAAGACTTTCTCCCAGGATGTCCCCAGTTTGGAGCCTGGCACATGCAGCCATGCTTCCCAGAGTGACTCCCCAGTCGGGTACTAAAATAACTGGGGGGACACTCAGGTGCACTGAAAACTCAGCACTCCTGAGAAGATGTCCTCATCATCCCAGTATGAGAAAGCAGCCAGCTGCTGCCCGTAGAACATTTATTTACTGAGGATATTAGAGTTTGGTGTGTATGTGGGGAGCATTAGCCTTATTTAAATGCCCAAAATATTTATTGAGGACAGGCTTTCTCCATATTCTCTCATGATAGGATGCCCCAAATCCAGTGACACTAATTAGCTACTTAAATTTTTCTTTTTCATTTTTTTCTCCCTCCCCCCCCCCCCCCAGCTATGACCAAATCTGTCTGGATTTAGCAGAAAACTTAAATGGGAAAAACATATGAGAAGAGAAATTGTAGGATAAGATTCTGTGCCTGTTAACTGATGGCATTTATAAATTATAGCTGAGAGATGTCATATCAGTGAAAATGGAAAACAGCTTAGAGGATTATAAAAATACCTTCTATAAACCATTTTAATGCCTATTTTTTTTTTTTAATCTCTTTTGGTAGGTGTCATAGAAATTAATTCTAGCAGAAAGGAGAAAATTCTTGCCTTGGTAAACTGGCTAACTGGTGATTAGGGGCTGTCAGGGAGAGCAAACTCTTGATTGGGCTGAGGTGCTGAAGTTGGGCTAAAGACATCAGTTTCCTGCTGCTGGGGAGGTGAGTTCACTTGTGGGTGAAGCAGATCCAAACCCTCAGCATAAATATCACTGCAGGAAAATTATCCTCACATCCCAGTGCAGCTTCTCCCAGTCAGGATAGGAAGGCTGAGGAGCAAGTGGTGGAGGCAGAGCCATGGGGCAGAGGCAGAGCCATGGGGCAGAGGCAGAGCCAGGAGCTGTTTTGTGCCAGGAAGTGAAGAGAAATCGCAGAGAGACAGGAGCCCAGAAGGGCAGAGCTGAAGCTGCTGGAGGTGTGAGGTAGGAGGCCACAAAATGGTGTGTGTGGCATGTCTGAGGAGGAGCAGTGAGTTGGTCATGGACAGGAGGATCCATTTTGGTGTCTACCAGGCTGCAGTGACTGGTTCCAACACCTTCTTGAGTAGTGAGTACATTTCAAACTAAACTTGTAAGAAAGAGGAAAGAAACCCAACAGCTGCAGCTGTGGTCTGCGCTCTGAAACAGCTCTTTGAGTTGCCCAGTGGCCAGCTTTTGCTGGTATGTGCCATTTCCTTGCTGACTTCTTTATGGCCCCTGGGTGCCTTCTGTCCCCTCCTGTGCCTCATTTGGAAAAGCACAGCCAACTCTCAATTCTGGGTTAAGGTATTTAAGGATGCAACGTTTTGCAGTACGTTTCCAAGCTGCTTGCGTAGGAAAGGGTAAATGACCTACCTCTCCCTCTCCTTTCACAGTCTGGTTCCCAGGATGCATTCAAAGGCACCTATTCTCTCACTACTTTTGAAGGCTTTGTGTCAGTTCTCCCCACAGATCCTTGTACTGTGTAAGCTTCTTTTGTGCCCTGTCCATATTACTTTTTTCCCAGAAGAAGAAATCTGCATGTGAGATAGGAACAGCATTAGCTTTCCAACCGTGATTTCACAGCAGAACTGCCTTTGCAGGGAGTGTGGCATTGGGGCTGTGTCAGGCTATATTTCCACAGGGAGGTGAGATTCAGTGTATGGACTCCAGCTGAGCAACTTGCAGCAGCAGTGCAGGAAAGGCAATTTACCAAATTAAACTGCACAATACAGGATGTCGAGCAGCCTACTTCTGGGTCCTGTTCTCTGCAAGGGACTTCATCGTGACATGAGCTAAAGGGACAAGCAACAACCTGTAAATTGAAAGCTTACCAAAAAAATCTTCTGCCGAATAATACAAGAAAGACCTGCACCCAAGTTCCAGGTGGGTTGGGAGCATGTTTTCAATCACAGAGAGATGATCTTTCCTGCCTCTAGGTCTTTTGTGTTCTCTTGTATAAAACAGCCAAGGGCTGACTATAAAAAGATTTGGAGGAAAACCTGGGATTTTTCTGTCCCATTTCCTTCCTTTTCCATCACCAGTTTCCTGTAGATGACACAAGTGTAAGTCTTTTCAACTGTCCACCTTGCACCCAAAGTACCCAGAGGTGAAGAGGTTTTAAGGACAGTTGATCCATACACAAGTAAAGAAAGAAAAGTGGGAGAAATCTGATTACAGAGGCTTTTTACTTAAAACTGGGAGTAGTATTCAGAGGCAGTACTGGAGCAGTGACTTCTATGATTTCATAGTGTCACAGTGTTCAGTGGTTTTGCTAATAACCTGTTTTCTGCAGTAAGGTTATAGTCTGGGAGACCGTTTTCATTTTTATAGAGAGTTTCCAGCTCAGCTCTCTTGGAGGCACATGTAGACTCTGCAGTAAACCTTCACCTAGCCGACAGTGAATAAGTATATTATGCCATTTATTAGCACTGTTAAGCCCATCAGGTGTTTACTAAAATCAGAGACACTGTTTTTGTTAGGCAGCATTGCTGTGCTCCTGCAATACTCCAGCAGGGCAGCTCAGAGTGGAGGAGAAGCAGCTGCTGATTAGGCTTTCAGAACCCTTTCGGGCTTGTCATCACCCAGCACTAGTGCTAAACACCCACATTCCCTTTGCTTCCCAGCTAGTACACCCCATACCCACTACTGCACACAGTCTCTCCTTGCTGCCACACTTCTGTCAAGCACCATGCTGTGGGTTGCAGAGTCATTCTTTGCATTTACCCATGGGTGCCTACCAAGCCAAATGAGAATCCCTTTGCTACCAACCCATGGGGAAGGGTTCCAAAACATTCTGGGCTATCCATGAGGAGGGCTGGAAAACAAACAGTTTGAGTGGGAGTTTTTTTTGTTGGATTCTGGGTTGTTGGGGGTGGGGTTTTTTTTCTTGTTGCCCAAGTTCAAGTGCTGGGTGCTGCACTTTATCTACAACAACCCCAAGCAGCGCTACAGGCTGGGGTTGGAGTGGTTGGAGAGCAGCCAGGCAGAAAGGGACCTGGGGATACTGATTGACAGCAGCTGAACATGAGCCAACAATGTGCCCAGGTGGCCAAGAAGGTCAATGTTGGCCTGTACCAGAAATAGTGTGGCCAGCAGGATCAGGGAAGTCATTCTGCCCTGTACTCAGCTCTGGTTAGGCCACACCTTGAGTACTGTGTCCAGTTCTGGGCTCCTCAATTCAAGAAGGACATTGAGAGACTTGAACATGTCCAGAGAAGGGCAATGAGGCTGGGGAGAGGTCTGGAACACAAACCCTATGAAGAGAGGCTGAGGGAGCTGGGACTGTTTAGCCTGGAGAAGAGGAGGCTCAGGGGTGACCTTACTGCTCTCTACCACTACCTGAAAGGAGGTTGTAGCCAGGAGGGGGTTGGTCTCTTCTCCCAGGCAACTAGCACCGGAACAAGAGAACACAGTCTCAAGAGGCCCCAGGGGAAGTTTAGGCTTGAGGTGAAGAGAAAGTTCAGGCTTGAGGTGAAGAGAAAGTTCTTCACAGAAAGAGTGATCTGCCATTAGAATGTGCTGCCCAGGGAGGTGGTGGAGCCACCATCCCTAGAGGTGTTCAAAAAAAGGATTGGACATGGCACTTGGAGCTATGGTTTAGTTAGTCCTGAGGGGCTGGGTGATAGATTGGACTTGACGATCTCTGAGGTCTTTTCCAACCTTGTTGATTCCATGACTGACACCAGGTTTTACCACATATTCACTTTGTATGTTAAAATGCAATGATACTATAAGAGGTTCTTCAGTGAAAGGAACAGGTATAGAGAGAATTAATTAATCAAGAGGTTTCAGCAAAATGTCAGGATGGGAGCTGAGCAGCTGTTGGATGTAGTATTGCTCTATGTGGCTGAGACTGCTCCTCACTCCTGTGTCATACCCATCCAGGAGGATTATTGCTGTTATTATTCAAGCTTGTCTTAGCTGTTATAAACCTCTGGAACAAAACTATGGGAAATTAAATGGTGAAACTACATGGCCAGTGGCAGAGAAATTAATTCCCTGTTTTTTTTTTTTGATGTTTCATTTGAGCAACTGTCTTAGAAAAACTCTCCCAGAGGACAGCTCCATCATGTGAAATTCCCAAGGGATCTGACAAGTCAAATAATCCATCCTCTAATTACATGGCAGCTGACTGATTCTATTTCTTGTTGTAAGGAGAAACCTTCTGGGGGGTTGGAAAATCTGAAAAGTCTCACCTAGACGAGCGAGAGGATTTTAGAGGTGAGAGTGCAAACGTCCCTATGTCTCTCCAAACCAAACTAGAACAGAACAGACCACTGATGGTTCCTTCAGCTGAAGATATTTCAAAGGTATCACTGCACCATGCCCTGTGGGGAGATCTTGCCTGAAGTTTGCTCCTATGAGCAGGAAAGCTGAAAGGCAAGTTAGCGGTCATAGAGGTGCTGGTATGTACTGAGGGCCCAGGAGCAGAGCTACAGGCAGTGAAAGGAAAGCCCTGAGGAGTTTGTGTGATGTCAGTTGTAAGTCCTGGCCTTCATCCCACTTCAGACCTGGAATAGACATAGACCAGTGCATCTTTAATTTGCCCTACAGCTTCATCAGTGTCATCACTACCAAGCTTAGAGACACCCAGGTCCTTCATGGACATTGCCTTTTCTTCTCTGTGTATTACTCTAGTACGGAATTTGCCCATTTCTGCAGCAATTGCTTTCTGAGTTGGGCTGAGCTCCTGTGCAGGCTCCTCTGCTGTCATGACTACATGGGCACAGCAGGGTACAGCAGGCTTGATGGCACACACTTGGGTATCATGGAGGGGAGGATCATGTGCTTGATCCAGAGATGGCCAAGCTCTCTTAATGCACCTAAATCCTGAACAGCACCACCTGCTGCCATTCAAGTCCTGACCATCCTTTTGCATATGCAGGTGCAGGTCAGTGTGATCTTGCAGTACTGACTCCAAAGGAAGGACAAAAGCAGGTAATCAGGAAAGGATAACATTTTTCCTGTTGAGGCTTCCAGCCTAGTGGCCTCCAGTTTGACTTATGCTTTAGTGGGGTTTTTCTTCAATAGCCCATGGAAGGCCTTTGTCTGTCTCCTACTCAGAAATGTGTTCTCCGTAAGTGCTTCAGCAGAGATGACGTCTGCTGGAGTCTGCAGACAGCCTGGAAAAAAGAAGGAAAAAAAAAAAATCTAAGCTCTCAGAAGTATGATCCACATCCTATTCCTCCCTCTCCCCACACACTTATCACTGTATCTTCTCCCAGAGGAGCAATGCTGAAGCCTAAGATATTGCTTTAAATGTCAGTCATTTAACTACCAGTTATTTTAGCAAATAAGAGTGGGACTGTCTCCCTGGGGCTGACTGAAAATTGTTAAAGGAGGGGGGGAAGGCAAGAAAAGGGCAAGAGAAAGAGACGAAAAGAACAGAAAGGACAAAGGGAGAAAGACTCGTGATGCCACTGAGAGAGACAGTGAGAGGAAGGTGTCCCAGGAAGATGAATAGGCTGTACCCCACCGAGGGATTCTGGGCACAATAATGAGCCCTTTGTCAGGTACTTAAATTACCCAGTCTCATCCTCAAGGCTGTCTTCTCATTTGGGTTTCTGATTCTCCTGCTGGTGTCAGCTGCTGCTCTGCCACTGTTTGTACTTTGCTGGTCCAACACCAGATCCTTGGGTTTGAAAGGAGGCAGTGGGAGAAAAGAGAACCATTCCCCAAGATGGAGGGATGCTCAGGTGTTTAGGAGATGTCAAAAGAGCTCCTAATTAATGTTATGAAAAAAGAGGGGAATCCTTTTTTTTTTTTTTTTTGACTCATATCTTCCTCCTTATCCCCTTCTCATTTCATATTGTTCCTGAGTCAAATGTAACCTTTGGTGGAACAAAAATGGAGCCGGTATCTACTTATTGCCTGGAACAACTGGGAGTGTTGCTTTAGCTCTGTGTTTTGGCAGGACAAATCTTCCCTACATGCAGATAACACTCTGGATGTATTAATATGCTGTCATCTGGTTCTTCTCATGAGTTGTGTTTGTTACATTCCATGAGGCTCTGTTTCTTCTGGCGTGGAGGGCTGTATGAGTTTTAAATCTGGAGTCTGTCCATGCACGACTTTGAAATTCACTTTGGAGAATATCTGAGGAAGGGAAAAAGCAATTCTCGAGTCAGCAGAGCAGTATTGGTGCTGACAGAGTGACCCACAGCACAGAGAATCCCTCCCAGAAAGCTTGTTCTCATCTAGAAGTAGTCAGAATAGTCCTTTGAAAGTATGTACCAAATGCAGATATCCTCAGTTGCATCAGCTAATAGTCAGACCCAAAGCTTCTAATGGCATTGTTCCAAGCAACCAAGAACAAGATTGGCCTCCTGCCTAGGGATCCTAATCTTGACCATGAAAAATCATCAGGAATGGTGTATTTTTCTGAGGATAAATGTGGAAAATCCACTGGGGGAAAAAAAAAACAAACCAAACCCAACAAACCAGCCACGACCACAACAAAATATCCAAATCTAAACCCTCTAAAATCACTGGAAGATAAACATATTGGTATCTTTAAGATAGATTTCTTTAGTTATATTTTAAAAGGCACATGAAAATCGTAGCTGTATAAAAGATAAAGCAAAGTTATGTGCTAACCTATCTCCTGTTCTCATTCCTTCTGCTTGTCATTCTTCACGTGGATGAGGGAGGGCAGTAAAAGTGAATTTGTGCATGGAGTCCATGTAGTATCCATTAGAAAAGGCAATACCTGACAATTACCCTTCCACAGCTTAATCATCACTTAAACTAAGTGCAGAAGGAGGAAACCAAACCTGTTATAAAAGTTGCAGCTGCTCTTAGGAAATAAGCCAAAGTAGACTCACTGCCTTGTCTGGGTTGAAGCTGTTCTGTGGAAATGAGAGCAAATTACTGCAATAGAGAGGAAGATATTTCACATCATTGTCCATCAGGGTTTAGGTTTTCAGTATGCTCCTCTCATATATTAAAAAAAAAAAAATCAAAACTAATTATTCTCTCCCAGAAATAATGGAAGAGCCATTTACATGCTGTTGTAGAAGATCAGAGTTAAAAGGAGGCTCAAGCTGGCTGTATGATTTGCACCTTCTTATTACTGCTGTGTTTGTATGCATGAACAATTGGTTGAATGTTGCTGTTAATGAATTAACCCTTACCCCTTCACGTCAGAGCATGCAGAGCATCTTTGTAGAGAATCACCTGAAAGTCCCATGCTGTGGAAAAATGCCAAGTGGAAAAAAAAAATCCCTTTTTTGCTGATTTTACTAGCTGTTAGCTAAAGAAGAGGCACTTCTGTTTCAACATAGCATAGGAACACCAAACCCAGTACAGTGGGACGAAGTACAGACAGAGCTACACAGTGTGCTGCCTCTGGTGACTGGACACAGCAGGCACTTAAGACTAGAAAAGATGCTGCACCCTAGTTTGATGCTATCAGTAATGTAAAGTTTCTTCTGCTAGAGTTTGCATCCAGAGTATCTTGTTTAATAGCTGGCAGAAAAGCAACCTTCTGAATGTTTGTAATCTCAAAGTTTGTTTACACTGAGGCTCATCTGGCACAAAGTTCCAGGACTTACTGATGTAGCACTTGAGAGGAAACACCTCTTTGGTTTTTAACCCACTGCCTGTTCATTTCTGTGGGTTTGCCTAATCTTGGTGTGGGAGAAATATGGAGCATGGGTGGTGGTGGTTTTGTTGTTGTTGTTGTTATTATTATTATTATTATTATTATTATTATTATTATTATTATTATTAACCTTATTCACCTTTCCACACCATTCCTGATGTTATGGTGCTCTATGAATCCCCTGGCAGTCATTGCACTCCTCTTTGCTAGGCTTGCTCAGTCCTAGTGCCCTTAGTGTCTGTATACCTCAAGCCACCCACAACCCTGAACGTTGTTTTAACCTTTTTGATGCCTGTTCACATTCTGCAGTATCTGCTGGGACATGGGTAGGGATTTTATTTGCTCTTTAGCCCCTTCATAGAGACTCTCTGGCCTTACACCTTGCAGGGCTTGCTCTGTTTCCTTGTGGTCATAATTTTGATTAGTGCAGAATTTGTACCTCCAGGATCTGATCAAATGGGTATATAAATGGAGATAGCTGCCTCTTGTGGCACCTGTAACAGGCTGTTTCAGCCATTAGATCTGGAGAAATCATTTTCCAAGGCCTCCTTCTCTCCACAGGGAGAACTGTTGCATTATTCATGGTAGCTATTTCCACTGTAAACCCCTGTCTCATGATTACAGCCTGTCACACTTCCCCCTCCCCCCCCCACCAAGCCAGCTCCCTCCCCCAATTCCTTTGCATTTTCATGTTTCTTGTTCCTTTGCAAAGCTAAAGGTGTGTCCCTTTGAAGTCCTCAGCAAGGAAGTATTCTGTCATGACAAGAACATGGAGCACCAACAGCCTCTCAGTGTGTCTGATGAACGAGGCAGTGCTCCTCTTTCTGCATCTGCATTTCATCCTGTCAGCAATAGAGCTGATTTTACTTGCATGTTAAAAGAAAGAAAAGTGCATCCACCCATCTCCCCTCCTTGATAGCCAAAGGGAGCAGTCTGGTAGCTAGTTTGAGTATCTTGTATCACAGTGGTCTATTGCTCCAAATTTCATGCCACAGAGAAGCATTTCATACCCTGGACCAACTTCCTCCTGGATGTGTAACAAAAATAAGCACTTTATCAATTTCTTTGGGTTACCTTAGCCCCCTTACATGGTTTCTTAGCAAGTGACTGTTGTGGAAAATAGTAGGAATAGCAAAATATGTCCCTAATGGGAGAGCATTATATTCCCCATGTCTTTGTTATGCATAACTTCCATGTGCATTTAAACAAGTAGCATCAGCATAGAGCAGAAGATAATATGTAGAAAAATAAGTGTGTGGGGAGCAGATGACAAACAAAAATAAAAGTAATTTGGAAGCTCTGACCTTGCAAATATTTAAGCACAAAGCTGCCTCCATAACCTCTCTCAAGCCATTTCTGTAGCAGAGGCTGTGGGACCATCTTTCCTCTGCAGCACCATCCCAAGCCATACTTCAATCTTTTCTCAGCTCTGTGCCTGCTTTAATAATGAGACAAATCCAGACATTTAAACAGAGAAAAAGCTTTTTTATATATATAGATATAGAGATGAGAAGGGATTGAGAAGTAATTTTCCATTTCTATAAAGATTTTTCTTCTGACATTTCCAGAAACATATGGCCCCGTGTTCTGCAAGCGGTTTGTTAGGATGTGCTGTCCCTCTGCCTTGCTTCCCAGCACGCAGAGCCCCCCACACACATGCTCACACCAACGTGCAATGACTCCCAGTGCTGCTCTTCAGTCTGCTGGCAGCAGGGAGGCAGGATCTGTGCATCCCATCCTCTCTCTCTGGGTCCCTCACAACTTCGCTCCTGGTGCTTATGCTCACAAACCTCTGCGTCTTTGAAGGAAGGCAGGGTAAGGGTAGCAGCCCCAGGTTCATGGTTTTGAACAACCTGAGCTCCAGCTAGAGCTCAGATACCTGAAAACTGCTCCTCCAGTGCTGCTGGAGCTGTTCGCTCAACAGGAGCCTATGAGGTGCCACCACTGCAGCTGCTAGCAGGCTGGAAATTTGAAAAGAATTCAGTGAAAACCTCCCTTGTCCATTTTTCCTCATTTGCAGTAGGGCACAAAGGGCTGCATAGATGGAAGGATAGTAAGGGCAGGGATTTATAATTTTTCATTGGGCTAACATGTTGGAAAGCAGCTCTGTGGAAAAAGACCTGGGAGTCCTGTCCTGGAGGATAACAGGATAAGCAGGAGCCAGCAATGTGCCCTTGTGGCCAAGAAGGTAACTGGTATCCTGGGATGCATCAAGATCAGGCAAGCAGGTCAAGGAAGGTTCTCCTTCCACTCTGCTCTGTCCTGGTGAAGCCTCTTCTGGAGTATTGTGTACAGTTTTAGGCTCCCTGGTTCAGGGAACTGCTTGAGAGTGTACAGCAAAGGGCTGCAAAGAAGAAAGGCTGAGGGACTTGGGGCTTTTTAGCCTGGAGAAGTGAAGACTGAGAGGGGGATCCGGAGGGTGGGGCCAATCTTTTCTCAGCGGCACCCAGAGACAGGACAAGAGGTTACAGACACAAGCTTGAACGTAGGAAGTTCCACCTAAACATGAGGAGGAATTTCTTTACGTTGAGGGTGGTAGAGCACTGGATCAGGCTGTCTAGACAGGTGGTGGAGACTCCATCTCTGGAGTCAGTAAAAGCTGCCTGGATGCCATTCTGTGCAACCTGCTCTAGGTCAGCCTGCTCTGGCAGGGGGGTTGAACTAGGTAATCTCTAGAGGTCATTCTGTGTCCTTCCATCTGCCATTTTGTGTGAGCAGGCAGAACTGCAGATTCCATGGGCCACTGGTGGCAGGGAGAGTAAAAAGCAGCAGTGGATCCTGCAGCGGGAGCCCTGTTGCTAAGGAAAGCCCTGTGCAATATCAGAGAGTGAAGTCTTCAAAACATACACAAATATTCAGGGTCTCCCTGTGGATGGCTCTGTCTGCACAAAGCTTCTGTGCTCAGCCACTGCAGACAAAAGGGATTGCAGCAGAAATTTAGTTAGATTCATGGGTCCAACATTACCTAGGCTTTGTGTCTCTCCTCTGGTTTGCATGTCAGCTCTTTTAGTCCAAAGACTATGAAATATAGTGAATCTGTGAAAAGTCTGAGAAGACTCCAACTTGTTTTAATATTGTCTCAAGGGCCTTCTCATTCAGCCACAAACTCCTCTTTTGGTATTCTATGTCCTGTCCAGGCTGGGTTTTTTGGGGGAAAAGATGATACGGCTGTGGGAGTCAGAGCTAAGGGAGAATCATGCAAAGTTGAGGGAATTGGGGAGGTGGTGGGGAAAAAAAAACCCCAAGTGTCAGCTGTGGCATCGTGGCTGGGGTGCCCCCATCAGAGCAGAAGGTGCTGTGGAGCAGCCTCTGTGGTACAGCAGGTGCAGGGATGCCTGCAGCCCCACAGTGCTGTGTCGGCAGGGGCTGTGTCTGAAACCAAGGAGTTATTTTCGGTCTGCAGTAGACAAGGCTGCCAAACAGACTGCTCCTGACCTCCCAGCAGGTATCCCAGGAGAGAGCAGTGTACAAGCACAGCAGCTACCTGAGGCTGCCATTTGCTGTGACACTGTTTCCTCGAAGTCCTCCCTCCCCACTCCCGGCAGCCGCGCTTCCAGGAACAATCTCTCCATTTCCCACTCACAGAACCAAAAAGTCCATTTCTTCTGTGGATCCCTGAAGACTGGAAGGGAATAACCAACCTACACAGCTCTGTTAATGCAGCTGCTGAGAGTAATTAAACCAGAACAATATCTGTTGTGTTATTTAGGAAGTGGTGTGCTGGGGGTAGTTCCAGCACCCAGCTCTTTCTCTGCCTCCCACACACACACTGGCCACTGGCAGGACAGCATAACTTGGTGGTTGTATCTCTTGGCCTGAAGAGAGCCTTTGTAAAGGCTCAGTCTCACTGTGCTGCACTCAGGTCCCCATGGATGCTGAGTTGAGCTGTGCCATTCAGTCACAGCAGCAGGGAGATTCAGGGTAGCCATCGCTGCTTACCAGCACAAGGGAAGCAATGATGAGCTTCAGAGAGTGCTTTGATCCACATCTCTGCCCCTGGCTTTATCTGTGGTGAAAGGTGCAGAAGTGAGGAGTTTAGGAGCAAACTGCCCCAGCAGGTGAAGAGCAGTGGTAACCCAAAGAAGTGTCTCAGTGTGTGGATGTGGCTCTGCTCCACGAAGCCAACCTGCTGTAAAATGCCACAGTCAGGACACGGCACTGGGAACAAGCCAAAAGAGTTCGTCAGAGTCTCTACTGTCCACCTGTCATCAGTGCCTCCATCTCACTCAGTGTGGGCAGGAGTGCCCTATATTGCACCTATATTGTTTCTTCCAGCCCTAGTCTGGTCCCTAAGGATCTTGCCTTTTCTTCCCAACACCATGAAGCTTTACTTTGAGATTGGAAGCCTCAAAGGCATTCCTCTGCTGCCAGCAGTGCTCCCTTTCTCATCAGCTGGCATCCCCTGCCTGCTATTATCTTCATTATAAAATCATGGAAGGGATTATGTGGCATCAAATAATCTTGGGTGAGTTTTGATCTCATTTTTTATCTCAGTGAATCAGAAGTGGTTTTTTGCTTGTGATTTTTGTGGTTGGTGTTGCAAAAGGGCAGATGAATCTGAGCTCACTCAAGTTTTCAGGAGAAAAGCTAGGAGTTTCATGTTAGAGCAGGGAAAAAAAAAAAGTGAAAAGAATGGTAAAAGCATTTTAAGAACAGGACATTTTATTTCCCCTGTTCAGCATCCCATCCTGTAAGAGTGATCTTGTGCATTTCTGGTTCCATGCTCTGGTTCAGGTCAGTAACAAACGGCACCAGATGCATTAAGTTACAGTCCCAGAAAACAAGAGTGCCAATTCCTGTTTCCATCCTTCAGAAACCTCTTTTATTTCTTGAGAGTCTTGGGAATGGAACAGTGTAAGGATTTTTTTTTTCCTTATTATTCTATTTTCTGGATATTTCTATCCAGATAAAGCTTTGTAATTAAGAAAACAAAAGCAAATTGAAAAGACTGAAACTACAGGAATATTTTTATTCCTTTTCCTTCCCCTCTTTTTTATTTTTTTCTTAATTCCATTAAGACAATACAGAGACACACACACACACATATGGTTGATGGCTCTCAGGAAGCAGATGAAGGTGTTTTATCTGGACACTGATGTGTATTTCCATGAGCAGTTAAGAGAATCTCCTTCTGGAAATCCTGCAGGTCAGTCCAACACATCAAAGTATTTAGCATGGTTCATCAACAGTATTTTGTGTCTGACTCTGGGCAGTGCACTTCAGCAAAGAAAGGAACCACTTGGAGAAAGTCCTGCAGGGTCTCAGCACATCCCAAGCCCAAGAACACGTGGCAGGGAAGAGAAAGGGAACTGGGTTGCAGTCTGGAGCATGGAAATGTAGCTGCAGTTTTCAAATCTTCAGGTGCAGCTTGCAGAAAGAGAAAGACTAAGTTGTTCTGCCTGTGCACTGTGGCTTCACATATGGTGGGGGCTAGATGGGAAGAGGTCTGTCTGATAGCTTGGTTTGGGGAGGGATTGCATGAGGTGGTGGTAAATGGAGAGCTTGTGGAACAGGCTGGAGGGGTGGCTGCCAGTGATGCTTTGGGTAGAGGTGAGCCAGGTCCATGGTTGGCTCATACCACCTCCTGAGGTCCCTCCTGGCCCAAATCTGTGGTTTTGGGAAAAGGCTGAAGGGCTGTTTCAGGCTCTTACAAGTATTGCTGAATTTTGCTCAGGGAGAAAAGAGACTTGACTTGGCATCTGTGTCAATTATTAAGGTTCTACATTACCAAGGCATCTTCCAGGCAAAGGGATTTCCTTCATGTGGTGGTGTGATTCATCCCCAGCTGGCAAGTCAGCCCCACACAGCTGCTTGCTCAATGCCCCATTAGTGAGAGGGGTAGAGAATTGGAAGAGTTAAAGTGAGAAAACTCATGGGTTGGAGACAAAGACAGTTTGATAGGTAAAGCAAAACCTATGCACATGCAAGCAAGGAATTCATCCACTCCTTTCCATGGGCAGGCAGGTGTTCAGCCATCTCCAGGAAATCTGGGCTTCATCACACAAAACTGTGCCTTGGGAAGATGATCATCATTGCTCTGAACATCCTTCCTTCCTTTTTCTTCCCCCAGCTTTGTATGGTGAGTGTCACATCATAAAATCATAGAATTGTCAGGGTTGGAAGGGACCTCATGGATCATCTAGTTCCAACCCCCTTGCCATGGGCAGGGATACTCTCCACTAGATCAAGTTGCCCAGAGGCCCATCCAGCCTGGCCTTAAAAACCTCTAGGAATGAGGCTTCTACCACTTCCCTGGGCAACCTGTTCCAGTATCTCACCACCATATGGTGAGGAACTTCCTAACATCTAATCTAAATCTACCTCCAGCTTGGATCCATTCTCCCTAGTGCCATATCCCTTTGGCCAGCTGAGGTTAGCTGCCCAGCTGTGTCCCCTCCCAGCTCCCTGTGCACCCCCAGCCTGCTCGCTGGTGGGGTGAGAAGCAGAAAAGTCCTCAACTCTGTACAAGCAGTGCTCAGCAGTAACTGGAACGTCCCTGTGTTATCAGCACTGTCTCCAGCACAAATCCAAAACAGAGCCCCATACCAACTACTATGAAGAAAATGAGTTCCACCCCAGCCAAGCCCAGCACATGGGGCCACACTGCAGCTCACATAAATAGCTCTTCACTTTTCCAGCCAGCCAGTAATGGCCCCTGGAGGTGCCATGCAGCTGTACAACCTCTGCAAGCTCTCACAATCCTTCAGAGACCCCCGGTTTGTTTTTTTCACCCACTGCCCCCCTGACTCAATTATTTTTAATGATATTTACAGCATTTAATAACTCCAAACTGCTTTGATAAACCACTGTGTTCCTGGATGTGGCTAAGCTGACTCTCTCTGTTAGTCTGTGTGGATTATCTTCTTTCCAGAGGCAGTGGAGAGAGCATGCTTCAGTGCACAATGTAGCCCATCTTTTGAAATTCATGAAAGGTTTTTATTTACCTGCTGGGTTTCATTTCTCTAGGCCAGGTGCTGTCAAAACCTGAAATCTGCTGGCCCTTACATCCTCTAGATGGAAAAAAAAAAAACAACCAAACAAACAACAAAAGACATTGGAGAGAATTCACCCAGTAGGTGTAGGCACCACATGGATCACAACTATTACACCTCACCATGCATCCAGATGTGCATGCAGCTGGTTAGCTCTCTGTAGCCAAACAGTCTGACCTTATAGAACAGGCAGGGCTGAGGTGCTGAAAGCCAGCAGCAACTTCCTGCTGAGCCAGGACTCCGGAAAAGATGAATTCACAGGAGATACCTGTGGCTGAGGATCCTTTTCCAACTACTGCAACTGTTCTCTATTTTGCTTGGTACTGCTACCTGAAAGCATTCAGTTAATAAGGATCAGGTTCCCAAAACCATAAGCTTGTTTTATAAGTCATGCTTTTTTAACACTATATTGAATTTGAGACTTCTTTTTATTAATCTTCCAATTTTTTTAGCACTAAAACCTCTTCAGATATTTTTTTCCTCTTTGAAGTTGAAGGACTGTACCTTACTGGAAAAAAAAAAAAATATGACTCATAATCAAAGGACTCCAGAGGCTGAGGCTTTATAGAACTTTCAAGCCCTGGGTTGAGACTGCAAGGGTCAGTAGTAGGACTGTCTGCAGCCCTGGATCAGTGATGGAACCCTGGGTGTTAATTTTCGGTGAGACCAATTCCTGAGTGACATTGCAGGTGGTTTATATAAAGCTCTTAGTCTCAGTTCTTACTGCTATGAACTGGGGCCAGCCTTGGCAGCAGACACACAGGGGATAAATCAGGAGAGACTTTCTGTTTGTGTAAATTATTTTGTGGCCATCAGACCTTCTCCTGCAGTTGCTGTAACACCACTTTAGGCACAAATCCCACTTAGAGTGAAGCCAGCGGCTGCTGACTCATGCAAATGAAACAGCAGCCTGTGAGATCCCAAACACCACAGTCTGGGAACTTCCACCTTGAAGAGAGCTCTAAAATCACTGTGCTCACACAGAGAGTGGATCATAGAATCAGTCAGGGTTGGAAGGGACCACAAGTATCCTCTAGTTTCAATCCCCCTGCCATGGGCAGGGACACCTCACACTAGAGGTGTGCAATCATCCACTGAGTTCAGTCTGAGTCTCTCTCTTGCTGCCAAGTCATTCTCCCTTTAATTAATATTTCATCCTGTTGATGCAACTTGTCCACTTATTTTCCCAGTTGTTTGCAGGGAGGATTTCCCAAATTGTTTCCTGAGGGCACTTGCAAAATCAAGATCTCACTTCTGAGGAGAGTGCTCAGAATTACTGAAATCTCTTGCTGAAAAATGTATGCACTTTTGATTAAAAAAAATTAAAAATTACCCAGCAAAAACAGCCTGGGGGTGGCTTTGAAAGTGAGAGGAATGTTTTGTTAAAGAATGAAGAGGAGAAAAAAGCCCCAAACCTGAGGGGGATTTGCAGTTACAGCACTGTAAGTCCAGAAACAATTTGAAACCTTCCCTCTGTGCCTGATAAGGGGCAAGAGCCTGGGACTGAGCTATGTCACCTTATAGAAAATGTCAGAAGCTAAAACCAGAAGAGAAGTTAGTTGCTGCAGGATGGATCTTCCCTAATTGAGTTGAGGCAGAGGGCACAACATCTTCTTTCTCAGCCTAGGGCAGGCTGAGTTTGAGAAAGGATTATTCCTTGGGCAGGCCAGCAGACAGCCATGGCATTACCACTGCTTGTTCTGCATTACACTGGAGCATAGACCTGAGATGGTTCAGATCCTGCACTTCACAGGAAATTCATTCTGAGCTGAAGTGGATGGCTCTGATACTGCCCAGAGAGAATTATTTCTGCTTTCCTCAGAAAGACCAGAGCTTTATTCCAGGTTAATCTACATCCTGGGAAAAGCAAGCCCACATGTCTGTGCTTTGTAAAGCCCCAGGGAGGAACTCCTGGTGCTTGGGGTTTGCAAATGGCTGTGCAAGAAACTCAACACAAATGCAATATGATGCACTTCAAGGGTTGCTTGCACAGCATTTTGGCAGAAGAATGTTGAAGTATGGGTATGGAAATGTGGGACAGCTGCAGTTGGTCTCTTACTTGTACTGAGTCCCCTCTGCTGCCCTGTTGCAGTGGTCCCCATGCCACCAGGCAGTCCTGTTGAGCAAGGGCTGTTTCAAGGAGTCTTTGTACCAGAGGAGCAGGCTGTAGGTGTGTGTTATGGTGAGGAATGATGTGACCCTCATCTGGTCTCTCTGTATGTACAGGGATGGAGGGAAGCTGCCAATAGTGTGGTGGGACACAGTAATCCAGCTGTGAGGGCAGGCTGGGTGAGGATTCCAAGCCTGGGGCAGCAATGGACAGCAGGACACTCTTGCAAGAAACAGAGTCCCCATGAGCAGAACTGCTGTGGGATTTGATGGGATGCCAGGCTGAGGATGTGTGGAGGTATCCTAGCTTCCTCTGTGCTTTGTTGAGGCATGGCAGCTTCCTGGCCAAGTCAGATGCACAGTGTGGTGCTGAGCATGAGGCAGGTGCATGGTTGTCCTTTTTGCACATACCAGATTGCTTCACAGTTCACACAACAGACTTGATGGTGCCTCCCACCCTCCCAGCTGTCATGTAAGAGGCTGGTGGGGCCCAGCTTGGTCCCCGTGATCCATCTTGCGACCTTGTTTCTGTCTTTGCTGTCACCTTTTCCTGAAGGAGCCTGCTGGCCTCAGTAGGGTTACTGGTAGGAAGAAATGTACACAGCAGAATTAGGGCTAGCAGGAGACCAATCTCAGCTGGTTGTGTGAATAGATTAACTTTCTTCCCACCACATCCTGGGGAAACTGAGAGCGGTAGTTGTAGTGCTGGTGTTAGCTAGGAGCTCAGCCAAGCCCACCACTTTGTTCCGCAGAGACCTCTGGCAGGTAGGACAGTTGTAAGCAAGCACTCTAGATGTGAAACAGCAGCAGTGTCCAGGGATGCCAAGCAGCACCATGCACTCAGCTGAGCACAGTGTCAAGGAGATGGGATCCCACATCAGGAGTAGGCACTGTGCAAAGTATTCCTTGGTGGGCCTGCCTCAGAGGCAAGAAGTTCTGATTTGGGGAGCTTCCCAGAGAAAAAAACCTTTTGGTAATGTTTGCTTTAGCTGGAAAGGGAGGTAATGAAGGCAGTGAGAAAGGGAGGACTAGAGGCTGTTGAGAGATGGTCAATAATAAGCATGGGAAGCAGGGGATGCCTTTTGCATGGCTCTTCACTGTGGGGCTCTTCACTGGAGGGGCTTTTGCATTCTCTGAGTAATATTAATGTTCTCCAGTGGCTATTGGTGTTGAAATAGACAAAAAGCTCACTAAATGTGAACGTTAAAGGATGATCATGTGTTAACTCAAAACCCTTCCCCAAGAGGAAAGTGATCCTTTTCTCTCATACCTCTTCCCTTCCCACCAGACATATCCAGTCCTGAGGACCACTCATCTTCTACCTGGAGGTACAAGGCTGGCAACTGTGCAGCTCACTAGCCCTGCACTTTAATTAATGAGAAAACATATGAGGAATTATATCCTTCTGCTACTGGCTGCTTGGAAGCAGGCTTGGTGTTCTGAGTATTTTTAGAAAGAAGAGTTTCATCTTGCTGTAGGATAAAAGTTCATGAGAGGGTGGTGAGGCAGTAGCAGCAGTAGAAGTTTGAATGTGAGCCAAGCGGGAGAGGGGTACAGCATGAACCTCCTTCCTTCTCCTGTCCTCCTTGCTGAAGATCAGAGAAAACAGCTGATGAGAAATGGAAAGAGAAACATTGAGATGGGAAGTGAAGGCTGAGTGAGAGCATTGATTGGCAGGTCCTTTCTTCATGGGTTTATTACAAGAACTAATGTAAGTACAGGGAGACCATGCCCAGAGAAGGGGCAAGGGAGATGCTGGTACTGTCCCTGAGTTACCTGCCATGCCCCATCTCCTGACTCTGTGGCATGAGATGCAGGTTTGTGTGCACAGAGAAAATCATGTCTGATGAGAGTTTGGAGGGAAGCCCTCCTGTTTTCTTTTCCCTGCCAACCTCTCCCTTGAAATGTAAATAAATAGGGTTGGAGACACACATAACGAGGCCCAAGGGTAGGGGACTAAAAATCCAGCATCATGTTTTCTTTGGTTGAATTTCTGAGGAAAAAAAAAAAAAAATGTTTTTTAAAAGCCAGAAAAAGAAACCATGCCTCTAGTTCACCACACAGGAATTCTCAGAGCTGCTGTAGAGAAGCAGAGGCACACAAACTAATGAATAAATCAACACAAACTGTGGGGTATGCTTCCTACAAGACCTTCTTTTGCCTCTGTTCTGAAAGCAGTTTGCTATCAACACCTGAGCAAAGCCTGGTTTGAAACTTTGTGCTGTAAACAATAGTGAGCTGCATGGTCAGTGGCCAGGAAAATTCCAGCAGTCATTGCAGAGCCTTTCTGAGCTTCATTTCTTTCCAACCAGTTGCTGACCCAGTGTTCAGCAGGACACTGCATTTTAGCTACAGACTACATCTGCCCACTCTAAGTCAGCCAGTGGGATGCTTCCTCTCCTGAATTCCTTGTATCTAAAGCAGCACCTGATTTCACATGCTAGGAGCCAAGTGATGCATCTCTTTGCACCCCCCTGTGCTGGAGTGGGGTTGCAGTTCTGAGGGTGTGTTTGCTAACAGCAGCAGGATGGCTGCTGTCACCAGTGGGGAGTTAGAACTAACTGCTCAGGAAAAGGATCAAAGTGAAATCTTTTTACCTTGTGTTTCTTCACAAAGATTGGTACTCTACACTTGGTACCACTTCTCTCTGGAGCATTGCTTTTGATGTTGCATACAGCATCATGCTAATGGGAGTGCAGATGGGCTTTCCTGCTAGTCAAGCTTGTAATCGAATGAGGTGTGTTCCAAGGCATAAAAAAAAGGCTGTCTCCTCTCTTTAAACACCCATCTGCATTTCTGCTGGAGTCACTGCTGCTCCCAGGCCTCCTGGGCTGAGCAGTCTTGCAGGGACCATCCTGGCTCCCTGCAGATGTTCTGATCAGACAAGCACAAACCACTAGATACCTGAGTTCCATCACTTTGCTGCAGTGCAGTTTGCTCCACAGCATAATGCTGGTGCCTCTGCCCAGGAAGCAGGCAGGGAACCACTTACCTAAGTCAGTTCCAGCTCTGCTCTGCCCTCCTTCTCTGCTTGCCACTCTCCTCCAAGGCACAGGATTCCTACCTGACCATGCTCAGCTGGTGATGACTTTTGGGCACCGAGCAGCTGACATCAAGGGAAGCATTGTTGTGAATCAGTGTGGTAGTGAGAAGCCTCTGCTTGTTAGGAAGAAAAGAGACCTGAAGCAATAGTGCAGGAAACATGCAGGAGCTATTTACACATCTCAGGGAAGGACAGATGACTCTATAATGCTGCTGTCATGGGGGCATTTGCAAGAGAAATGGCACAGCATCTGCAAGAGAAGCACAGAGTGAAGATCAGGTCTTGCAAGGTTGTTACCCACTGATTCCAAGGGTCTGCTCCTAGTTTGTTCAGTTTGATCAACAAAGTACCTGAGCATCTACTCAGCTTTTACTTAGAGACAACAGAAGGTATTGCTGCTGTCTGCTTCAGCCCTTGCAATGAGAGCACAGGGTCATGCTACTAGACATCATCTCACGTGTGGGGGAATCTTGGGTGTCTCTAAGTGCACAGAGCATGTCCAAGAGTGGCCAGGCTGTCCTGTGCTACCCCATGCACCTGGCCTTGCTGTCTACCTACAGGTACCATGAAGAAGGAGCAGACATGTTGCACACACTCACCTCTTGCTCGTGTTCAGGATGGATTTTGCTGCTTTGCTGGGCAAGGTTAAGATTGTGTCTGTATTTGTGCACAGGCAGGGGGCTGAAGGGCAAGGAGTTTCAGTGAGCCACTCGGGTTTTGGTTTTGGAGTTGGTTGTAAAGACTTGGAGAGAGAAAAATAGGAAATCCAGGCAGAGGCAGCCACTCAGGAGAGACTTGCAATCAGGAAAGTGTGAGTGTGGCCCCACTGACTCCCTTTGGATCTCCTCCCCCAGCACTATGGTCCTGCAGCAGTGTGGGTGCAGAGCTTGCCTCTGTTCCTGTGTGTCTTCAATTCAGTCTTCCAGTTAGACACTGAAAAGAGGTAGGCAGTCTTCAGAGCAACCAAACATGTCTTTATCCCTCATGCAGGAGCAGAGACCCTGAGTGGGGTTTGGGAATTACTTTCACCATCAAAACCACATGGATTGAATCTGGCTGCAAGGCAAGAGTGGTTGCACCCCCCCCCCCCCTCCCAGTGCATTGGCCTATTCTGCCCATGTAGAGATCAAGGTTATTCAGCAGTCCTTTGTGATGCTGCAGGGGTGACAAGTACTTGTAAGCAGCAAAACTTACACTGAATTCAGAGCTGAAGAGAACAGATGTGACTTTCCATATAGCCTTCTGGATCCTTTTAAAAGAGCACTGTAAATGAGGTTATTAATTACGTCAACAAGGAGAGTAACACCAGATATTTTCCCTGGCATTTCATGGCTTGCAGAGCTAGAACAAATCCTTCATGCCAGCAGTCTCCAGTGGATTTGAATACAAGCTTAGAAGCCAGGAACACCTGGTTCTTTCATCAGCTTTGATACAGACTCATTCTGTGACATCCAAAAAGTCCCTTGAAGTTTGTTTTAGGGAGGTACTGAGAAATCACTGCTGCTCAGCACATCTGAAACTAGCCCAGCCTGGCCCTATGTAGCACTCAGCTCCTTTGAGCTCACCAAATAAAAGGCTTGTGATGAATGCAAAGTTTATTATACACCTACTGTGTAATGTCTTGTACCATAGTAAACACTGCAAATATTCCAAAGACACAAAATCTTATCTGTAGTAAGCACATTCTGAAGCTCCTCACTGAATTACTCTAAGCCTCTGGGTGTTCTTCTGCAGATTTTGGTTGAGTTTTGGCCCTTGAAGGTATTTGTAGATTGCTGCCATATTCCTCCACTGAATATCTGCCAGATCCACCAGTCCCAGACCTTTCTGTTTCCAACACAGCAGATGCACTTCAGGTTACGAAGCCCAGAGTAAGCAAAACTAAAGTGTTTAATCTATTATTAATCAGTCAGTTGCAAAAATGATAGGGCTCTGGGGGACCTCAGAAAGGCATCAATATTTATGACCTCGTTAGCAAATGCCACATTTTAATTTTTTTTTATTTTTTTTTAAAAGAGACAACAGAATTATGAAGGATGTTTGTGGTTTGAGTCATTCCATAAAGAGACAATGTCATGTTTTGGGACAGGATGATTCAGAGCAAGGTGTTTAAAATTTATCACAAGGTATTGAGTCTTCCCCTGTCCTTCTGCTCTTCTTGGTCTTGAGTTCAAGCTTTCACCTTTTCTAGAAGCAATGACCCAAGCTGAGGTCAGAAAGCCCAAATCACTCTGACCTACCATCTAGGGAATTTTTAAAAATGAAAGGCTAAAATCTCCCTAATTCCATTTGCCAAGATAAATTATATAAATTCCATGAAAGAGAAGCAATGAATTATGATTTCAGTTCCAAATGAGCTCCACTCATTACAGGCAATTTTTTTCTGGATTAAGTGAGACTAAATTTATATTAGATATTAGGAACAAATTATTCACTGAAAAGGTTGTAAAGCCCTGGAACAGATTGCCCTGGGATGTGATTCACTCAGCATTCCTGGAGGTATTTAAAAAGATGTAGATGTGGTGCTTAGGGACGTGGTTTAGTGTTGGACTTGGCAGGATTAGGGTGACAGTTGGACTTCATGATCTTAAAGGTCTTTTCCAACCTAAATGTCTGTGATTCTATAGGCAACTCATCCTGCAGTGCCTGTGCTTCATGGTGTTTTTCTTGCTTGAGTTTGTTCCTTGGCATTTTCTGCACCCACCTTAGTGATGCTGGTTTTAATACAACTGTTAGCCCTGCTACATGACCTTCTTAGCTTGACTACTTTTTACCTTCATATACTCATGAGCTGGTTTTTCAGGATGTGTTTTACCCTTAGGGTTGTTTAAACTGCTGTTCTTCTTAATATTTTTATATAAATGGCTCTTTTTAAATATCCCTTCAGTCCTCTGTGCAGTTTCTGAATTTTTGCTAAAGATCTCTTTCCTCTTTCTCTCTTTTCAAGACCACTTCAGTGCCACCATCACTGGTGCAACCTCCTGGTTGAATGTTACTGTTTTCTGTTTCATGCAGGAGATGTTGACAAGGAGAGCACTGGAGCAGAGACAATAACCCAAAGGGGAATGAGAGGATAAACTAAATAAATCAGAGAATAGCACTTTGAAAAACCATGTAGTCCAAAAGAGGAGAAAAGAAAGGAAGAGGATATTTCAAAGGAAAGAAACAAAGACCAACCTTTAGCTAATGTGGACCTGCCTCCAGGTCACCTATGTCATCACTCATCCACTTGATCTGGTCACTGATCTGCTTTCTTTCCTACCTCAGCACAGGCTTTCCTAAGTAGAAAAGTAAGGCATATTTGCACATTCATTCATCTTCTAGTAAAAAAGGGGGCCTACAAGAAAGCTGGGGAGGGACTTTTTAGGATATCAGGCAGTGACACGACTGGGGGGAATGGAACAAAGCTGGAAGTGGGGAGATTCAGACTGGATGTAAGGAGAGTGGTGAGAGCCTGGAATGGGTTGTCCAGGGAGATAGTTGAGGCCCCATCCCTCGAGATATTTAAGGCCAGGCTGGATGAGGCTCTAGCCAGCCTGATCTAGTGTGAGGGGTCCCTGCCCATGGCAGGGTGATGGAAGCAGATGATCCTTGTGGTCTTTTCTAACCCTGACTCTATGATTTTTAAATGCTCAAATGGAAGCTTGCCAGCTTGGCCCCAAGTCCAGCAGCACAGGGAGCAGCAAAGGATCTTCCCCCATGTAATTTGATGGTAGAAAGTCTTGTAGCATCTCCGAACTGTTTTACAGGTTCTGGCAGCTTTTCAAGAGCTCCCTATACCAGGTATCTTCCTTCTTCAGTCTTTTTGTCCCAGCAGCCTCAAAACTTTGTTCTCCCTGTACATGAGACCTATGAGCACTGTGGCTGGAGAAAGGTTCATTCTGCTTCTTGTGTGCTAGGAAATGACATGTGAAATCCTTTCACCTCTGCTCTCTGCAAGGCTTGAGGATGTGTTTCATGGCTACCTCCTCCACCATACAAATGGGTCATTGGCCTCTCTGGGTTGGGTGCTAGCCTCTCTTGAGGGTTGAGCTCCCTTCAGAAAGGAGTGAATGGATTAGCTGTCACAAGGTGCAGCTGAGCCAGACTCTAAGGATGGACCTGCTCTTTTCCAAACCCAGGCTGAGCTCACTCTTTGAACAATTCATAATCTCAGGGCTCTGAATCCACATGTCTAGTGGAAAAAGAAAGGTTCAAATGTGATTTTTTTTTTTTTTTTTTCAGGGCTCAGCCCTATGGGGTGTGTATTTGCCCACCAAACTGAGTGCTAGTTTGGCTGCAAATAACCAAATAACTAAGCTGTACTTAGATAAAGCTAGGCCTGGAGTAGAAGCTGAAAAGGCCTATGGTGCCCATGCAAGAGCTTGACCTAAAATAGCATGTGCTGTATGTTTTGGAAGCAGCAGCTGTGGCATTAGTGAATCTTTTTTTCACTTCTTTAATTCAAAAGTGCTCTTGACCTTCCTTATTTTCTTCCACCCTTTGATTTGGCTTTGTTCACTTTTTTTTTTCCAGAGTTCACTGCATTGTAGCCAACACCACTACATCACTTCTCACTCAACACTGGTTCATGGGTTTTTTAATTCCCCCTATTGCTGCACCCCCAGACCATTGCAGATAATCATAAATTCCTGCCTAGGCATGATCAAAAGCTTGCAGAAAGTTTTGTCATTCAGAATAAGTCCTTGCTGTAAAAGATTTTTCCCACTTGTAAGGAAATAGTAGTTTCATAAATGTTTACTATCATTTTGCCATTACAAATCTGAACTTAAAAGGTAAACGTGGAGATTTTCTATGTATGCTCACACTTTTTTGCCAGTTTGCCACTTACCTCCCACCTACCAGTTGGAAAACAGGAAAAAAAAAAAAAAAAGAAAGAAACCAGCATCTGATGCCAGTCTCTACTTATTTCATATTTCTCTGGTTTTGCATCTTCTCTCTGTAGAGAGAAAAGTACATACAAATCTATGACTGAAGAAATTAAACTAGGTTTATCAGTTTCATTGACCTAAAGGAAATGGAGGGCTACCTGAAACAGCTCAAAATGAAATATTCTTGTTTCAGTTTGCTATTTCTGTCGGGGGGGGAGGGAAATCTTTTTTTCTTGGTGTAATTTGTTTAGAGTGGAAAGTAAGCTGGTAGCTCTATTTACTAATTTTTCCTTCTTTCTTCTGGGTTTTGTTGTTATTAAAAAAAAAATTAAGAGACCAATTTCACCAAATCAGGTGAAATTCCTAAATGAGCAGTTCCCAAAGTTTGAAGCTGGGGGTGCTGGCATCTTCCCATCCTCACTTCCTGCTTTCCTCTTTGCTCCATCAGCTTTTAGGAGAAGCACTGATATTGCTCCTTGTATCTCAGCCAAGCACATCTTTCATGCCTTGCCCTCTCCCTGCAGCCCTCTCTGCCCAGTGGGCACTTGGTTGCCCTCCCACTACACTGTAATAAATGACACCCCCACTGTAATAAATTCCATTCCCTGTTTACCAAGGTTTTTAAAAGTCATTGACTTCAGTGTAAGCAGAGTTTGCTGGGTCCCACGGGACAGAGCTCTCTGTTTGATTATGGGAGGTATATAGAAACTTTCAAACATCTCACTTTTCTCTAGCCCTTTCAAAAGAGATTGTTTTCATCTTTATGCAGATGGTAAGGACCTTTGTTATCTGCTGCTTCTCTCACTGCTCAGCCAACATCCCCTTCATCTGCCTTACCCAGGTATAGGGAAGGAAAGCATCAGGCACACTTGCCCCTGGGAGGATAAAGACTCACACAGCAGCACTCTCAGTCCACTAAATATTCATTTCCCTGTGGTGGTTTTTTTTTGTTGTTGTTTTTTTTGTTTTTTTGTACCCCAGTTCCAGCTCTGTAATTCCTATCAGACGTGTCAGGTGTTTGGTGTCTCTGGAGACAGCCGAGCAGTGGAGGTGGGAGGCTCTGGGAATGTAAATGTGTGCTGAGGAAATGTGAGAGTGGTTTCTGCATGGCACAGCGATCGAAATAGATCCCTGGGCGCTGCGCCTGCACTGCCCGCGCCGAGCAGGGAGCTCTCGGCTCCCCCTCATCTCTTGCAGTGGCCTCATGGGTGTTACAGTCACGAAGGAAGGGCCAGGGAAGTTTTGTTGCAGTGCCTGTTAGCATGTCACCAAAAGGAACTGGAGGTGCTGGATAGAGCGAGGTCTATGAGGCACAACGGCAAGGAAGGATTCAGTTTCCTTACCTTGCTGTTGCAGGTGGGAAGACAAAGCTAGGGAACAGAAAGTGCTTGTCCACTGTTGAGCTCAGCTGCTAGAAACAGTGTGCTGGTGTGAGGGGGTGCAGCTCTGAGCTCAAACTGCTCAGTGAGCATGGGAAGGCACCTCAGGGTCACCGACACTAGGTTCAACTCTAAGACTAAAATGATGCTGTAGATGAAACCAGCTCTGATTTTGCTGTAGTGCTCCCCTTGGAAGGCGATATCCAAGCTGCTCTCCTCCTGCAGTTACAAATCTTTCTGTGATTTGCAGCCTGCATTTATTCATGACTAGTTTATTCTCACTTGTTCTCATGCCAGTGTTGTCCTTTAGCATCAACAGCTCTTCTCTGGTGTTTGTCCCTCTGATGCTTTTGTAGACAACAACTTATTTCCTCTCAGCCTTTGCTTCCCTGCACTGAAAATGCCAGATCTTTTAAATCTCTCCTCATGAGACAAACTCTCCACTTCCCAGAACCCAGATATCCACCATGTTACCTCCCACTGTCTCATCTACATCGGTTTATCTGGGTTTACTGCACTGATAACAGGTTCACATTACATGTGTCAGGCCTAGGGGAAAACATGTTCGTGTGTGACATGCAGAAGCTGCTGTGTGTGACACACGACAGAGAGCCACAAGGAGGATGAGAGAACTTGAGCATCTCCCCTGTGAAGAGAGACTGAGATCCCTGGGGCTATTTAGTCTTGAGAAGACTGGGAGGGGATCTCATCAATGTGTATAAATATCTGAGGGGTGGGTGTCAAGTGGAGAGGGCCAGGCTCTTTTCAGTGGTATGCAATAATAAGACAAGAAACAACAGGTTCAAGCTTGAGCATAGAAGATTTCACCTCAATATGAGGAAAAGCATCTTGACAGTGAGGGTGACAGAGCACTGGAACAGGCTGCCCAGGGGGGTTGTGGAGTCTCCTTCTCTGGAGGCTTTCAAAACCCACCTGGCTGCATTCCTGTGCAGACTACCCTAAGTGCTCCTGCTCTGGCAGGGGGGTTGGACTCGATGGTCTCTTGAGGTCCCTTGCAACCTCTAATGTACTGTGATGCTGTGGTACTGTGAGTTGCTGTGTGTGCGAGAGGCACACTGAGGGATGCTGCATGTGGCTGTGCATGCGTGTGGAAGGATGCTGCCAGAGGGATTGTGTGTGTGAGACTCTGAAAAGGATTAGTCAGTGTGTGAGGGGGTGTTGTAAGGAGGATTTGGAGGTGTGTGACACTGAGAAGGATTAGTCTCTGAGTAAAAAAGTGTGCGTGTGTGTGTAGAGGAGAGGGAAGATAAGCAGATGGCTGCGTGTGGCACACGGGAGAGATTAGCCCAAGCATCTGTGAGCAGGGTGATAAGGAGGGTTGTGTGTGAGGACACCACTGCAAAAAGCCAGGATTTAGCTAATGGAAGGATTAGTGTGTGTGTGTCTGTCTGTGTGTGTGCATGTGCATCTGGCTGGCTGAGAGACCTGGGGCTCTTCAGCCTGGAAAAGAGAAGACTGAGAGTGTCAAGTGGGGGGGGCCAGGCTCTCTTCAGTGGTTCACTGTCATAAGACAAGGAACAATGGGTTCAAACTTGAACATAGAAGATTTCACCTCAAGATGAGGAGAAACTTCTTTACAGTGAGGGTGACAGAGCACTGGAACAGGCTTCCCAGAGAGGTTGTGGAGTCTCCTTCTCTGGAGACTTTCCAAACCCACCTGGCTGCATTGCTGTGCAGACTACCCCAAGTGCTCCTGCTCTGGCAGGGGGGTTGGACCTGATGATCTCTTGAGGTCCCTTCTGACCTCTGATATACTGTGAGAGGGAATCTTATTAATATTTATAAATATCTGAAGGGTGTGTGTCAAGAAGAAGGGGCCAGTCCTTTTTCATTGGTGCCCTGTGATAGGATGAGGGGCAAGGGGTACAAACTGGAGCACAGGAAGTTCTGTCTCAACATCAGGAAAAACTTTCCTATGTGGGTGACTGAGCACTGGAGCAGGTTGTCCAGAGAGGCTGTGGAGTCTCCTCTGGAGACTTGCAAAAGCCACCTGGACACATTCCTATGTGGCCTGTCCTAGGTGATCCCATTTTGGCAGGGTAGTTGGACGAGAAGATCCCCAGAGGTCTCTTCCAGTCCCTACCATGGTGTGACTCTATGTGTGCATACATGCATCCAGGGGGGCTGTGCTAAGGAAGATTCAGGAGATGTGTGGGAGAAGGGATTTGGACACACTGTGCTGTGGTATGGGGACACAAGGAGGGCTCCTGCACCTGCAGGGACTGGGTCACAGAGAAAGCCAGCCCTGTGCTGTGAGTAGGAAGGAATCCAGGGCACTGCTGAGCCTGGAGCTGGGGTGTGCACAGGGCAGGTGGCAGCTGAAGCTGTAGTGCAATGAGTAGCATGGCTGCACCTGCTGGAGCAAGCTCACAGGTGGCAGCAGGAAAGAGAGGGCTGATGGCTCGGAATCGTTGCAGCACAGGGGTAATATCACCCTGTGAGCAGAGGAAGGACAAAGGGCTGTGCTATGCTGAGTAGAGGTTGTCCAAGCATGGGGTAAATGCTATTCATGTGTTTTTCTCAGGAGACAAGGCTCTGGGAGCAGCAAAGCATCCCATCCATGGCTGAGCATGAACATTGGCAACATTTCCATTGACCTCTTATTCTCCACCTCTCACCTCAGATTTATTTCTGCTGCTCTAGCAGACTGCCCTTGCACACCTCTTCTAGGTGAAAAGGATACAGGCAGCAGTCTTTGAAAGCTTTATGATCCAGAGCAGGGGAAGAGGGTTAATTATATGCTGAATGTTTCTTAACATTCTGACTTAACAGTTAAACTTTTTCACCCTTCTACTTTTCCAGGGGAAAATCAGAGTATTTTGCCAAAATCAGCAACTTCCTACTTTCAATCAAACCTCAATTTTTTTATTTCGAGGAGGGGAGGAAAAAAAAAAAAGCATTGAAAAATTTCAGCTAGATTTATTGTCTGTCTTTGTTGGATCTGTTCCACTGGCATTAGTTTCATCTCAGAGGTGCTAAAAGTAAAGCCTACTGAACCTTTTATGATTAAATGAACAAAAATAGCTTGGGTGTCTAGGGTACCTTTTCCTCATAAAAAGCTGATCCTTTGCTTCTCCAGTAGACCATTTGAATGTTTGCTTTCTCTTTAATGGGAGACCATCAAAGGCCTGGCCACTTGCTTTATAGCTTCCAATAATGTGTGCATTTTTTAAGGAAGAAGGCTAAAAACCAAGTAGCTGCTATTTGAGATTCTTCTTGGTGCTAGGTTCTGCACAAATAGAAGATCTCATGGCTTCCAACCAGCTTCCAAACAGCAATGAAGAGTCTTTATTAGCACTGAAGAAATTTTTCTCTAGAAGCATGATCCTAACATGTAGAGACTGTCCATAAAATGGGGTGTTTATACCTTTCTGAAAGATACTCTCTTTTCCATCAAGAGGTATTTCACTGTGATGCAGGAACAGGACATGTTCTGTGGCAAAGGTGGTGAACTTCTCCTTACCACATCTTCATGTAACTGAGACCCACAGTCCATACTGCACCCACATGGCAGAGCAAACAGGAATAATGACTCCCTCTTGCTTCATTAAGGACTTGATGTGGGATGAACTTGCATTGAGGCCCACAGAGGTCCTGATCCAGGTCATCCATGCCCTGCAGGGAGGGATATTCTTGGTCCAGGAACCACTCCCTGGCAGCACCTCTACTCAAGAGCCACCAGCTCGGCACCCAGCTCTGTGCCGTGCTGGTAGTCATGCACACCATCATGGTTAGGTAGACCTCCTGTCTTTTATAAGCTAACTAATCATGAAATTACCCAGAAAGAGCCAAATGAAGCATTTGGAGGGCCATGGTTTTGTTCTAGGAACATCTCCAGTCTTCCAGGCAAGAGGTCATTTTGTGGTTCCTCCTTTGAAAATCCTTTAGCCCAGCATGTATCAGCAGGAGGGATGGGATTGAGCTGCAAAAGGCATAGCAATGGGTTTAGTGCTAAAGCCTGTACAGGAGCTTCTTTTTCCAAGTGCCCACTCAACAGCTGGTCACAGGTGAAGTGCCAAGTCTATGTGTGCTTAGAGAGCAGCATCACACCCATTGCAGTGCTGACTTGTCCTGCTGTCACTGTGTTCTGTCCTCCAAAAGGATGAGTGAGAAGAGCAAACAGGGACAGGGAGTGCCCCATGGAGCTGTCAGCATCCACTGTGGAAATGCATTTCACTGATGAGTGGAAAAAACGTTGCAGTGGGCCTGTTCTTCACATTGTCAAACAAAGAGGAGTTTGTGTGAGGGCACTTGGGTCCCACTCCAAAGTTGTTTTGTGGCCTCACACAAGTGGCTGCCTCAATCTATTCGACTGTGAAATGAGGTTAAAAATTTAAGGCATGAGCAGCTAGGCTTCAGCCAGTGAGGTTTGAAAAAAATCCTTTTTAGCTAAGATGAGGCAGCACTGAAGAAGGCCAGAATGTTATTGTCTTTGTTCATCCAGAGAGAGGAAAACCAGAGTGACCCAAAAGTTGAAAGCACATTTTTCTCCCCCACCTTCTAGAAATAGGCAGCTGGCCCTAGCATTTCTGAATGCTCCTGCACTCAGCCCCCCTTCACTCTTCCAGTCTTGTTTTTCTCTTTTAAAGCCCCAATTGATTTTGAAATTAAATTGGCTGTTCCCTCACCAGTGAACCTCAAGATTGCATGTCCCCTGTTCCCCTGCTCCCTTACAGCTTTCACATCTCCTCAGGTTTCCATTATTTCCCATTCATTTTCTTTGAAGGATTTTCCAATAAGAATGTCAGGAGAAGTCTCTTAAGGGTCTTTCATCACAAATTCCTTTTGGTTTCATGCCTGAGGACTCTTCTGAGGAGAACCTTGGCGACCTATGCTCAAGCAGACGTGAGACATTTGCACTCCACAAGCAAATCACAGCTGAGTGTACACACAGAGCAGGTCCTGCATCCCTTCAGCCTCATTCAGGAAACTTCTTGTGTGTCCCAGATGACCAAACTAGATGATACTTAGACCTAGGCAGAAAGTGAATGATTTTCTCATTGCTTCAGTCCTTCCATTGGAGATTTGACAATGAAGTTCAGAGCATGATGCAGGTGGATCATAGCCACACATTTACAGATGTGCCATCAGGTTGGTGCAAAGTGCCCAGGCACAGAGGACCCCTGTCAAGCAGACCTGCCCCACATGGCATTCCAGGTCTTCTATTGCCTCACAGGCAACATCAGGAAAGCATCAGACCCTAAGCATGCACTGACAAAAGCTGTTGCAGGAGACATCCTTGCAGCATACCTGAGTGAAGTCCCAATTGTCAAAGGTTGCATGCACCATATGGCCTCCTTATGTGCCTAGATCCAAAATCCCTTTCAGATCAGTCCAACATCTCTTCTTTTAAAGAGAAGTGGTAGTCAGCTAAGTCATTTAAGCATGTTTTGGAAATGCTACCAAGACTCCCAGCTGCCACCACTCTACTATCATGATTGCCAGTGCAGAGGAACGATCACAACAAATGCTTAAGAAATATGACTGCAGATGTTCACTGCCATGTTACATCTAGGCAGCCAGAAAGAATTTCTTTCACAAAGAAATTAGCCTTTTCTCTAATGGAAGGGTCAGGAACTGAAAGTGAACGCTGCACACTCCTATCTGCCACATTCAGCACCTAAAGTGGGTTGTAGTACAGAAAGAAGAAAATCACAGCCCTCACTGGTTTAGCTAGGGCAGTCCCAAGAGGCTTTTGCCAGGCTTTTCCATTGCGCCCCTGGCTTCTTCTGCACACCAAGAGATAGAGGAATCTACCCCAGGGATATTTATTTCTGCCTTGTTCCTTCCAGACCAAGTCTTTACTGTGCTTTTGCCAACTGCTGGCTGCAGCTTCTGCCCTGCCAGCCTTCTCTTGTAGCTGACAGTTCCCCTTGCCTTTCCCCATGGAGGCTTCTGGAATAAATGGTAACTTAATTAGGCTAATTATACTTTTAACCATTCATGTGCTTACTTTACATGGACAGTTAAAGTCCATTACACAGTGTAGATTCAACAGTTTTCCATGTGGGAAGCAAACAATACCTGATATGCAAAGCTTTCTATGACTGTTGTCTTGCTCAATATTTGTTACATCCAGGGGACTGTTTCCACTCCTTGAAGAGGTAGAGCTCCTTGTGCCTCTCTGTTCAAGGTCTGCCTGACCCAGGGTCAGTGACTCTGGTTTCATGCACAAATGTAACTCATCAGAGGCATCCCTCTGCAATGTCAACAGAAAGCTTGAGCAGCACCTGGTGAAGAGTCACTCTGATGCTTTTGAAAAGCAGTACAAATTAGCATCCTCCAGCCCACTGCTGCTTTTCTGCCTAAGTCATATTATATAGGTGAAGTGTCTGCTGAGCAGCAGTGGGGTTTTCTCAGCAGCTGCCTAAATCATGAGATGGTGTTTGGTTTACATTGAGTAACTGCTTGGGACAGAAGCCACATCCGTATGTGCAGTGTCGCTGCTGCTGGATGATGAATGACCCCAAGTTCCTACCAGCTTCCCTTCCTGTGCTCTGCCTGGCCTCCCCACCCTGCATTTATGCAGAGTGTTTTACAAAGCTTCTTTTGCTCTTTCCAGCTCACTAGAGAATCTCTTTCTTCAGGAGCTTAAAAATTCTTCCAGAATGGAAATCAGTAGGGAAGGTGTTTGCATGTAACTAGGCAGGTCAGGAAGAGAGCTCAGTGTTTTCCTAATGTTGAGGATGCTCCCACATTCTTCTTCTCCCGTTTTTTCCAGTGTTTTCTCAGTCCTACGAGCAGCACAGCCTGTTCAGGATAACTGAGGTGCTGCTGATATCTTCCCTGGCCTCTATATAAGAGAAGATGACTTAATGTTTTTCATTGGCATAAATATTTACTGTGAACACAGGAAATTCTGCAGGTGAAAAGTTCAGTAGAAACACCTTTCCCAAAGCTGTCTCTCTGGAAAACATTATAACAATGATTTCTGGCTGAGGATTTGTTGCCACCTGTCACTAACATAAATGGGAATTGATTGACCAAAGGTCTTTTAAGCAAAAGATGCATCCAAGGTGGTTTTATATAATTGCTGAAATGCTTTGGATCTTCTCCCACCTTTTGGTCCTTTCCTCAGTCCTGTGAGATTGATTTCCTCATGGGATCAGGTTGTTGTGGGAGGTTATTTTTATGGATCCAAGTGCAGGTTCAGGAGTAAACCCAGAGCTGTAAAAGTCCCCTCTGGTAAAATGACACAGATTTTACCCAATTTTTTTTTTTTTAGGAAAATCTTTTAAACTCCACTTTATTTCCAGTGAAGGTCTTGCTGTGTAGCCATCTCCCTGGTTGGTACTTGATATTTTGGGTCACATTCAGACAGGAGCTCTAGTTCTACCCAGAGATTATTGGAATAATGGGCAGAGAGTGGCATCCCTCAGCTCCTCATCCCCACCATTCACAGATGCCTCCACCTCCCACAAGAGGGAAACTGTCCTCTACAGCTGCTTGCAGCCCTGGTTTAACAAGTATCACCCCTCCAGAGAAGCTCCATCTGGATGCAATAGATAGATGCACTTCATGCAAACTGTTTGTTCCACCACCCACTGCGAGTGATTTGCACAGAAGTTTCACCAGAGACCATAAAATTGCAAACCATAGGTCCAGACCTCACCATCTGTCACAGTTCTGCCTCCCTGCTCCCCAGACACCACAGTCTCCCACTGAGTTTAAAAGATCCCCAGCTTAAACTTACTTGTTTGGGATTTTTCAAATGAAAAAAAAAACACCCTGGTGCTCAGAGGCACTGCAGAAATGGGGGAAACAGAAAATAAATGTGGTAACTATTGTCATTTATTGCCCTCACCATGTAGACAGGATTAAAGCTGTTCTAATGACAGGGAAGAAATGGTAATATCCCCCTTGACATTAAGTAGGCCTGAAGAAAGCTGTGAGCACAATGGAATGGAACATTAATGTGCAAAGGGAAAATAAAAACCCTACAAGAAATGACTACAGCAAAGAACCACCTAGGGAGGCTCTTGAGCTCACAAAAGCCAGCACTCTCAGATGTCAAAAGACCTTGTCATTCTGCACCTAACTCAGCCTTCACTGAGGTGTTAAATGGGGTTTTAAAGCCATTCCTGCTTTCACAGACCTCAGGTGAATACCCTATGCATCCAGGCAGCACAAAAAGGCTGTGCTCTAGAGGCTTAATCCTGGCAGTGTAGTTTGATGCTCTGTTTGGAAGACTGATGGCCCCAGGGATTGCAGAAGAGGTGGCACTTTTGGAGCAGTGATGGCACATGGAGGTTGTGGAGCACCTGCCTTGCTAGCTCAGCAGATACCTGTAATGGAGCTGTGAATATTTGTGGAGATGATGAAAGTTTGTCAGCTGATGGATTTAGGTATTGCTTCCCCCCTTCAAACCCCCAAGGCCAAGGTGCTCTGTCCTGTATGTGAGAGGTTTTGTTTGTATAAGAATGCTTTTGTCCTGGAGAAGGGTAATTTATTCCTCCTGTGCCCAGACTAGTGAGACTGTTTCTGTGGAGAGGTGAGCTGGGTGATGCTTTCCCCACACAATCCACTTGGTGCTTTTTGTCTGCCACCTTTGCTTTTTAAATGAGCAGGGAGTCAACATCAGAAAGGCCAACAACAGCTTACCAGGATAGGGAAACATCCTCTGTGCCCTCTGACAGCTTGCATCAGCCAGCCTCCCTTCTAGACTGGGAGGTAGTTTAAGGTAGAGCACATCATCACTACTGGCTCTCCATTTAGGTACCTCCTTTGTTACTTTCTGTGGTAAGCCAGCCATATCATTTCTCTCCTCTCTGCTGGGAAGATAATTCTCTACTCTGAGGAGGCTATTCAGTGGCTTTCTTTATTGCTATTTAATATGCATACATTACAACACCTCACAGAGGCCTCGTAGCATTGTGCCAGGCATCCTACAAACACATGCAGGGTGACAGTTGCCTCTCTAGTGGGTACCCATGTGTGGGGGATAACAGGGTTAGAGTCACTTGGAGCCAGTTACAATTAATAATAATGCCCACATCCTGTGTGGGTGTCTGGGCTATGGCATATCCCAGTGTTCCTTTGAGGGCAAGACATCCATGGGGTGTAAAAAAGGGGTCATTTAGGTTTGGTGTTTTTTTTTTTTCTTGACAACTGAAAAAAAAATAATTACTAACAGGAAAGGGAGCCAGTGTTTAAGGAAATTAAAAAGTCTTTTTTCATTTGTACCCAAAGCAGGGGTTAGAAGCTGGGCACACCAGGACCATGTCCAATCTGACTTTTCAGAGCTGAACACCTGCTTTGCCTGGCTGCAGCTGTGTAAGCCAAAAAGCATTAAGGGGGATGACACTTGAGATCAAGAAACTCAGAGCTTTCATATTTATACCTGAGTATAAATGCATGCCCAGGGAATGCTTGGGACCATGGATAGATCATTGCAGAGGGTGTGCATGCATGGGTATGTGTTTTGCCAGGTTCTTTGGATGCTTTGAATAGAAAGAAGTGGAGCGTTCATAAATGAAGTTGTTCATTTCCAGTCTGTTATCAAGAAAGGCTTACAAGTAGTTGTGCTAGTCCAGTGGCAGGCAAGGATAAGGTTTAATGCACTGGAGCACAAAACAATTAAAAGCTGGAAATTCAGAAGTGAGGGGGAACAAATAAATAAAAACAGAGGCAGGAAAAAAAGGATAAGGACTTATAGGTGCTCCCTTCTGCCTGCATGGGAAGGAGCAGGCTCAGGGCACAAACCCACATCAAAAAAACCTGAGGATGATCAGAGGGCTGGAGCACCTCTCTTATGAGGAGAGACTGAGAGAGTTGGGACTGTTCAGTTTGGAGAAGAGAAGGCTCTGAGGTGACCTTATTGTGGCCTTCCAGTATCTTAAGGGGGTTTACAAGAAAGCTGGGAAGGGACTTTTTAGGCTGTCAGGTAGTGACAGGACTGGGGGGAATGGAACAAAGCTGGAAGTGGGGAGACTCAGGCCAAACATAAAGAAGAAGTTCTTCACCATGAGGGTGGTGAGAGCCTGGAATGGGCTGCCCAGAGAGGTGGTTGGGGCTCCATCCCTGGAGGTGTTTAAGGCCAGGCTGGATGAGGCTCTGGCCAGCCTGATGTAGTGTGAGGTGTCCCTGCCCATGGCAGGGGGGTTGGAACTGGCTGATCCTTGTGGTCCTTTCCAACCCTGACTGATTCTATGATCATTGCAGACTTGAGAGCATTGGTGCAGCTGTCCAGGTGCTGTGATGCACACTGCTGTGTGTGGCTTGTTGCTTTCAAAGAAGCAGGTGCTTTTGGTATGTGCCATGCATTCAACTAGTGGAAGCTGACTGTCTGGGAAGGGGAATGTTGAAAGCTACCACAAGAAGCAGAAAAGGGAGCTCTGTATACAGGTCAGACCTCAGCACTTCCAAGCGTTGGCTGAGATCCCAAAGCAAGGTGCAAAGCATACCATGTGTACACCCAGGACTAGAAGAGGTTTGCTGAATCACTGAGTCTGCTGCTGTCGCTGATCACCAGATGAGACCTTCCTACTCAGACCTGCTTTCCAAGCACAGCTGTTCTGACTGCCCATCTTGCTGATAAACGCACTGTTACATCTCTGCATGCCAATAGCCATGTTGCAGGGTAGTCTGTTCTTCAGTTGCCTGTTAAATCACAAAGTTTGGTCCTGATGTTGTACTTTACAGCGTGGAATTCAGTAATCCTGTCGATTACAAATGGCCAAAGACTCACAAGGTAGGGTTATGATGGAAAATTAAAAGATCTTATGGTGGTAGGGCAGAGAACGAAGCTGATATGGAGCTGCAGCTAAAAACAGTCTTGATTGGTACCTTTGTTACAAAACTGGAAAGAGTAAATGTATCATAAGTGAACTTCATACCTGGAACAGACTTCAGGGAAGGGCTAACAGAGACATTATGATAAGCAGAAAAGAATGCTAAAAACCTTCAGGAAAAAAAAAAAAAAAAACAGCTGAGAAAATTTACCCAAATGATGTTTTCTCAACTGGGGGCAAAACTACAAAGCACAGCTTAGAGAAAAATTGAGTGTCTGTGCACATTTTATGAATCAGAAGGACATGGGAAAAAATTGTAATTATAGGGATGAAGACTAGGAAAAGAGTTGCTGAGGTAGATGTCAACACCCTCCTTCCCTAACAGAGGTAACATTAATGTTGGGATAATTTCTCCAGAGAAAGTCCATAGTGTGGTTTTTCCATTGCAACCTGCAACCAGTTTCAAGACAGGCACTTACAAAAACCTCATCAGAACCTGAGGCTTGCACTGAAAACAGTCACAGGCTTTAATTTCTGTGAACAGATATAATGTCTTAGGGAAAGAAAAGAAGCTATAGAAGACAAAATGCATTTCATCTGCAGTGAGTTCATGTGGCACATTCTCTTTCTGCTACTGCTGATCTTCTCCCCTCCCAACCCTCACTCCCCTCTTTTTACTGTGTTTTAATAATTCAGTTCTTACAGGCCAGAATTAAATGTTGTGCTGAATCAAGAGCAGTGTGCTGTGTAGGCTGTGGGTTTGGTGCTTTGTTCTTTTCCTCTGCTGTTGTTCATGCTCCCCAGCAGAAAGCTGCACTGTGATACTCTACTCAGTTTTCCTAGCATGGCACTGTTTGCAGAAGGACCAAACTGGTACAAAAGGCCATCTACTAAAACAGCAGAGGCAAAATTGGTTCAACCCTCATCCCTTGCCTCTTTTTATAATACCACTGTCCCTTTCTCATTTGTAGTGATCGAGGCTTTAATATTTATGACTCTGCTTCAGACGTGGAGAGTTCAACGAGGACAAATTTTTGGTTTTCTATTTCATTGTAGGAAGTTAGATGAGAAGAGCAATAGCTGGAAGATCAATCTTTAGCTAGGGACCCTGTGAGGCATCACCCCCTCCTTTTAGGGGAGCTGCAGGGTAGCTGGAGATGAGGGTTGTGAGCGGGAGATGGTAGCTGCTTTTGTAGAGCTTCCCTTTGACAGAGAGGTTAAAATCAACTTCCCATGGCCTTGTCTTCCACCACCATGATTACAATTCAGAGGAGCACTTCAATGGCAGAGAGCCCATGCTGTTAGTTTTTGTTGACCAAAGCACCAGGCTACATCTTTCTCAACAGCCTGTGAGAAGGAAGCAGCCCAAATCCAATCTGATCTCGGGGGAGACTTCTCGTTTGTCAGGCAGGCAAACTAAGACTTATTTGTCAGGCAAGGCGAACTTAACTAGAAAAATTGAAGCTATCAGCATAAACAGTTATGAGCAGCTCTTCAGTCACAGACTATTGTTTGAATATGTGGGAAGGAAAAGAAATCTTAATGCAGAAGTCAGCACTACTTTTCAGCTTCCAAGAGACAGTGGTGCAGGGCAATGACGGATGGCAGCACACTTCGGTGTGGTTTATATGTTCAAAAGAGCAGCATCTATTTTGCTTGTGATATCACATCAGCCTGCTTTGCAGTTGCTGAAATCTATGGGACATATCTCCTGTCAGCTAAATACATGCATGGAGCACTGAGGGAGTGTGGAATCTGTTTGGCTTTCCCCTGGTAGAAAAAAAAAAAAAGTCTGTGGGAACATGCTGTCGTTGGGATGTGCTGAAGAGATGCGCTCTGGCACCTACGCTACACTGGAGAACTGTGAGGACAAACATTTGGGAGGAAAGCTGAACTGATCCTAATTGAAGCAGACACTAGTGCTCTGTCATTGAAATTCCACCAGCTTCACCAACCCCATGGCAGGTTCTCCATCACCAGGTGAGGATCGCCTCCAGGCAGGGCATGCTAAAAATACATCACACATGCTCATCCCCCCCTCCTCTTCCCTACATGTGCACATATAAACTCCAAGTGAGCAAAGAAAAGTGTGTGGGAACTGCTCCTTGACACCACTGTTGTCAGTGAGTGGGTATTGCTGCAAGTGAGATTTTGCTTCTGTGCCCCAGGAGGTTTGGAATGATGGAGGTGCTGTTTCACTGATATTGGGGCTGCAAAGCTCATCTTTAACAGCTTGCGGAGGACAAGCAGACTGAGCTGACTGTTTTAATACACCTGAAGCCTGGCCACGTTCATCTTACAGTTGGTAAAAGACATTTGTTAATTTGATCTGGATCTGGATGTGCTGAAAGGTGTCCAGAGAAAAGGCCATGAGGATGGTCAGAGGGCTGGAGCACCTCTGCTATGAGGACAGACTGAGAGAGTTGGGGCTGCTCAGTCTGGAGAAGAGAAGGCTCTGAGGAGACCTTATTGTATCCAGTATCTTAAGGGGGCCTAAGGAAAGCTGGGGAGGGGCTTTTTTAGGATATCAGGTAATGATAGGACCAGGGGGAATGGAACAAAACTAGAAATGGGTAGATTCAGATTGGATGTTAGGAAGAAATTCTTCCCCGTGAGGATGGTGAGACACTGGAACAGGTTGCCCAGGGAGGTGGTGGAAGCCTCATCCCTAGATGTATTTAAGGCCAGGCTGGATGTGGCTGTGAGCAACCTGCTGTAGTGTGAGGTGTCCCTGCCCATGGCAGGGGGGTTAGAACTGGATGAGTCTTGAGGTCCCTTCCAACCCTGACAATTCTATGATTTTTGGATTAAGTGCTGCATGTGTTGGATTGAGAGCTTTCAAAGGTTTCTTCTTATCTTGAAGTCTACATTTCCAACTTGTACTTTTCTTTCCCTCCCTGCTTGGTCTGTGAGAAATAGTTTGCCCCAAATCCTCACAACATCTGCAGCTCAGCATTGTAGGAATGGCTTTCCTGGAGATGGTGCAGTGCCTCCCCTCCTAGATGCATCTCCGATATGACATCCTGAAGGGTTGGGAGGGCCTCTGAGATCTGTCAGGGACCATCTGGGGTTTTCATTTCTTTCTGCAACAGAGAACATGAGTCGTTTGTGTGGAACATCTGGAGATATTTCCTTTAATCCATTTTTTAACTGCTCGTGTGGCTTTGGGTATTAGCCCTGTCTCTGTGACTTCTCTCACAGAGGCAGGCAGCAGTTGAGCCTCCCAAGAGTCACCTAAGCCATATTATTGGCTCCCTCCAGGGGTAGCTGGGTGAAACTTAATGGTCTGTGAAATACAAAAAGGCAGTAGAAGTGATCTAATATCCCTTTCTAGTCTTAAACTCAATGAAATGGTGAAACTTCTGCTTCTAAAGGAAACAGTAGATGAGCAGTTGCCAGGATCTCCTACCGGGCTTCTTCTCCAGCTGTGTCCATGGGGAGCAGTTCCCTTTCTGCAGTCCTTTTCACAGATTCTCAGCAGAATTTTACCATTTTCACTCTTTCCCATCCTTCTGTGGAGTCCATTTCCCCTTTTCTCCTCACTCAACAGCTGATACTATTTCAGCATCTCTTTGTGGTGACCTTTGCTGAAACTTCTTGGGTTCCCTTCTGCTTTTACTGAAATCCAAATGTGCAATCTGTTGTATCTGACATCTGCCTTTCACAGGGATCAGATCAAATCTCCAGTTCCAAAATACCTCTGCTCCTCCAACGTGCAGAAATCACTCTGGTGCATCTACTCTCTGGGTCTGATTGAGAAGTTTAGCCAAAAAGAGTCTGCCAGGAATTTTTATAGAAGCAGAAGATCTCTTTTGCTTTCCTCTCCTGCAGAGACAATGTGCAATTTAAAACTCTGCTCTTGTATTTTTTCTTTTTTTTTCTTGGAAGCATTTACAAAGGTGATCAAAACTGCTTCTCTTTAGCTGCTGAGTAGGTGCCTGACCCTGTGTATGCTTTCAACAAAATCAGTGTTTCCTCTCTCTGATTTAAATGCTTTACCTTGAATATTTTCATTTGAAAAGAGAAACTTGAGATAAATTGCAAAACTACAAGTCCTAAAGTTTGGGGTTTTCAAGCATGAGTGAGGCACATATGCTTTTCCCTCATCTAAATTCAAGGATACATCAGCTCCCTGATGGTTACCTCTCCACAGAGAGAAAGGGGAGGCCTCTTCCTGCTTGTTCTGCCACTTCAGTCACTTTTTAAACTAACTTGCAAAGCTATTTTGATTTTTTTTACTGTAAGTAAGAAGTGTTTTCAGAACAGTCCAAGGACCTCTCACTTCATCTGTCTGCAACAGGCACTGTGGAGTTGTGTTCAAAGTGCAGATGGTTGTCACTGGGTTGTCTTTCCAGTGTAACCAGGTAACAATCAAGTTAATGCCTCTGCTGTTACCTAATTTTGTGAAATGGCACTAAGGATCCTCAGTGAGAGATCCTGTGCCTGGAGAAAGCAGGTTATGGGGTGTCTGTGGTGCCTGGCATAGCACACACTGGGAATGTCCCAGCCAGAAATTCCAACCTGATTAATTATACAAGTTTGACCAGGATGAATACAGTAGTAGTTGCCATGGCTGTCAGTGGTTGTTAGCTATATTTTCTGAGGGTTTGTATAGAGGAAAACTACTCTGTAATGAATTGCAAATTCATTGGAAGTTAATGGCACAATTAAAATCCAGGACAGATGTTCTCTGTCCTTTGTGCAGCCCAGAGGCCAAGAACAGCACATGAAAACTGTCTCTAATGTCTGCATTTACACCCAAGTAAATGCTCACTCCCTTGGATATGTAAACCTTGACAAATTCCCCACCTGCAGGAATGAGCTTCAGAGGCTGCACTGTCCAGTTTCAACTTCTAGAGCTAATTCCCCAAATGACCACAACTCTCCTGTTGTAAAAGCCAGACTGTGGCCATCCAGCTGATAGGGGTTGATACCAGGCTTGCAAAGCATCATGTTATCACCCTCCAGCTGACCAGAACAACTCCACTCCTTGGGCTTTCCATTTTGATATGATGTTTATCCCTTTTATGTTTCTTAATCTCTTTTTAGAAAAGCATCAGTGAGAGGCTAGTGACTGCTGAAGAACTGATAAACTTCCCACTAGGAAAACAAAGAGGGTTTGAAATATTTGCTTCCTCTAGCTAAAGTTTACAGTTCTTAATAGTATGTTATTAGGAAGTTGCAGAGCAATCAAATGAGAACACAGTTGTTAGTAAATTTGCTTACTGAAACAATTAAAGCAAATCTAAAGACATTTCAGCCATCTCTGAGTTCATTAAATAAAAGGCAAGTAACTTCCTCGTAGTTTTGCTGGGTAAATTCATTTGGAATGTTTGCAATTTAAAACAGTCCGAGGATTTAAATAATTTTTGCAGCCATCGTTTTTTACATTGTGCCAAGCTCAGTCCCAGACAGGTAGCTGCAGTTCTCACTCTTTTCATTTTTCCAGACTGATTGCTCAGTTGCCAGCTGCAGTTAAACCTCAACAGGGTTATAACCCTCAAAGTCTTGTCTGTAATTCCTTTTCTTTTTCTACACCCCCCTCCTTTTTTTTTTTTTCTTTTTTTTTCAAATCCTCTGCCTTCTCCATGGCCCCTCTTAGCCTGAGAACACAAAGTAAGTTAGGGTTCTTTCCAAACTCACTAATGATAAGGACTGCATTCTCCCAGGCATCTTTTGGTGCAATCTGTTTCAGGCTCTGGGCTTGATGAGTGTTTCAGAACAGTGTAGGAGGGCTGCTGAGTGTGACTGAGCCTCACAGTTAACGAGAAAAACACAATCTAAAAAAACTAATAGATTCATTTCACATAGAAAATAAAATTCAAGGAAGCCATGGCTTGCCCAAACCAAAACAAGCTAACTAAGTTTGTTGTCTGGGTTATTAGCTATGTTGGATTTTTCAGCTGTCCTGAGAATGCCACTTTAATCATTTGGTGAGTCTGAGGCTTGGGTCTCCAGAGATCAGGCTCTGATCTCTCACATATGGTCTGTCGCACTGTTCATTAAACCCACTGGTCCAGTCACATGGAAATAATGTTCAGACTGTTTCTATCCATGCCTGCTACTTTTCTTCCTGAATGTGTCAGTCTCGTGATGAGGGCAGTGACTCCAGCTGATGCAGGCACAATTGCTGATTGTAAAGAGAGACACTGCTGTGAAAATAGAGAGAGGAGAGTTTATTTCCATCATGGTTTAGGCTTCACAAGAAGTCCTTGCACCACAAGAAATTAGAATTCCAGTGGTGGAGGAGGTACTGAGATATGTGAGATCATGGATGCTGAGCAGTGAGAAGAGGATGGATGACCTAGGGAAAAAACGCTGGGCTGAGCTGCCCCAGGCCTGAGCTCAGCTCCAAAAGGAAGGAAGAATTCTCAGCAGTGTCATGAGATTCAGCTCTCAACACTCTGTGCCATTTCAAAAATCTAGCTGCTTTGTTTTGGTGGTGAGATGGGAGCAGGCACTTGCTTTGCACAGTATGCAGCAGGATTTTGTCCTATTCCCTCTGGCAGTAGAGAAGTGAGGAACAAGGTAATCTTATCCAGGATGGCTGTAAGCTAGTTGGGAATGACTTCTGGTCCCCACTGGAGAGACACAGCTTGGGTGGAACCCAGCTAAGGATGCAGCAAGCTCATGTTTAGAAGCCTATCTCTAGCCACACATGGTGAACATTCAGCACTGGCAGCTTCCAACAGAAACCAAGTTAAGGGATTCCCAAGCAGTGCAGAGTGCTTGCCAGGGGACCCCAAAATGTCACATCCAACTTCTCACCTTGCACTCTGCTGGGGGAGCTGCTGAATGATGTGTGAAGTGTTGAGTCAGGATAAATGTCACAGCCAAAGGTGCTCAGAGTCAGAGTGACAACAGGAGGAGACACCAGTGCTAGGAGTTCTGAGGCAGGGAAAACGCTGTCACTGCCACCGCCTCCGGCTTGGAGACTTCTTGGTGGGAACTTGGGATGTGCCATAAACAAGGGTGATATTAAATGAGGCTGACTGTCTTGGGGCCTAAGTTTTACAAGCCAAAGTGTGAACTCTCTCTGCCTCACTGAGATCCTGAGGCAGTTTTCCAGCAGCTCCCACGATCTCATTAAGTGTTCTCCCGAGAAGGGTTCTGACCTGAGAGAGCCTTCCCTGTGCAGCACAATGCTAGCTGCTGAGATCAGATACAAACATCTGCCAGAGAACCCAGCTAACACTCCTTATGGAAACCTCCCAGGCCACTACCTCACTGGGCCCATAGCCTTTCCCTCTACGGCTCTGTGAAGAAACCAGAAACAGCCATGAGTGTGTCCCAAAGTACACTTGGTGTCAGAGGCTCTGACCTCAGTGCCAGCAGCTCATGCCCCAGGACAAACCTTCCTGTAGCTATGCTATGACTGAATTGTACCTAGGGGAGCCTTTGCTGAGATGCTCCCTCAGCTTCTGAGATCAAATTCTTGGTTTCCTTCTGGAGTCATTGACTGCAAAGGGCTGTACTGGATGGAAATGCTTTCCTTCTCCTCCTTGAATGCATCTGGGACTGCAATAACAAAACTGCAGCCTTTCTCCCCAAAATAAAACAGCTCCAGGGGCCAGAGAGCTGCCATCCCAAAGAAACAGGGCTTGCTGTTACCATGCATTTCTGCTGAGAGGTTCCTTTGTTCAAATCACACATTGTGTCCCAGAAGCAGCAAAATCTTCAGCAGAGCCCTGAGGAGAATGAGTTCACTCTTCTGCCTGTCAAAGGCAAAGAAGGTCTGTGGAGATCAAGGGCAAAGCACCCCATGGCCACAAGCCCTATTCTTCACAGGTTGGATTCACCAACCCACAGGCCTGAGGGAAAAGCACAGAATCACAGAATTCTGTGATGTAGTCTAGAGAGCCATCAGCTTCTCTCAGGGAAGAGGTTTATTTTGCTGACTTCTCTGAGAAGCCTTCTGAGCTGCCCTCACCACCTCTGTCTCTGCTCCTGCAGTCTGCTCACAGTTCTCCAAGGGGGTCTATGCCATCTTTGGATTTTACGAGAGGAGGACAGTCAACATGCTCACGTCTTTCTGCGGAGCTCTGCACGTCTGCTTCATAACACCAAGCTTCCCTGTCGAGACCTCCAACCAGTTTGTCCTTCAGCTTCGCCCAGAGCTCCAGGATGCCCTCATCAGTGTCATCGAGCACTACAGCTGGCAGAAGTTTGTCTACATTTATGATGCTGACCGCGGTAAGTCACAAGGACATGCTAAACACAGTGGTTTAAGATGGAGTCTTTTGCCTTAGGAACTCATCTCACTGTGGCTGGTTGCTGGTGGCTGAAAGTGTGGCTAAAGGAAGGTTCATTCCATACCTTCCCTCTTCTTTATTCCTTTTTGATGTGTCCCTTACTGCTGAAGGTGGGGCATTGGTCTAGCTGAAGGTTTAGCCTGACCCAGAACTTCTGTCTTCAGAGTCAGGTGTGAGTCCCATCAACAAGTGAAATAATTCGTAATAGAAGTGCTGGAGTTTCAAATGGGGACATTGTTTATGTTGAATAGGTCCCATGCTGAACAAATCTTTCAAACTCAAGGCCACCAAGTCCACCTTAATAAATGTGAGCCAACAGTTGTTCAGGTTTCACCTGAGCCCACATCCAGTTGTGATATGTGTGTGTTCCTGGCCAGTAGCTTGGAAAAGTCCGTTTCCCCTCTCTTAGCTGTCTATGTAAAATAGTAAAAAGCCTTTTTGGATTCTTAGAAGATATTGTCTAACTTTAGTGGGCTCATTGCTCTATGATCCAGTTTCCCCAGCTCTCAGATGCATTTTAAGTTTCAGGCTTGGAGGCTGAGTGCAAAAGGGACTTGTGAAGGACAGCACAGAGGTAAGGATGATTAGCAGCTCAGTCCTGGATGTTATCATTAACAGTGACCTGAGGAGACAAGGAGACAGTATAAAATCATCCCACCCTGTGTTCTGTTGTCAGAGGCATGGACTTGCTGAGTACCCCAAAAGGACTGCAGTAGGCAGGGCTGTCTAGCAGGACTCCAGGACAGTCCTGATTGTGTGTATCCGCTCTGGAAGGCTGTGGATGTAATTTGGGAAATCTCCTTTTAAAAATAATAAAGTTTTCTGATGAGATAGCAAGAGAGACAAGGACACTGAATATGATTGTGTATTGTGATTGCTGAGGGTATCTCTAGCCCTAGGAGCACACAGCTAAACAGATCAAAGGTGAGAAATCAAATCATTTGAATAGTGACAGACAAGACAGGGATTAGAGGTTTTATCTGAATCCCACAGCAGGGCTTGATCAACAGGACTGGTCAGCTGATTGCAATGGAGAACTAGCCCAGAAATCATCCTCTCTTTCTGTGCTAGGACAGAGAAAGCAGGAGTCAATAATTCTAGCCCAGCTGTGTCTGGGTGAGGGTTAACCCTACTAGCTGATCTCTGTAGTTCAGCTGCACTCTTGCAATACTGCATCCAGCCTGGCTCAAGGCAGCTCTGCAGGCTGTCAGGTGAATGGAAAGATGCCACTGCACAAGCCAAACCTGGTTCTCCCCTTGCTATCCTCTTCTCCCTCTCTTCCCTTCGTAGGGTTGTCGGTCCTACAGAAGGTGCTGGACACAGCAGCCGAGAAGAACTGGCAGGTGACAGCTGTCAACATCCTGACGACGACAGAAGAAGGCTACCGTGTGCTCTTCCAGGAGCTGCAGAAGAAGAAGGAGAGGCTGGTGGTGGTGGACTGTGAATCTGAGCGCCTCAACATCATCCTTAACAAGGTTGTGCTGATGTGGGTCTTCCTGGGTAGGGTCCTGCACACAGGATGGGAAGGGCTCTTTCTCCTGGAGAGGTTTTCCGCCCTGTTCTTGTCTGATCTGTCCCTTGTTGGATGTGGGGTGTGTGTGTTTCAGCAGGATGCTGAGCTTGCAGATGTTTCTCCATTGTGCCACTGTGGAAAATGTAAAGCTCTCCTGTATTCGTGCTGAGTGAGCTTGGCTGCTCCATGTTCCCTACTGTTTCATTCCTCTGCTGAGCATTTTTTACGCCTTTAGCCCCTAATAAGTTTGCATTGTGCTAATTCCTCCAAGCAGCAGCCACAAGATGTGGTACTTCCATATTCCTCTGAGCTTTTCCTCAGTTTTCCGACCTTGTGTTAGGGTGGATTTGTGAATTGGTATTACCATATTCCTGGCCCTCCAAGCCTCTACAGGCTGCATCAAATTCTCACAACCAGTGTCAGCAGGACAGAGATGGAGAAGCATGATGGTGCATGTGTAGCGTTCTCAGAAGCAGTCTCCAGACGGGGTTACAGCTCACCATTCTCCCAGAGTGTCCAGGCTGTAGCAGGCTCTACAGCAAGGCAGACACGTTCATTCACAGACATCTCCTGGCTGCTTTATCAGCTCATGGCCACAAGGCAGATGAAGTATGCAATAGAGGACTCACCAGCTAGGTTGTGCACTCTGCCTTACTCATCCTCAATCCAGACAGACCTCCCAGTGGAGCAGATGCAGATTTTTCCCATTCCCTTTCCTCTCTACCTCCCTTAATGCTTTCCTTAAGTCCTGAATGTCAACTTCAGTGTACAAGAGATCAATGAAAGCCCATGGGCAAGTCTCAGTCCACATTTGCATCTCCTCTTCAACTCCAGCCACAATATTTTCCCTTCCCCACCTGCAGCCAAGGCTTTCCCCACTTCTGGGACCTCTGTCTCACGTGGTCTGGGAAGGTCCCTGCAGTGCCAGGGAGCTGGTGTGCTGTGACTCCCACTATCCTGCTTCTCATAACCAGCTCATTCTTACCTCATACTTCACACACCACCTTGTCTAAGGTACCTGTCACCTCCTGTCTCTCACTTCAGCTGCTCACTGTCTTGGGCAAGCACTGCCATTTCACCAGCTGCACGACTCACTGAGGAGCACAACCCATCCCTCTTGGAGGTCTCAGCGTGCTACTCTCTTATATATAATAGCAAAGGAGGTAGCAGTTTGTAACCTCAAAATAAAGGTCAAACTCATGAAGGAGAGACTAGATTGTTCTGCAAGGTAAAGTCCTTCTACCTGACCATGGAGTAGCTGCTGTTGGACAGAATTCTTGCCCAGACCTGGGCAGTGAATTTGGCTTTTCTGCAGACTTTCCCATAGGGTGTATGAGGCTCCTGTGATTAATGATGCTGGGTTTTTAAGCCTGGTTTGTCTAACAGCAAGTCAAGTTCTGTAGTTAAATATTATCCACTTTTCTTAATGTGAGCAGGAGAGCAAGTCTTTCCACCTTCTTCAAGTAACTGAAGCAAGAGTTAAACTTAGATATAAGCAAAGCTATTAGCAAGAGCAGTAAAAATCCAGATCTTGTGATTATTTGTTCTGCAATGTTGTAAAAAAAGATTCATTCCCAGGGAAAAGAGGGACAGAGTTACATGCTCCTGCATTAAAGACAGAGTAATTCCAACAGACATCTGTGCCTGGGAGGTAGAAACAGGGCTGTGAATAACTTTTTCAGAGCTGTGTAGTCCATTTTCATCCTTGTTTGCCTTCTTGTTCTGAGTCCACAGGGATTTCTGAGAGCAGAGTATTTATCCCAGCTTAAGCAGGGGATTCCAGGTCTTTCACAACATGCAGACAACCAGAGGGAGTCCAAGATAGTGTTCAGCTCATTATCACATGGAATTCAGCTGGGACTTAAACTCTAGCTGGTGGCCTGTCTCTAAGCTCACTGCACCAGCAAGCTCTGTGTGGATGTCACTGTTCTGTTTGCTGTGTCTCTTGGGGTGTGTGAGGTGTTCAAAGAGCTGCCTCAGCCTCTCAGGGACGTTTCAATGCGTTTGCCTTCTTCCCGAGCAAGCCTGTCTCTGTCTTTCGATGGCTGTGGATTTGTGCTCCCCAGCGAACAGAAGAGCAGGGGATGGCTGCTCAACATCAGTCCCTCACGTACACACTGGTGCTTGCACACACTTTTCATCTCTTCTCCTCACTCTGTACACACAACACAAGTAACCACTGCTGACTCCAGCAAGATGGTCCTCGTGTTCTGGAGATCGTAGCTCTAAAGGAACCAACGCTCGATGCGTAGGTGGGAAAATGCCCTGATTTCTTTCTCAGAGATCTCTGTGTCATGTCTCAAGGGCATGAATTACCTTTGCCAAGGTAACTGTTTATGAGCCAGGCCTTGATTCAGGGCAGCAGATCCACAGGGCCACACTGTGTAGCCTTAATGGGATAAGTAAGAGGTGAGTTGTATTCCATCAAAGCCTGGTATTGTTTCTTCCTTGTCTCTCATTAAAATGAATAACTGGAATTTCTCCTTTGCCACTGTTTGGCTCTTAGAGGATTTCTCTCTAATAGATGTCAACCTGGCCCATTAAGAAGTGGGTAATGAAACCTAGGTGGCCCAAGTGAGCTATCAGCATGCAGCCCAGCACAGGCTTTCACCAGGTTGAGGCTGAGTGATAAATGCTATCATAACCTCAGCTTGCTACCACCAGCCGGGGCACATTAAGACTGAGCAAGCATTTTAAAATAAATTAAGATCACAAATAACTGTGGAAAACACAGGAAGCAAGCCTTATAAGTCAGGTGGATGGGCTGCAAGATTAACAGCTCAGGGAAAGCTGGATGGCAGCCCTCTCCGGTTCATCAGCTCTGATACCTAATAAAATAACAAAGGGAGAGTTTGGGCAGAAAAAGCTAGTGCCAGCTACTGTTGACACCAGAGAAAAGAGGAATTGGATCGTAATTCTTAGCCATCCCAAAGCCCCAGAGATGCTTTGTCCTTCCACAAGGTCTGGGACTTAGTGCAAAGGACGGTCTCAGCTGATGAATGGAAGGGTACAAGTTGGGTCTGTTTCTGCTCCTCAGATCTGGCAATGGAGGATATTCAGAAAACTCCCCATAATAAGAGTGTTTATCTTTACAGCCTTAGGCATACAGTGGTTTTTTTTTCTGAGGGCCCCAGGCTACTCAGCAGAAGCCATGGTGAGGAATGCTGTGCAGAGAAACACAGGGCAGTGAAACTGGTGGAGCTGACATCAGTTGAATAAGAAACTGCTACTAAATGGAGCCTGCATTGGAGTTAATTGCCACCCCCACATTAGTGCTGGGAACCAGATGAGTTCTAATGTGCATACAAGAGCACTTCATCAGAGGAAGGCTAAGGCAGATGAACCAGTTGCACAGAGCAAGCATCAGCTCATTTGTACTCCATTTGGAAATCCCTAAATGGCTGCTCATGATAGAATAGGAGTGTTGTCCCATGGGGAGGATCAGTCTGTGTGCCCTCATCTGATGCCTCTCAAACACCTGCTGCCAGCTGGTGTCAAGAGGAGTCCCAGGCAGACCAATCTCTGGCTGAAACCAACACAGCAGTCATTTTATTGTCATTCTGGATGTGAGAACCTTTCTGGCCTCGCTACTGTTTGTACACATTCTGCCTGAGTGGTGGCAATGCAGACCATAATTTAAAATCAATTCATACCACAATGCAAACAAGAGGTAGCTTTGCCAGGAAAGAAACCTTATGGAAACAGCACAATTCTCTCAGAAAGTGGCAATTATTGTGTTTTTACAGGGTCTGAGGGCATGTCAGTTTGGGATGGTTTTATCATTATCTTGTTCTGTATGTGGATTGCTTCAAATGTAGAAAGTATCTTTCTCAAGTAATATGGTAAGAATTTAATAGTGCTGCTGGAAATCAATGGAGAGGGATTTCAATGGAAACATGCAGCCAGAGAAAACATTGTGATTTTTATCTGTATTCTTTCTCTCTCTATTTTTTTTTTAAATTATGGGAAGCAAAAGATGGTTAGGGATCCATCTGACCAACAACTCCATCCCCTATAATCACAGGCAAGCCTGCAACAGCTGGTGCCTTTCTACTTAGATAAGGGAAACTTTTCTAGCTGACACAGAAACTCAGATGCTACAGATCTATAAGCAATTGTGTCGATAAAAGAGAATCAAAACAACTCTGCAGGCATCAGGGGGAAAGGAGTAAATGACAAAGACCATATGTTTGCACATTATGAGTCTGGAGGTATAAATAATCTCTATAAATGTGCAGGGGGAATCCTCTGTGCCTTGCCCAGGTGGCTTTGTTCTGAAGATGAGGTTTGAAGCTACCCCAATGCACTAAAGGAGAAAAATTCTCCTCTGGTCTGAGCATCCTGACATCAAACCCAGGCAGGCAAGGACTGCAGGTCAGAGGATGTGTGCAATAGCTCCTTAGCCTGGCCTGATGTTTCAGCTACGTCCACAGGACAAACTGATCCCAGCTCCTCCCTTTGTTCCTTTTGTGTCTGAAACATGAATCTTGTTTAACCTTTAAGAAAACCAAACCAAACAAACAAAACACTGTTTTTCAATCCCTGAGACAAGTTGGTTTAGGGAGCTTATTCTCCCTGCCTGTGGAATCCTCTTAGGGATCTTGACCTATCTAATTTCAGACTCTCTATTCAAGTACCATGTGTGAAAGCTCTGTCTTCCCCCTAACAAGACTGTGAACTTCTGCTGTGGCTTCCTGTCCACAACTGATCTGTCTCATCAGGGAAAAGCAGGAGGAGGGGAAAGGCAGATAAATGAAGCTCTTCTTCCATAAATGACCTCTGCTAAATATTCTTGGTCTTCATCTTGCAGATCATCAAGCTTGAAAAAAATGGGAACGGGTACCACTACATTCTGGCAAATTTGGTGAGTTGCCCTTGGTGTTTTGCTATCTCATATTTTGTAAACCACTGCATTTACAGTTACTGAGCTGGACATGTTTTTTCTCATCCACCTTTTGGGTACAAACAATGCCAAAGTCCTTTATGGTGTTCTGCTTGAGGTTTTTCTCTTTTGAGCCAGCAAGAGTATTCACAGAGCATCCTTAAGGTTTCTGAGGTTTTGTGATGGGTTGACACTGACTGGCCACCAGTATTGGGCAGTAACAAGGCCATCTTTCTGGAACAATATGATTGCTATTCTCTCCCAGAAGGCTGGATAATTTCTCTGCCTAGGGAGCTCTCAGAAGAGGGAGAGGAATAGTTTCAATCCATAAGGCATCTGGAGGTTTTGCACAGCAGAGCTCAAGCCTTCTCCTGCCCAGATGTTTCTGTCCATGCCAGAAGATACCCAGCAGAGGATGAGCTGGTGTCACAGGCTGAGGTTGAGGCTTCTCCCCACCAGGACCCATTCTGTCCGTGTGGGGTGAGCCTGTGTGTAGGGTCTGGAGCCATTCTTCCCTTCCACAGCTGCATTCACGAGGCAGCACGTCAGCCTTGGGTAGTTAAACTTTAAACTACCAATTAGTCAAGTGGTTGCTGCCATTTTCCTTCTCTCAAGACAACTCTGTAATTTATAAGACAAAAATGGCCACATAATTACCCTGCAGTGCCCTGATACCGACCCTGCACTTCTGCGCTGGGCACTACCGTGTAATTACAAAGTTAAAAATGTTGGGTTGTGCAGGGGAGATACTAACTGCAGAGCACCCAGTGGCTTCAGCGGCCATTTAAAGAAGAAAACAAAATTATCTGCTTTAACCCAGGTCCCAGTCCTTAGATGTATAGGAAAGTCCTACCATGAAAGTTAAGCAGGGAAGTTCTCTACAGTAGTTGGAGTGCAAGTGTCTGAGATTTTTAATGTACAGCTGTGTAGAAGGCTAAATGAGAATACCACATCTTACCTCTGTATGGCTTCACAAGGATAAATACAAGCAAGGCATGAGATGGTTTAATATTCAGGTGCTGGTGTTTTCCCTCTGTCTTCTGATACCATGCTCTCCCACTTTCAGTATGAGCAAGCACACCTTTCCCAGCTTTGATTTGTTTGCTTAGTGTTTGCACAAGCGCTGAAAGGACAGAGCTGTCTGGAAGAGGCTGCATGCTGAAAGGACAGAGCTGCCTGGAAGAGGCTGCATGCTGAAAGGACAGAACTGCTTGGAAGAGGCTGCATGCTGAAAGGACAGAGCTGCTCTGGAAGAGGCTGCATGCTGAAAGGACAGAGCTGCCTGGAAGAGGCTGCATGCTGAAAGGACAGAGCTGCTTGGAAGAGGCTGCATGCTGAAAGGACAGAACTGCTTGGAAGAGGCTGCATGCTGAAAGGACAGAGCTGTCTGGAAGAGGCTGCATGCTGAAAGGACAGAGCTGCCTGGAAGAGGCTGCATGCTGAAAGGACAGAGCTGCCTGGAAGAGGCTGCATGCTGAAAGGACAGAGCTGCCTGGAAGAGGCTGCATGCTGAAAGGACAGAGCTGCCTGGAAGAGGCTGCATGCTGAAAGGACAGAGCTGCCTGGAAGAGGCTGCATGCTGAAAGGACAGAACTGCTTGGAAGAGGCTGCATGCTGAAAGGACAGAGCTGCCTGGAAGAGGCTGCATGCTGAAAGGACAGAGCTGCCTGGAAGAGGCTGCATGCTGAAAGGACAGAGCTGCCTGGAAGAGGCTGCATGCTGAAAGGACAGAACTGCTTGGAAGAGGCTGCATGCTGAAAGGACAGAACTGCCTGGAAGAGGCTGCATGCTGAAAGGACAGAACTGCTTGGAAGAGGCTGCATGCTGAAAGGACAGAGCTGTCTGGAAGAGGCTGCATGCTGAAAGGACAGAGCTGCCTGGAAGAGGCTGCATGCTGAAAGGACAGAGCTGCCTGGAAGAGGCTGCATGCTGAAAGGACAGAACTGCTTGGAAGAGGCTGCATGCTGAAAGGACAGAACTGCTTGGAAGAGGCTGCATGCTGAAAGGACAGAGCTGCCTGGAAGAGGCTGCATGCTGAAAGGACAGAGCTGCCTGGAAGAGACTGCATACTCAGCCAACAGGGGTTGTAAATAATTAACTCAGAGCAAAAGGTGTTCCATTTCCCCAGCCCCTCTGAGAGGAGGTTCTCCTCACATCTGCAGCTCAGTGGAGGCTGAGACCCACAGAATATGACAGGACCACCAGAATCCACAGTTAGTAGCTGTGCTTTTTCAAGCAGCTTTGATTTGGGAGAAGAGTAGTGAAAGGACTTCAAGCTCTTTCTTTTAGTCTTCCCTGCACTTTAAAAACCTAGCGCCAGACTCCAGAAAGAGGAATACTGAAAACAAACAAACAATTAAACAAAACCCTACAAAACAAACAAAAACCTAACAAACAAAAACCAGGGATAATCAGACAGCATGGGAAAACTCTTAGGAAAGACCAGCACTCCTTAATGTTAAGAATGCCCTTTCCACGGCAGAAAACGTTGGGATTCTGCTGTGCACACAGGCAGGTTCAGGCACTAGAACTCAGATGAGTTTCTGTGATGTGCTGCACCCACAGGAGAGCTACTCACCAATCAGTTCAGCAAGGAGAATGGCAAAAGGACCTCTTGAGGCCATATGGAAGTGAGGAAGGACAGCAAGCCTTCCTTTGTGGGGATGTTAGAAGGGATTGGCAGAATGTGGGACTCACAGAATTAACCAGGTTGGAAAAGAGTTTTGGGCTCATCAAGTCCAACCTATCACCCAACACCATCTAATCAACTGAACCATGGCACTAAGTTCCTTATCCAGTCTTATTTTAAACACTTCCAAGGATGGTGACTCCACCACCTCCCTGGGCAGCCCATTCCAATGGCAAATCACTCTTTCTGTGAAGAATTTCTTCCTAACATCCAGCCTAAACCTCCCCTGGCTCAGCTTGAGACTGTGTCCTCTGATTCTGTCACTGGTTGCCTGGGAGAAGAGTCTGAGCCCACCTGGCTACAGCCTCCCTTCAGCTGGTGTCTAGCAGGGTTAAACAACAGTGTGGGGGCTCTGATCCAAGAGATCACTGTAGGTTTTACTCTCTTCTAAGGACAGCTCATTGGTGGATTGAGAGCCTCCAGAGGTGTAACATGCTGTAATTTATTCCCACTGAGTCATACCCGTAGTGGATAGACCTTAAACTCTGATTTTCCCCTGTAGACAAGTTGTAAGATGCCAGGCTGTGCACTGCCCACACACACACACATGTACCCTCATGTGCACACCTAGCAAGCAGCCTGGTTTTGTGGAATTGGCTAATTCTGGAGTGCTGGGTCAGAGGAGAATAAATTAAGAACTAAAAACTGCAAGTGCCTGAACATTTCCAAATGAGTTATTTTTTCATCCTCCATGCTGACTGATGGAGTCCTGATTTTAGGACTCTCATGCTATATGAAGGGAAGGCTCCCAGCACTGACTGGGACAGACTCTGCCTTCCATGAATTAAGTGAGTCTTCACCAAGTTGCCTACACTGGAGCGAGAGTATGAATTTTCAATACCTTCAATTTGCAACACTACCTAACCATGGGCTCTTTCAGATGGGGAATCAATTATGGAAACAGCTTCTTGGAAGCAAATTGGGAAATATTTATGGGTAACCCCACTGACATCCTTATTTTTGCCTGTTGAGAGCTGTACTCAGCTAAAGCAGCACACTACTGCCCACTTACAGCAGCTCCAAACTGATTCTATAGCAGCTCCAAACTGATTCTACAGCAGTAATGGAATGCAAGTGAGTGTGAAAGGCAATACACAGACTGAATGAGGCCTACAAAATCCTCCATGGGCACATTCTGAACGTGAAGGAATTCCCTGTCTGGTCACAGACAATTCATCAGCAAATTGGAACTGGCTTCCATTAATCACTGCTTATTTGTCCAGCGTTTGCTGTCAGGTGAGCTGCAGCAAAGCAGCACCAAGCAGAATTTCACAAGTAACAGCAAACAAAAGCTAGTATTTCTGAGCAGGAACAGCTTTCTTTGTCAGTAGAATTGCTGTTGCCAAGGTGAGGTGATAATATTTCTGTGTTCACAAACAAATGAAACTGTTCTGCACCTTAGGCCACGGGCAAACATTCTTCTCCGAACCTGCTGCGCTTGTTAGAGACACAACCTGTCACATCTGCTCAGCCCTGCCTGGCCCACAAAGCTCTGTCTGCAACATCCCTGCCAGGGGCTGGGTTCTTGTGAGCATCCCTGCCTCTCCTTGGGGCAGATCTGACACTGTCTATGGCTTTTGCAGATTGATGAAAACCTGATCCTTGAGCGGTACCCATTAGAGCTCCCCCAATTAGCTTTTACCAGCTGCCAGCCTGGATATTCATCCTGGATATTGGTATATGGGGGGTTGTAATCACATCTCCTCCTCTTTCCCTCTTCCTATCTGTATCTCTGTTTTCCTTTTTGGAAGCCAAGGAGGTTTGGCAACTGCAAGAAGTGTTTGTTTTTGTGAGTCTTATGTTTTTCTAAGCTTTGTTCTCAGCCTTTGAAAGCATCAGTCTAGCAATCACAAAGAAAAGGAAAAAAACCCACAAAAACCAGTCAATACTATCAGAGGAGCAAGCTTAGAAACTTCTGGGATTCCTTACTTTTGATGTTACTGGCTTTTCCCCCCATAACCTTGCCTTCATCTATCTGTTTGTCCTATGTCAGGGATGTAGGCTGACTACTGTCAGTAGTGGGAGAACATCAGCTCTCTTGGGCAGAGGAAAATCTTTGTCTCAAAATTAGTAACATTTATGTGACCTCTCTTTAAAAGAAAGGCTTAAAAGGCAGCTGCCACATGCAATATTTTAGCCTTTTTGTCTTTCCTGGTGCATTAGTCCAAGTTGTTCCTTTAGCAAATGTTCTTGTTTGAAGTTGAATAGATAAGTGTATGAGATTGCTGATGCTAGGGGTAGCAGGGAAAAGTAAAGATAAACCCAGAGCTCTGATTAGCAGAGGTAAGCATTTTTCTCCTGTGCCATTTTATATCAGTGTCAGCACTGAGTTAGGCCATGGACTGCTTCACTTTGCAAGCAGTTGTGGTAGCTTTGGAGGTGACCAGCACAGCAGCTTTGCCAGCAGACTGGCTTGTGCAGGAGTCAGACAAAACATCCTGGTTTGATTCAGCTCAGCCATGCTTTAGACAAGCCTCTGGGTTTTACCCTGGTGAAAAAGGGAGAACTTCTGCACTGCAGTGGCTTAGATACAGTGACCTAAACCTGATGGCAGGTGCAGGCAGTGAAGAAGAGGTCCCCTCCTAAACTGGCTGTCAAAAAAAGATGTCCACATCCCTGGAACAGGCTCCCCAGAGGGGTTGTGGAGTCTCCTTCTCTGGAGACTTTCAAGGCCCATCTGGATGCATTCCTCTGTGATCTGAGATAGACTGTATGGTCCTGCTCTGACAGGAAGGTTGGACTCCATGATCTATTTGGGTCCCTTCCATCCTGACATCCTGTGATCCTGGAGAGCAAAGTTCTGCCAGCACAGGCAAGGTAAGCTCCCTTGAAGCAATGCAGCACATGTACATCCTGCAGCATGTGCTGGGGCCATGTGGGGAGGGTCTGTTGTGCCCATGCTGGGTACGAGCCTGGAGCAAGAAGCTGTACCTGCAGCACCAGCCCTGTGTCGACGGCTCTGCTCCCAGCACTGAGTCCCTGATTCAGCTTGCCTGGAGCTAAAATATTGCAGTTCTCAGTCTCCCATCATCTTGAGAGCTGCCATGTTTATTTTAATCATCCTCAGTTCTCAACACTGTCTTCTGCCCCCTGAAGTATTGCTGACTGAAGGTACAAACAAGGTCAGCAGTACTTGGGTTTGCATCTCTATAACTGTTTGGTGGGAGTTTCCAAAAGGATGTGCACAGCATCCAGCTTCTTCTCCTGCTAAGATTTCGGGACGCCTGGTCTTGCAACAATTCTATTCTTATGTTGGAAAAAGATGGCTTAAATTATTTTTAACTTTCTAAAATTATGCTAGTTAGACCTCTTCTCTTTCTGAGAGGGTGGTGCAAGTTAGCTCATGAGAAAACAAGGTTGATGAAGACAATATAATGTACCTATGAAACTTCTGAAGTCTGCATTTCATTTCCAAGAAGATTTTCTGCCCTGATTCAAAGATTATCAGTAAGAAGCCATCCTTATAACATTATGTCATCTGAATTCTGATAGTGAAAGATAAAGCACTGCCCTGACTTAATCTTTGCTGGAATTAGAGTGCCTTATGTAATAGAAAATCACCTGGGTTTGATACCAAAATTTGCCCACGTGATGGAATATGAACTGTAACCACGGCAGGATTTTTGTGGTGGTTAATGAGGGCTTAAAATACGAGTGACTTACTGTGGCTTAAGAAAACCCACCGAGCATCAGGTGAGTAACTGACAGACTATATTAGAGCTGTTGGAAAGAAAAATGTTTGCTTAAATCTCAGCAAAAGGGTGTTAAACTAACAGACTTCCTCAGCCATTTACAGCCTCCTAATCCATTACCCTTGCTCAGCTGGCAAGGGATGATGTGTAAATCTGTAGTATCTTCCTCATGGTGATGTCATTGGTGTGGTGTTTTCCTAATCAAAACTTGCCTACCTTCAGCTGCTTCTATCAGATTTACACTTTTAGCTGTTAGACCAAATATTCCACTACTGACTTTTTGGTCCTTGTAAACTGTGATCAGGCCATCCCTCAATCACAGCTTTGATTGAAGTCCTGGCATCTGTACTACACAGCACGTTTTCCAAACCTTTAAATCAATTTCTACTCTGAAAACTCTCCAGAGCATGAACACCTAGAGCATCTGTCCCTACACCTAGACTGAGCTTCCCAACCAGATGGGTCTGATCATTTCCATCCAGAATGTGCTGCAGCAGAGGGATAGAACTGATGCAGATAACATCACAAAGGAAATCTGTAGAGTTGTATCAAAAAGAAAAAAGGTTGCTGGCCGTTTGCAGTCCCATATCCTTGAAGGCAAGGTTCTCACTTGTCTTGGTTTGTTTTACAGTGATAGACCAGGACAAAACCTATTCATCAAACTGCAGGACTGGGAGTATCTGCTAGATACCCCCCTCCTGCCATCTTTCTATTCCCTTTCTTCCTCACTTAGTCCTCTATTCCAGTGAGGACTCACACATTTTGCTGCCACAATGAGGTTTGACACATTAATAATTCTGCAGAAGAGAAGGCAGCCTCTCCTGCTAGAAGACGTTCTGGAGCAAGACTTGAGCAGATGGACTCTTTTTTTTTTTGACATACTCTCCTTTTTTAATACAAAGTGATGGGAGTGAGGAATGATGCCTCAGTGGTGAAGTCAAGCCTGAAGACAATTTGGTGTATTAGGGATGCTCTGGCTGGAAACACTCAGCTTCTTGCTCCCAGCAGATAGGCACTGGAGTACCTTGGAATGACAGGAGCCACTTTGCATTCAGAAACAATTGGTTTGCTTTGCAAAGCTTCTTATAATCATAAAGTTTGCTAGGAGGAAAGAGTCTGCCATTGCAAGCCATATATGGGTAGCATCTAAAGAGAACCAGATCAGTTTCCCAGCACTGCCACAGGTTTCTGTGGCACCTACCCAAGCTCAGGGAGAATTGTTTAAGTATTTTTTGGTTTAAAGAGGAATCTTTCAGTATGCTACTTATGAAAAATAAAATACTCCAATGTCTTCATCCAAAACAGAAAGTGACTGAAAAAACCTAACACTCATTCCTGAGGTAAAGACATTGTGTTAGATTCAGCCAACTTCCAAGCAGTTCAAGAGAAAGGAGTTTTTTCCATCTCCTCATTCAGAGATGAGCTTTGGCAGTCTCAGGGGAAAGATCTGGAGGGCTGAGAAGATGCAGAGGGAGAAGGAAAAACAACAGTGTTTCTCAGAAATGTGGCAGTCTTCAAGGAGGCTTTCTAAAGTCTTTTCTCTCTGGAAAAGCCAAGACTTGCAGCACAAGCACAGAGATTTTAAACTGGGCTGCAGGGAGGTTTATGAGACACTAAGCTGCAGCCTGCCCAGAGCTCAGCCCTTACTGCAGCTTCAAAGGCAAGATTATACTGCAGGAGGGACCCTGCTGGGAAAGCACCAACAATTAAAACCAATTTGGTGAAATACAGAGAGCATTTGAAGGTGTCAGTCAGTGGCTGTCTACCTGTCAGTCTGGGAACAAAGGAAAGGCTGCAACATTCCCCATGGGCTGAGATGATGTCCCAGAAGGAGCAATGCCACCCAGTGTGGCGAGGAGGCAGAAGTTTAGGGTGGTGAGGCAGTGAAATGTGAAGGTGGAAGGAGACATGCCAGGAAATAAGTGGTGCTGGCAGATTTGAGGAGGGTCATGCACAAAGGAACAAGGCTTTCCCTACCCTGTCTGACATCTGTCTGCACTGCCCACGCAGTGCCTTAGCTCCTTGTGGTGCTCAGGGTAAGAACAAGGAGCTGTGTCATTTCTGGGGACCTTCCTTTTCAAGACAGATCCTTCGTGGATCAGTTATCAAGCTGGATACATGAGGCCCATTTCAAATCATCAGTTTTCCTGCATTATGCATTACCTTTGATGACTGAGCCCACAAGTGGTGGAAAGGAATATAAATGTGTGACTGCTGATACCTCTCCCAGCAGCCATGGCACAAAATCAGACACTGAAGCAACCTGTGGCTGAAAAATGTGTTCCATATAAGAACAACATAAAGAACAGATGCAGCAAGGAAAACACAATGAGTGAAAAACCCTTCCCAGGACTTCTCTGCTTCCTATTTGAAGGCATGAGGTCTGTAACAGCTGCCCATATTATTTACTAGCAGCAGGACTTCAGCATGGAATGGCTTTGTGAGGTTCATTAATGGAGAGAAGAGTCCCTGGTACAGGCTAAAGAGCAAGTTTCCTCCATTTGAAGTGAGCCTGGCTGCTGCTGGAGCTGTGTGTTGCAGATGCTGTGAGTCAGAGCAGACGTGGAGGAGGGAGGCTGTCTCAGCCCATCAGTGTGGATGGGTCCAGATTTCTGTGGTTCATTGTCAGCCTGCTCATTTGATGGCATTCAGAGAAAGCCTTGTCTTCTCCAGGCACAGCCCAGGCAGGAGGCTGTGTTCTCTGGGTTGCTGAGAGGATTCTGCAAAGTGAGTTTAAATCAAAGGGACAGCTAATTTTGCTGTGGGGCAGGGTGGGGGGAGGGGGGCTGGCTGACATGCTGTCCCTTCCAGCCTGGTTTTGAAGGTTCCCAGAAAGAACTGTGCCTGGAGAAGTGGTGTGCCTATGCAGGTGTGCCCTGCAGTGCCTATGTTTTGGGCAGTGACCCTATCTGGGGTCCTGGGGAGCTCTGTGTTGCCTTTGGGTCCTGCTGTTCTGGCACAGTGCCTAGGCTGGAGCCTGATCTCCTTACATTCCTCCTCTTCCTCCCCATGGGACTGGCAGTGGTGTGTAGGGAGGTGAAGCCAGATATTGCATGTCCAACAGATGTGTCCTGAATGATTCAGGTCTGAAGAGCCTGAAGAAAGTCACATGCCACCAAATTCCAGGGACTCAGCTCATTTTCCTCAACAGCCCACCATGCTCAGGATGGGGCTGCAAAGTGAGCTTTTCCCTCTCTTCATTGGCAAATTTGTGCAATTTTGACCACTCCATGGCTATGGGACCACAGAATTCCTATGGATTACATTGCTGCAGCACTGTTCACCTCTTGCTCTCCATCACTGGAGGGAAAAGGGAAGCATTTCTGTGCTGGTTCTTTCCTAGATGGGTTGATGTTAAACATATTGCTGCAAAAGCACATCTGCTGCCCCTCAGTAGTGGGTTGCAGTCTGTCCTTAGCCAATTTTTAAGGCTCTGCTTTCCAATTATGGCCAACTGAAAACTAGATAAAAGATTTTTTTTTTTCCTTTTTTTTTCAACATGTGACTATAGTTAGTGCAAGGCAACAGATGATTGATGGCATCTTTTACTTGTAAGTATGGTAATTCTCCTGCTTCCTACTGACTGATATTCCAGATAGGGAGATATGTGTGTTTAATTCCTGATGTCACTTTGTGAATAGAAGCATTTTGAAGAGACAGCTTGCATGATATTTGGTATTTTCTTGTTTATGTGTTAGCCAGCAAGAGTTCACCTCCTCTGGGAATTATTTTCTAAAATCCCTGACATCCAGTATTCCCAGTTCATTGGTTTCCATGTCACCCAGACCTGCTCTGAGGAGATTTCAGTGGTGCGGTGATTAAAATCCCTTTGTAATTAGGGCTGTTCCTATACTGATCTTGTACTGGGACATGTGGAGGAGGGATAAGAGGTGCAAACAGTCCTTTCAGCAGTTGATAACAGCCAAAATGTAAACATGTACTCAAGGTTAATGATATACTCTATGGTCTCAACAAATGGAAAATCTTCAGGGATCTCCACACTTTTTAAAGAACCTCAATCATGCAAAAAATCAGTGGGGGGAAGAAGTAGAGCTTTTGCCAAGAAATAATTCCTTGTCCCTGTGGAAATTATTTTGACATCAGATAAACCCCAACGAATATTGTTGAACACTTGCTTCAGTTTCAGAGTGCTTTGGTTTGGGGAAACAGTGAAAGACAGTGTTTTCAACTGCTGCTGGCTCATCACTGGTGTCATAATATTATTTTTTATATTTTTTTTATTGACTTTTCCTATTTAAATCTGCTGGTTGAGGGGGCTAAACACACCAGGCATCTTACTCATACTCTCTTGTGAACTTGGACTTTTGTTCCTGCTTTTGTAGTCCTTCCAAGGAAGAGCTGGTGGCACAAACTTCAAGTTGCTGTGTGGTAGTTTCTTTTGACAGATCCTTTTTCCCTTGAGTACCTCCCATGAGCAAAATGTCAGTGTTATTTGGTCCTAGCCATGAATAACCAGTTGGCAACCTGTGAGGTCTCTCTTACTGAACCTTAGGAGCTCTGTGTGTCAAAAAACACTTGGCCTGAAATGCATTAAGATGTCAAGGACAATTATCCTGCTGCATTTCCTGTTCATTAATCACAGCCCTGGCTTTCTGAAAGCCCTAGACTCACAGTTACAAACAAGATTGATGTGGGTTTAATCAGCATTCTGAGAAATACTTACACACACAAAAAAAACCCCCACACTTTTCTTTCTTTTCTTTTAAATCTAAATCACTGCACTTTAAAGCCAAACAAATCATCTGTTTAGAGCACCTGTACACCTATGTCAAATCCTCAGCCTTGTAAATGGATGCTAAATTGCTTACAAAAAGCAGCAAGGAAAAAAAATGAGGAAACCTTTGAAGTCACTTTTAACTCCCTTGGTCTGATGCTGATGTGAGAGGGCAGTTTAGCTGCAGAAGGAAGAAATGTTTCCTAAGCTGGCTGGCATATGTGTGGATAGGCAGGACTCCCGTTAGCAACCTAGCAATGTCTCCCTCTGATGAGCTTCTCCTGTTTCTCTTCTGTACTAGGGATTCATGGATATTGACCTGACCAAATTCAAGGAGAGTGGAGCCAATGTAACTGGTTTCCAGTTGGTGAATTACACAGATGCTGTTCCTGCCAGGATCATGCAGCAGTGGAGAAATAATGATGCCAGGGAACATCCTCGTGTGGACTGGAAGAGGCCAAAGGCAAGTGGTATAATAAACCACTTAATTTAGGATCCATCTGGCTCAGTTCAGGTTATGCTCACCTCTTTGTAATTGCACAGGGGTCTTTAATCTCACTCTGAAAACCTGTCAGTGTAATTATGAACATTATCACTTCCAGGTGCCTCAACATTGTCTACATTTTACTAGCAGGGCTTGCTGCCTGCTGAAAAATACACAAGTTAGCATGTTCACTCACTCTCCCAGTGTTTATCCTCCTCAAAAACAAGGATCAAGCCCCTTGTAAAGTTCAGTATATAAAAAAGAAAGAGCCTCATTAACTCCTTAACCTTTGATTTGTTTATTACATCTCCAGTGAAAATGAAGTATTTCTACATGTCTTTGCTGTTTCAAAACAGTGTGTACAGCAGAAGGGAAATATATTTTAATTCCTAGCACAAAAAGTCATAGAATTATAGAAACGTTTCATTTGGCAATGACCTCTGAAATCCTCAAGTCCAACCATTAAACCACTACCACCATGCTCACTAAACCATGCCCTGAACTGAATGTTTTTTAAACACCTCCAGGGCTGGTGACTCCACCGCCTCCCCAGGCAGCCTGAACACTCTTGAGATCTTCAGATCCTGTTAAGGGCCAGGCAAGGGTGGAGGTTGGGTTTTTTCTATCCAGCAATTGAAAACAAGCACTCAGTGATAGAAATGTCAGCTTTGGAAGTACTAGTTAAAGTAAGTTATAAACAACTAAATCAGTAGGTGATCACAGGAAAAGGACTTAGTCTAATGGTTCCTGTTCATGCCAGAGTTTTACACTAGTTTTTGCACAAGTTTCTGCTTGAATTAACTTTTTTTTTTTTTTTTTTTTTTTTTTTTTGCATGTTAAAGTTTTCTATCCTCCCTCTCTGAGCAGAAAGAGTCACTTGTGGTTTGATTTTGTGTATCTAAATGTAAATGTAAAAATGTGTAAAAGTATTCTTAAAGTTCAGGTCGATGATTTTAATTAAACAGACTCAGGTGAAAAGGGAATGGCCTTGAAGGCAGAGCCCTCTCCAGACAGTGCCCTCTGCAGCAAGGTTAGAGCAGAGCTATCCTTAGCTCCACATCAGGAGCTTCTCCTTCACTCTCCCATCACCTGGAAGACAAGACATCAACTTGCACACCAGGACAGCAGTGACTGCAGTGTGCCAAGACACTGTTGATAGATGTAAACAGGGCAAAGCAGCTGAAAAGTTTCTGTGAGGTGAACCAGCGCAACGCGCCTGAGGTCAGCTCACCCTAACAGACCACGTAAAGCTCCTCCTCTTCTCTTTCTCTAGTACACGTCTGCCCTAACATACGACGGGGTGCGGGTGATGGCCGAGGCGTTTCAGAACCTGCGGAGGCAGCGGATCGACATCTCCCGCCGCGGCAACGCCGGCGACTGCCTTGCCAACCCGGCCGTGCCCTGGGGACAAGGCATTGACATCCAGAGAGCCCTGCAGCAGGTTCGAAACCCAGACGATGTGTGCACTGCAGGGGTGCCCAATGCGGTCTGGGGCGGAGCGGGACGGGGGGAGGGAGGGAAGCGGTGGATTAGCAGCAGAGATGCTCAAATGACTCGCTCAGGGTGAGGAGCTGATCCTTCCAGATTTAGAGCCAGGTCTCTTTCTAAAGCGTTCAGGGGTGTGCCCAGCAAAGGCATCTCCTGGTACTACCTGGAATGACTTTGTCTTCTCTAATTTCTGTTGGCATTCTGGAATAGAAAAGCCAAAATATTATCCCATAAAATCCTGGGTATCATAGAATCAGTCAGGGTTGGAAGGGACCACAAAGATCATCTATATCCAACCCCCGTGCCATGTGCAGGGACACCTCACACTAGATCAGGCTGGCCAGAGCCTCATCCAGCCTGGCCTTAAACACCTCCAGGGATGGGGCCTCGATCACCTCCCTGGGCAACCCATTCCAACGTCTCACCACTCTCATGGGGAAGAACTTCTTCCTCACATCTAGCCTGAATCTCCCCACTTCCAGCTTTGTTCCACTCCCCCTAGTCCTATCACTCCCTGATATCCTAAAAAGTCCCTCCCCAGCTTTCTTGTAGACCCCCTTCTGTATCAATTTTTATCATAAAATGGTTTGGGTTGGGATGGACAATTAAACCTCATCTAGTCCAGCTCCCAAGTTCCCTTTCCCAAAAAAGAGACTTCCTCAGACCCCATTTTTTTGAAGCTCCTTGGAGTCTCTGTACTCAGCTCCATTTCCAGGCTGCTAATGAAGCTTGAAACCTCATAAATTTTCCCATATGCATTAGCTGTCATCAAAATGTTCTCAAAGCCTCAGATTATAGCTGGTTTCATACTGTGAGGGTGCATGAAAATCTTAATAATGGCCATTTAGATATCTAAATCTTGCTTTTTTTTTCATCCTGCATAAAGCTTCAGATTTCTGAATAAACAAAAATACTACATGAAACTTAGAGCAGGAACAAAACAGTGCACCCTTAGCAAAGACTTAGGAAGGTAGAATATTTTAAAATTTCATTCCCTTTCAAGATTGACATTCATTTCTAGCACTTTCCCCCTTTTTCTTTTTTTTTTTTTTTTTTGATTAAAAATAGATGGATTCCTTGGAAATACTGCTAGTTCAGTGTTATCTGAATATAGCCTATCCCATCTTCTTTCCTTAAGTGTGAAGAAGGCAAGAAGAAAATTTGGCTTAATTTGCATCCTATGTAAATGTCCCCACGTGTTTTGCTTTGATTTGGTTTTGGCTTGCTGATAAACAACAATTCTTTTATAAACCAAATCTTACCTCTGATTTGATTTTGTTGTCGGGATTCAGTTTGTTCCCAGGCATGTCATTGGCTTTTGGTATGACCTTGGGCAAATCACTGCCACATGGTCTCCAAACCCCTTATAATAAAATCAGCCTCCTTGATACATTGGGGAGATTGGTTACCTCATAAACATGAATACTTGGAAGTCTTCTGATGAGCAATGGATCCTCAAGCATTTTCCTTTATTGAATTTCTGAGAATAAGATATCAGAACTAGACTCGACTAGAAAATGTAATTTTCTGTGTCCTGGAAAAATCTCCTGAAGTTTCCTCCATCTCTTCATCTAAAACACTATAAAACTTAATTTTTCAGCTGTGTTTGGGCAAGGAACCTGAAGAAGTTGTTTACCATTGAAAAACTGTAATTTTCAAAAGATGTGACCAGTTCAGTTCTGATGGTGAAAAAAATAAAAGACTCTGAAACAGGCAGGGGAAAAAGTCTCCTAGGGAAATTGTAACTATGAATTGAATAATCATCCAGCATTCAGTATCATAGCAAGAAAGAAGCAGATAGAAATACAAGAACTTATGGTTAGATTGAAGGTTTGAGTTATCTTTGCTGTAAAGACTCACAATTAGGGTAATTCTTACAGCTATTCACTGTGCTTTCTCTTTACCTCCCATTTGCTAGCACCTAAAATTTTATGAGCTGTTTAAAAGCAAAAAGTTTCTCACTTATTTTCTACACAAATGTCTAGAATCAGCTCCTGAATTGCCTTATTTCTTTTTTAGTGTAGGAAGGAGTCAGGGATGGCAGGAATAAAGATGAAGAGCAATTTGAAACATTCTGCAGTTTTTCAAAACCAGAAATCTAACACATTCCAGCAAAATGTGTGCTTTTATTAAAGAGAATTACTTCTTTCTTTCTTTTCCTTTTTATTTATTTTTTTCCCCCAGGAAGATACTCACAAAATGTTTCTTTGAACCAACACTGAGGTTTCAGTTGTGTTTTGAAAAGATGGTGATAATTCTTGGCTGATTTTTTTTTTTTGTTGACATTATTTGGTTGCTGTGTTTGGCTGCAGGAATCTAGTCCCCAAGTGTTGGCTAACCCTGTAAACCAGAAGGCCACGGTGTCATCCTTCTCCTTCCAGCTCTCCCAGTGGAGAACCACATGCCCATGCCTTACACAGAACTGTGCTTCAATGCCCTGTGTCTCCACTCTTGAAATCAGTCCCTACTATATTTTGTTGTGATTCAAGGGGTCTCAGACTATGCTAGTTGATGGGGAAATTGTACCATAGCCTCCAGGATGGATAGAAGAGACCCTTTTGTCATTTTAGTGCCATATGGGCATGACAGGATTAACATTTCATCAATTCAGAAAGAAGACATTGGTGCTATACACTTGCCTTTTAGTGCATCTAAAGCTCCCAAGCATGAACACCTGTGACCTGAGCTTCAGAGTCAGTTAGGACTTGAAAAGAAAACCAAAGGGCTGATGAAAATCAGGCACGGGAGTGCTTAAGGCAATGGTGCTACTCTAGTGCCTCTATCTTTCATGGGTGTATTGTATCTTATGAGAAGTGACAAGCACATTTCTTCAAATGTCACCAGGAATACCTCTTGACTTGAAGGAGCTTCAGAAAATACTGGCAGATGTTCATTTCCATGACAAACCTTTTCAGTGATAGCAGGAAAACAAACACAGCTTAAGCAGATTAGCAACAGATTTTTCCATAATGACATCTCCTCCTTTCTTTACCATGGGTGTTTGTTGTAAGGATCTCAAAGCACTTCAAAAGGCTACTTATTAAATGCCTAATCCCATTTTGCATATGAGAAGACTTCAGTTGCAGGGACCACAGATTTGTCCAGAGCAAGTGGAAAGGCTGACAACAAACCTTTTCTTATCATTCTGGTGGCATGAGCCCTTCCCCAAGTGGTGTCTCACTCCCACTTGCATTCCTTTTCCCATGTTCCTAGTCTCCGTCACCCCACACATTGTACATGACTCCAGTTGGAAGCCCTTCTCCATGCTAGGTGGGGCACTTTTGCAGCAAGTCAAATGGCCACAGTCAGAGGAGAAGTTCCAGCTGTGTGATGTGATGTGAGCAATGCTCTTTAACTTGGTAGTGTTATCAGCAGATATTTATGATTCGAAGTTTCCCAAGCAAATTTCACAATACTAAATTGTCAGGTAGTCTTATCAGCAGATATTTATGATTCAAAGTTTCTTAAGCAAATCTCACTTACAATACTAAATTGTCAGGTTTTATTAGGCTGGTGCAGAGGTAATTAAATTTGCTTGATCACTGAGAGACTCTTCTCTCTTGAAAGGTAGCAGCTGGGAGCTGTGGCCACAGTTTTGTGTTTAAATACAGTTCCTGATCTGGACTGACAAATTCTTTACCAGATCCTGACCCTGGGTTAGATTTCAGAGAGATGAACAAATAAAAGACCCAAGGAGTTTGGAGCTGATTTAGCTCACTGTCACACCCCCAGAGGTGATGGACTCACACACCCTGAGCTCAGCAATAGGAAAGGGTTTCTAAAAGAAAGGGTAAGTTAAGAGTTGCTGTGCATGCAGCCAGGCACACAGTAAAGGGTGGACCTGAACTAAAGCCTGGTGTCAGATAGATGCTCTGTCTCCCCTGCACACACCCAAGAGTCATGACTGCACTCCACCATCCTTCCTCCCCTTGCCTCTTACTGCCATCCTCACCACCAGGTGGGATTTAGACTAATTCCTTCTCCTCAATGATATTTTTGCCTTTAAGGTCCATTTTGAAGGATTGTCTGGCAACGTTCAATTCAACGAGAAGGGCCGGAGGACCAACTACACCCTCCATGTGATTGAGATGAAACATGATGGGGTCAGAAAGGTACAGTAGAGAGCCACCTATGGCCCTGTGTCAGGCACATGCCTGGGGTTTGACCTGGTGTGGTCAGGTCTCAACAGACATTTCTGTTTATGAAGGCTTGCACGTGGAGTCACAAGTGTGCATTCACAGCCCTTTGCATGGGCAGAGCCAAGCCTGAGGGGGAACTCGTGCTATACTGCTAAAATATCCATCATAGGGAAGGGATTATCAAGAGCAACAAGGGCATCACAGCTGTGGGGCAGGGATTTCCAGGATAATAAAATCTTGGCCTGCTCAATCTTGCTACTGGCAGGGCACATTGGCTCAGGCCCAGCTATATGATTGTCTGTTTTTTCCTCTTCCACTTCTCTTTTCCAAGGATGAGCCAAGGTAGAAGCTGTCTGTCCTCACAAGTGTAGGTGAACCCTTTATGTTGACCTGATTCTGCCCTCCTTGAAGTGACAAGAGCTTTACCACTAACCACATCCTGATAGCTGCACAGACATTTGTGCTGTTCTGGAGTCTTGATCCCTTTCTATATCCCAGGCACTTTGAAAAATCTGTCCTTGTTCAGAGGTGTTGAGTCCTTGATACACTAATCCTTTTGAAAATCTGACTCCATGTGCTCATGTCCCACTTTAGATAGTACCTGTTTGAAGAACAAAGAATAACTCGGCTATTCTCTCAATAAAGGAGAGCTACTAAATATTTTGGGGTAGGGCACTCACCAGAATACCTCTGCACCCTCTCAATCCCTTGAAAAACAAAACACTTATTTTAAACCAAGAAACAGTGCATATAGTGGAAGTTCCACGTTTACAGCCCCTACCCTCAATCCATACCTACACCTGAGAGAAGCTGATGCGTGATCAGAGCCCACCACAGTCAAGAAAAAAAAAAAAAGAGACAAATTTCTCATTGAGAGAAAAAAAACACCACCATTTTGAAGACATACAAAGTGGTGATCCTCCTCTACATGGTATTCATAAGAGGACAAATGCAGTATTATGTCCAGTTTGGGGCTCTGAACTTCAGGAAGTTGGTAATCTAGACAGAGTCTGGAAGAGAAGAAATGTGATGTCTATAAATATCTTGATTTTGCTGTGTATTTACTGTCAGAAATTATATTCCTTTGCAAGGCACACGCATCACTGCCATGATCCATATTGGGGCTTAAATCCTCTGTATTAGAGATGCAAAACAAACATATATGTCTTGTGTCTCCATTTATGTACCCCTAGGATGGAACTTCGGAAGCTCCTTCCTCACTTTCTTTTTTTGTGTGCAATGAAGAGAGAGGAGAAGCCTGTGTACAGCCTGAGCTCTGCCTCTTGATCCATTATGATCTCTAATCTGCCATCAGCAGGCTGGCTGGTTGTGCCCTGTGCTAATACCCTTTCTCATTTACTGTGATAAGAAATTACTTTCACATGAGCAGAGCTCAGACAACTTCATAGTTACATTGAAGTGATAGAAAACCTCTTATAAAATCAAGCCCTAAAAGGGGATAACCTCAACAATGATCTTCCTAGTGATATTCAGTGGCACTCTGCTGCACTTGCCAGCAGAGACAGATGAGCTCAAATCCCTGATTCCCTGATTATTAATAAGCACAACTTAACATGACAATTCTTCTCCTTACAGCTTTTTGTTTTATTCATGACCCCAAACCTTTTGACCCTGGCCAGGGTTGGGTTTTTTTCCTTACTTGATTTTTTTTTTTTTTGTCCTGTTGTTTCAAGATGTCCTAAGAATGAGTCCCAGGTTCATGAAAGCTTTCAGCTGCAGATAGCATTTTGTCACCCTGTAGAATCTGGACATGCATCAAGCATGCTTATCATCAGAAGAAAAATATTCCCAAGTCACACAGGGACAATGTGAACTCTTGGCATAGGGGTGAGACAGGGAATGGCCATAATACCCCAGTACTGTGTGCTAAAAATTTTTACATGCATACAAGGACTCTGCTATTGTAGTGTATCATGCTCATTCTTTTCAGTCTGGAGGCATGCTGGGATGGGGATGCTGGGATGGGGAAGTTCCTGCTCCCCTTGATAAAAGACATCAGGAGAGGAGCTTTCTGGTTGAGTGACTTTTATCATATCTTGGCTAATGTTACAAAGAGATATCAATGAACATTTCTGGTTTTGTGTTTGGCAGATTGGATATTGGAATGAAGATGAGAAGCTGGTTCCAACAGCTATAGACACTCAAAGTGGCAATGAGTCCACAAGCCTCCAGAACAGGACTTACATAGTCACAACTATCCTAGTAAGTGTTGTAACTTCCATCCCATCTTTTCCTCTCCCCCATCTCCCTCATGTGTAGACTCCCTCTTCCCCATCCTGTGCCTTCCTTTGCACTACATCATTTTTATATTACCAATAATAATAATAACAGCACTTACTGTTTCCTGCTGGGTCCATAAAAGGTATCTGAAAATTGCTGTGGCTAATTAAATAGGTATTAAGGAGCTCTCATGCTTAAGTGTAGAAAACACAAAAGATCATGACAAGATAGTAGAGGCATCAGCATAGGTAAATTAGGAACATTATACCTGTGCTTTGTGTTTAGCCCAGAGAATGGGGGCTGTAATTTGGGGAAAGATAAACTGTATTGTGCAGAGAGGCTGAATCACAGCTTTGAAAACAAATCTCCAGTATAATCATGAAGCAATAATAGGTACCCCATAATGTATGGTATCATGTGTTGTGTCATTGTATATGCTTACCCTGCAGAAATGTGACATTTTACTAGCTTGTTTGTTGAACACTTTCTGGGAGTCTACAGAGAAGACACAATACCCAAAATGAGTTAAACATCTCAAGACTCTCTCCTGTCCAGCAGATTTGGTTCTGCCTGCCCACAGAGGCAGACAAGCTTTTGAAAATTCACAGCTCAGATGCACTAATGATCCCCTGCAGAAATGCACTGAAAGATTTGGTGCCCAATTTCCCACACCTACTCCATTCCCCTCAGGTCCCTCACTGCAGAGGCTGTACACAGGCTCTGCATGAATAAATAGAAAATGCCACAATAAAAATCACACTTCTTACCTTCTTAAAGAAGCCCACTGCATGTTGCTTGTGCATTTTGGGTTGGGAACACCAAGCAGGAGTTTTGCAAGGGGACCAGAAGCTGTGCCCTGAGCTGTAGTCTGAGCCCCTGATGTGCATGACTAGAAGGTGGAGTGTGGCTAAGTTTTGGTCTTCTCTGTGCCAGGAAGACCCATATGTAATGCTCAAGAAGAACGCCAACCAGTTTGAAGGCAATGAGAGGTACGAAGGTTACTGCGTGGAGCTGGCTGCTGAGATCGCGAAGCACGTTGGCTACCACTACAGGCTGGAGATCGTCAGGGACGGCAAGTACGGAGCCCGGGATCCCGACACCAAGACATGGAATGGCATGGTGGGAGAACTCGTCTATGGGGTGAGTTTCCAGTCTCCTCTTTTGTCTTTAGCTCATGGTACTTCAGAACACATTCAAGCCCCAAAGTAAAAAGGAACTCTGCCTTCTGTCTCACCCTTTGTCTTTAGCTCTTGGTACCTGAGAACACATTCAAGCCCCAAAGTAAAAAGGAGTTCTCCCTTCTGTCTCACCCTTTGTCTTTAGCTCTTGGTACCTGAGAACACATTCAAGCCCCAAAGTAAAAAGGAGTTCTCCCTTCTGTCTCATCCTTTGTCTTTAGCTCATGGTACCTGAGAACACGCTCAAACCCTTGAGTAAGAAGGAACTCTGCCTTCTGTCTTGTCTCTTGTCTTTATCATTGGTACTTGAGAACACATTCAAGCCCCAGAGTAAGGAGTTCTGCCTTCTGTCTCATCCTTTGTCTTTAGCTCATGGTACTTCAGAACACGTTCAAGCCCCAAAGTAAAAAAGACCTCTGCCTTCTGTCTCGTCCTTTGTCTTTAGCTCATGGTACCTGAGAATACATTCAAGCCCCTACAGTAAGAAGGAGCTCTGCCTTTTGTCTGTCCCTTGTCTATAGCTCATGGTACTTGAGAACACATTCAAGTTCTATAGTAAGAAGGAACTCTGCCTTCTGTCTTGTCTCTTGTCTTTATCATTGGTAGTTGAGAACACATTCAAGCCCTAGAGTAAGAAGGAGCTCTGCCTACTGTCAGCCTGAGCTGTCTTGAGGACTGCAGTTCTGAAAATGCAAATAATCAGCCCAAGTTAAACACCCTCATTTAGGGAGGGACAGCACACTTCGTGCCTATTGAAATGTCAAAGTGGTGCTTGTTTCTTTCCACTTTGGGGAGAACAAGTTTTGAAAGGTCAAACTTTCCCAGGAGTAGGATCTCCAAATTTCACCCTGTTTTACTTTTGCAAGATAATGGCAGGATGAAAGGAGGATAGGATTTAAACATTCAGCATATGACTGGTGAGCTGTAGGACTGGACTGGTTTCTGCCTAGACACCCATTTCCATCATAGCAGATATGCATCCCCACCCTACACTTCTAAACCTGATTCAGCCTAGTAGCCGGCTGGCTGTGGTGTTTAGGTCATCCTTCAGAGGGGACTAATTATTCCTTGTTGGGAAAAGGGAAATTAGTGGGGGGAGATTCAGTGCCTGAGACTCTGCGTTGCTGTGTGGGAGCAGGGGATGATCTGTCACCTGCCAACAGCCATTTCAATGCATTCCCCTTTCCATTTCCAAGATAGATTGTAAAATAAGTGGAGAATGCACATCAGTGTCATTTCTTCCTCTTCTCCTGCATCGGTTATGCAATCAAAAAGCAGTTCCTGATGGAAATAAGCGTCCTGGCATCCTTCTTTAGACAACTGGCCTTTCCTTGCCTCTTTTGATGTCTGGATGATAAAACTCTTGCAGTGAAAATCATCTGCTTCAGACCGTGGCATCAGTGGATAAATCAGCCAGGAAGAGCTAGGTGGCTGCAGCAAGACAGCACTGTGATTTCTAAACAGAACTGGTAATCAGGAGAGATAAAATGGAAACAATCCACCTGCTCCTTTTTAACATTTCACTTGCAATTGATTTTGTCTCATTTCTTCTCAGACAGCTGGGGGTAAACAGAGATCAAAGGAGCATAAGCTGGAGTTAGTAGATAGATTTTAGCCCCAGAATGAAAATCTCTTCTCTGTCTCTCCTTTTCAGAGGGCTGATGTGGCTGTGGCACCGTTAACCATCACTCTGGTTCGAGAAGAAGTTATAGACTTTTCCAAACCGTTCATGAGCTTAGGTATCTCTATAATGATAAAAAAGCCTCAGAAGTCCAAACCAGGAGTTTTTTCCTTTCTGGATCCTTTGGCTTACGAGATATGGATGTGCATAGTTTTTGCCTACATTGGAGTGAGCGTTGTCCTCTTCCTGGTGAGTCGCTTCAGTCCCTATGAGTGGCACACTGAGGAATTCGAGGAAGGACGAGACCAGCCAGCCAACGACCAGACGAATGAGTTTGGGATATTCAACAGTCTCTGGTTCTCCCTAGGAGCATTCATGCAACAAGGATGTGATATTTCTCCAAGGTGGGTTGCCTTTCCCCATGAACCTTCTTCCACTTCAGGTAGTTTAATCTTTCTGCATGCTTTGGATCTGGGCAGGTTCTTCTTTGACCTTCTTTCCTGAGCCATCCTCTAGTTTTGTGAATCAGTTACAGATTCAGAAAGGATCCAAGGACCCACAGGTCTCACAGTCATGAACTTGGGATCTCAAACCTGAGACCGTATCATTCTAAATTTTATCCTGAGGAGCTCTTTGGAGGTAATTTACAGAAATGCAAATAACTGCTTTTTAAAACCACCTAATAGCAATTTGGATTTGTCAGTTGTGTACTTTGTTGCTGTTAAAACCCAGGATTGTTCTAGCATGACAGGGAAGCTACAAAATTCCAATAAAGGAAGGAGAAATAATACAGTAGGTGCCCTGTGAAAGGTTATATGGTCTGTGCCAAAGATCATGGAGCACATTGAGTGGCTCTCAATATAACTGGCCTTTAGAAAAGTCAGAGAAGTACTGAGTTTTCCTTCTGGTTGCCATTTCAGTCAGTAGTTCTGCTGCCTGAAAATCCAGCAAGACCCAAAGAGGTCCTAAAGGGACGTTTTGGTGAATTAGTTTTGTGATTACTTTCGGATAATTTTTCTTGGAAAAGCTGGACCGATGCTGGAAAACTGCACGAAATGCAGAAGATGGCAAATTGTGGTAGAGACACAGCAGAAAAGAAGTTATTTGTAAATAACCTTGGGAAATACCTCCTTTGTTTTTGAGAGCTATATTTTGACAAGTCTCATTGCAGAGATTTCTGCCTACTGCGAGAGCCCATGACACACAAATCTTCTCAATGCATTGCTCATACAAAGGCATTGAAGACGAAAGGAAAAAAACATTAAAAGCATAGGAACCAAACAGCTGCAAGCAGGGCTCTGGGTGATTTGCTTTTTTATTTGCACAATGTCCAGTAAGTAATCATTTGCCATGTAATAACTGAGGTGTCTTTTTTTTGTGCTATGTCTCTTTTCATATGAGACAGGATCAGAGGTGAGAAAGGGAAAGGTTTTTGGCATGTCTAGGGAAGTTCTTCTACCTCTCTACTCTGCCCTGGTGAGACCAAACCTGAAATACTGTGTCCAGTTTTGGGCTTCCCAGTTCAAGTGAGGCAGAGAACTGTGGGAGAGAATCCACCGGGAGCCACGAGGATGATTAGGGGACTTGAACATCTCCACTATGAAGAGAGACTGAGAGCCCTGGGGCTGTTTAGTCTGGAGAAGAGAAGACTGAGAGGGGATCTGATCAATGTGTATAAATATCTAAGGGGTGGGTGTCAAGTGGAGGGGGCCAGGCTCTTTTGGGTGGTTCACAGTGATAAGACCGGGAACAATGGGTTCAAACTAGAACAGAGAAGCTTTCAGCTCAACATGAGGAGAAACTTCTTTACAGTGAGGGTGACAGAGCACTGAAACAGGCTGCCCAGGGGGGTTGTGGAGTCTCCTTCTCTAGAGACTTTCCAAACCCACCTGGATGTGTTCCTGTGCAGACTACCCTCAGTGATCCTGCTGTGGCAGGAGGGTTGGACCTGATGATCTCTCAAGGTCTCTTCCAACCTCTGATATACTGTGAGACTGTGTCCAGAGCAGATATACTCAGAGTTTGTGAAGCTGAAAAAAACCTAATGAGCTGTGGCTTGGGATGTGAATTGCATGTATCCATCAGTCCCAGCAGGTCTGCTCTGGCTATTGTTTGAAAGGAGTCCGTGTAGACAAGTAAAGCGCCAAAACTGCCAGATGCTGCAGGACACAGCTCTCTTTCACCTTCTGTACAGGTCTGAGCGAGAGAGATGCTTTTCTCTGCACTTAAAGACACAGGGAGAACATTTTTGGCTGAGAACCTTTTTGGCCAGCTTTGACTGAAGCCAGAGGTACCACCAGTCACAAGAAAGAATTCACAGGCAGTATATGCATTTTCTGTGTTTACATCCCATGGTGACATCTGAAGTGATACTTTGATACAGGCAGACAGCAGAGAGACCTTTAGTTTTCTTTTTTTTCACCTCACTTTCTCTTCTGGACGTTGTCTCCCCTCTCTTCAGATGAGATTTCAGCAGTGATATGTGTCTTTTGGGTGACCACAGTAGGCAGAAGTTAATTTCCTGTATGGCAGGATGGCATCAAAGCTCAGGGGACAAGATGGAAGCACAACTCCATCAGCAAGCAGAGATAACTCTGTGCATCTCAGCACATGTCCTGTGGGATGGGAGGGGGGGGAGAGCAGGCACCAGCTTGTTGGCTGTTGGCTGCCAGTTTGTCCAGGTATTAGTAAGCCTGGAACAGGAGAAGGAGAAAAGAGCCTAGATGGCACTTTGATAGTGACAGCTTTTATGAATGCTTTTTATCATTGATCATTGATTAGCAGGAGTCCAGGTGATGTGTTCAGAAAGCCTTCCCAGCAGAGGGAATTTCAACTTTATTGCTGTCTTGTAACACAGCCCCATGCACTAGGATCAGGTTATTGTGGGTTTCATTCTCTTTGTTGTTCTTGTCATCATGATGCTCATTTAGGAAAAAGGATGGCTTCCTTTGGGGGCATTGCAATACCCAGTTCCTCTTCCAAGCAGGAGCACAGAAAGGTGAAAAGCTGAGACTGCATGGAATAGCAAATTTGGAAGTATCTTTAATAAAAAGTGTCAAGGAAAGATCAGTGGCTTTGATTCAGATAACAAGGTTTGCTCTAGCTAAACAACATGCTTTGGATCACCATTTCAAAGTGCTGCTTTATGTTTGCTTCCAAATGGGAAATGAGAATGATTCTGTCATTGTTGTTAATTTGATCAGCCTGATAATGAAAATTACAATTCAATTGAAACCAATATTTTCCCACAGAGCACAAGAGCACTTTCTGACTACAAATATTTTCAGGAAGAGGAGAATTTGAAAAATTGAATGTGGGGATTATTACAGCTCGGAGTAACCCTGAGCACAGCTTCTCAAGGTGGTTGCAAGCACAGGGAGGACATTTGTGTGAGGTGTGAAAGCAAGGAGGAAGCAGGAGAGTGAGAATTTCTGTAGGATGTTGTTGTACAGAAAGGCTCTGAGCAGGCTCTGTATTTCACATGTATTTTTCACACGATCCTAGTGCAGGGTTTCTGTGACAACGTCACACAGAAATATGACTGCTTGGTGGAACAACATTGTGGGCAGGTGGGGATCTGCTCTATTCTAATATATTTCCTATATGGTTGCTGCTAAACTTATCCCTAAGACCTCTCAGCATCTCCCCAGTAATGAATTAACCAACATAAATAGCTTCTGGTATACATCTGTTCTGTCATTCTCTTCTCAGCAGAAAGGAGCAAGTGCGGGAGGGGGTGTGTGGGGGGTGTGTGTTTTGGTTTTGTGGAAGCTTTGGGTTGTTTATTTCAGTGTCGTTTTGGAAAGGAGTAGGGGAAATTTGTCTGGAGGTTTGTTGTTGTTGTTGTTTTTCTGGAGCATTCTTGGTTTAAGTGCATATGCCACTATGTATTTATCATTAGAAAAGAAAAAAAAAAACAAAGCAGTAAGATCAAAAGTGCAGACACATCACTCAGCACAGCGGGTGGGGAGGTTTGCAGCAGCTCCTTGCTCTTGTAAATGTGCTTTTCTCAGGCTCAGACCAGTCCCCAGGGAACCTCGATCCCCCACAGAGGCAAAAATGTGCTTCTGAAGGAAAGTGACATCCTTTTTGAGGACAGTTGTACCAGCCAGAACTTTAATCAGGCTTTTAAGTATGCTAGTCACAGTCTACTCAGTGCCTTAAAGATACACTGTGAATATGATGACCTGCAGACAGCCAAGACAGAGAGTAGCTCAGGGCTATGTACTTATAGCCTCCTCTCCCAAGGATTCAGGCTGCTGGGCATGAGGTTGAGTGGTGTCTTTGAAGCTCTGAAGCCTGGATAAGTGTGGCAAAGACAAGGTAGTGAGCAGTCAGGGAGAGTCCCAGATGGAGGCACTGGCAGTCTGTGTTGTGCCTTGGAATGTTGTAACACGAGCAGGAGCAAGGAATCCATCCCTCCTGAGCCACAAACAGAATGACTGAACTGTAGAATCACAGCATCCTTAAGGTTAGAAAAGACCTCCAGGATTATCAAGTCCAACCATCCACCCAATGCTACCATGACCACTAAACCATGTCCCAAAGTAGGTACATAGCCTCAGCCAAAGGAGACTGTGAGCTTTGGGACACTTCTACACCTTCACTGACCAGTGACCTCACCAGGTGTGATTCAGTCAGTACCACATGGACTAATTTGTCTTGGTTGAGGTGAGATGGTCCCTGTCATTGCCTTTAAAGTCTGTGCTTCCAAAGCACTGTCTGATTCACAGCAGAATGGAAGACAAGCAACATTTTGGACTTGTGAGTAGTTTCATGTACACAGTGAAGTCTGAAATAGGCCATAAACCATTAGGCTTTCTGAAGTGCCACCTTAACTTCAGAAAACAGTCATAAAATTGCAAAAGCACTCATTAAATGTGAAATACAGACCCAGGAAGGAGATTGTCAAAGCAGGCATCTGAAGTAATAAATATCCCATAGCCAATAGCAAGTGCCTGCAGCAAGAGGAATGTGAAGTAAGTACGTCTGCCATTGCACCACTTCTCAGAAATGTAATTTGATAAATTGCCTTCCAAGCTTAAAATAAACCCCAGTGGGTAGCAGCTGGAGAGAGCAGGACCTCACTAACATCCAGCTTGTTGCTGCCATTCCTCGTTTAGGATGAACCCAAGGCCTTTGGTAAGGTGACTTGTGGGACAGCTGAGCTTCATGACCTCTGCAGTAAAACAAGGCATCTGAGTTCTTCATCTGGCCCATCATTTTCTACAAAGCAAATTGTTTTATTGTTGTAAAAAGGCTATTAAAAAAAGATAAAAAATCAGGGAGTAAAAGATATACTGCTCTTGTCAACTTCCCAGCTTGATCTCCTATTCTTTGTGACTTTAAAATATGTTACTTCATATGGTTTCAGTTCAAAAGAGGCTTCCTGTATATTGGAGCCTATTAAATTTAATCCAGTTACTCTTCCTCTGACTCAGAAAACTTATGTTTGACTGAAATTAAATACATTTAGCTAAAACAGATCTTCCAGTAAGGCATTTATTCTTCCTTTGAAGGTACCATGGGGTAGAATATACAATTGCTTTCAGCTGAGTGACTGTTGGAGTCTTGCCGCCCCTGGAGTTTGGCAGGAGGATAATCACCATGCTGTATCATCCCAGTAAATGCAGCCATCCTTTATGTCCTCTCAGAGGGAAATTAGAGAACTCCAAAAATAAACCCAGCTTCATGAGGGCTTGTGAAAACAATGTATGTGTATTTTGGATTCAGATTAAAACATACTGTGAGGAGCAGGGAAATGCATAGGCATAGCAGGACATGACAGGGTATTGTGGCTTGAAGATGCTTGTTACAATCTGCACAGTGGAGAACAGAGCTGAAGATGCCCTGGTCAGCCTGCTCTGGAAATGAAATGATGGATGAAACTTTTATCACAAGCCTGCATCTGTGCAGACATTTTGAGAGCATCACCAGGAATGCATGAGCAGGAAGAGATTCTGTGCTGGTCAGAGCAAGGTGCCACAGGGGACCACTGCTGGGAAATGGGCCACACCAGAATGCACTAAAGGTTCTGGGTGTTTAGTGCATGAAAGAAGATATGATCCTCCAGTCAGCTGTCTTGGCATAAATAGTTAACCTGTCTTAACTTGCCTGCAAGGTCCAGCCCTGGAGCCAGCAGTGGGAGATGTCAAGCAGTGACCCCTGGCCTTGAAGGGGGTGTGCTGCTTCGGGAGGTTTGCTAACAGAGGTGATGAATGGATGCACTCTGAGGTGGGAAGGAGATACAAATGCTGGCTGCCATCCAGTCAATAGATACTCTCTGTTATTTATAGGCATCTTGTGGGCATCATTATTTGTTTTTAGTGGCATGGAAAGGATGTGCTCTGGCTGATCCTCACAGCATGCCCCTAGGCTTGGGTTTCACTGCACTCCTTTGCAGGCTTTCTGTGGCACTCAATCCTAGTGGTCTGCCTGTGGAAGAGCAAGTATGGTATTTATTGTGTACCTGTAATTAATGCTGAACATTATCTCCTGCTGTCTTTCCTGTTTATTTACATTTCTTTTTTAGATCAGTTGAAGAAATCACAGGAGACTTCAGCCATAGAGCTGGTGGAAATAACAACAAAATTGCTCCACCAGTTGTTGAGGTTTTTATCCCTAAACTAGCCTCTAGAGATTCTTTTTCATAGCAGCACTTTTAATTTTCATCGAGATGTTCCTAGCACTGAAAGATTTTTTTTTCCAGTTTTAGACAAGATCTAAATCAGAAATTGGTCAGGACAAAAAAAAAAAAAAAAAAAAGAAGAAGTTTCTTCTTTTTTTAATTTTTTTTTAGTGAAAGGTTTGATTTGGGATGTTTCAAGGGAATTATTTCTGTTCTGTCCTTTGCTAACTTACATTTGCAGGGTGCTTACTTATTTTGCTAAAAAATTAGAATTAGGGAAATTAGAACCAGCTGCATTTAGCAATTAAAAGGATTTTAATTCCTTCCTGAAATGAAGTCTTGATTTCAGCAGGCGTCTTCTCTTGACACTCCAAACATCTGCCTGCCTTTTTGGCCTGATGCATGGTTCTGCTGCATGGTTCTGCTGCTGTCCTTGCAGGACCCATTTTAGCATCAAACAGAACTTAACTTATCCTGGTGGGTAACTGGAGAGCTGTGCAAGTTTTCCCAAGCCAGAAGTCCCACAAGCAATAAGGAAAGATTTGTGCTTCCTTTGTTTTGTTTTTTTTTTTTTTTCCCTTGCACCATTTGCACAGGAATGTCTGGGAGTGATGGAGCTGGCTGGCAGGGCTTCCTAAAATGACTCTGGGACATGGGTGATGGTGTCCTTGCTCTGACAGAGCAGGCTGCTGACTGCTCATTGGACTCACTGAGCATTCTTGAGGCAAGGGGTGCATTTTTGCAATGAAGGAAGAAGCAGTTTGTTGTTTCCTTGGGGAGCACTTGCAACGTGCAGCTCATGCTGGGGCTGCTCTGGGGTACAAGGTAGTCAAGCCAAACTGGAAGCAAGACTGGTTTAGCATCCCTACTCCTCCTCCAGCATGGGGTAAGTCTGGGAAGCTTGAAGGCTGATCTATAGGAAGAAAGCTCAGTTCATGTCTTTTTGGCAGCGTGCTTGAGCTGGTTTGCTGAGGTTACTCTTTAAGTATAAAAGTAAAATAATTAGGATTTCAACTTCCAGAAAAGTCTTCTCTCCTTTTAAAAGTGTACCAAATGATTTTGCAATTATCTCTACCTGGCAGAGTTAATTATGTCCAGGGAGAGGAAATTCAGGTCACAGGGTAAGAGCAAATCACCAGGAACCAACGACCACACTTATCTCTGAAATGCACTTAACCAGAGAAAGTGACTCACCAGAGGAGCAGCCTGACAAATTGCACAATATCTAACAGAGCAGACCCCTTTGGAGGTTGTGCACTTCCATGGCAACCAAAATGTGGCAGCCAGGGGGAAATGGAGATTCTTTTAAAGTAGTTATCTTGCTACCTTTTTTTTTTTTTAAATGTTGAAGGATACAGAGGACTCAGAAGAAGGAAATAACTAATAGAGAGACTATTGTTGGGGAAATGCAATTTCATCTGTAAAGGAAAAAAATAAACAAAAACCTGAGTCTTTGAAATTTCCATGCTCTGCCATCTGAAAATTTCTGAATGTTGCAGAGGTAATGAATGTTTCCTCCACTGACCTGTAAGCCACTTCCTCAGGATGGTTTCCCTATCAAGCATATCTAGTCCCTCTTCCACAACTCTGAGGTTGCTGGAGGACAGCAAGAAATTTGCTTCAAGTCTCCCCATTGAGTGCCAGCTTTCCTAATCATTCTACCAGCTGGGTTTAAGGAGTCAAACACATGATCCAAAAGCAGATGTGTTAAGCTAAAAATATATTTTCAATCTCATTCTTTGGGACCAAATCACTGTTTCTCCTTTTTTTTTTTTTTTTTTTTTTTTTTTTTTTTTTGATTGAAGACAAAGTTAAAAATAGCAGGGAGAGAAGTTTTTCAATCTGCTGGGAAGTTTTCCCCCTCTGAGGAGGAAATGGCACCTGCTGAGTGTGTGTCTGTGATGCTGTGCACTGGGTCAGGATCCTGAGTGGCACTGAGGTTTGGAGGGGGGTGCCTCTGAGATTTATAGCCTTCTCCATGACTCTGGCAGGAGACCCTCTGCACTCCAGGGACTCCCTATTATGCTGTACTCCCACTTGCTGGTTTTCAATCAGTAACAAACCCACACTTCCTCTTTCCATTTTCTTCCCTCTTGCTAACTGTTATCCCCAAGCAGTCAGCTCAGCTGGGGTCTGACATTCTCTGAGCTGCAGGCAGGACTGCACAGGGTTGTGTCTTCCTAATAGCTGGGTCGTTTTCTGAGTGTTTTTGTCAAAGAATAAGGGTTGTGAGGAGCTGAATGACCTCCAATTCCCTGAAGTGGTGACCTCTGCAAGGCTGCCTCTCACACACTGCTTTAAAGTTGTCACTCCAGAAGAATATTGCAGCTAAGATGGGAAACCCTGTGCGTGCTTTCACAGGAAAGCCTTGCTTAAATAGCTCTTCCATATGCTCTACATGACTTTTATCAGCACTGAGATATCACGTGCACACTCTCTGGGTACACAGCAGAATGAGCACTGTACTCACTTCAAATTGTTCTGGCTCACAACACACAGAACACCACAGCTGCTCTTTGCTGCTTTAACCCATCAGAGCTGGCCAAAACCTTATGGCCTTCCACTGATAATTTCAGAGAACCTCTCTTATTCCACCAGAATTTGGGATTTGTTGTATCTGTTCTGCTTTTGTCCCAGATTTCATCCCAGCTACTTGTCCTGGTCACTGGGGAAGCATCACACTCCCTTTTCCAACGAAGTTCAGGAGTGTGTACAGACAGTGAGCATTGCCCATTGTAACACCCCAAAATGGTGAGCAGGCAAAGACAAATTTATTGCAATGTGACAGGGGTGTTGGGTTATTCCTGGTGAAAGGCTGGATGGAGGCAAGTGATTGGGAAAAGCAAAATGTGGGTCATGCTAAGAAACAGAAGTAAAAGCCTGGCTGTGCTCGGATGGGATCTGGAGTTGGAGGCAGAGCATGGAGTCACTTCTGAAGCCCATCATGATGGTGTTCCTTCCATTTCCATTGGGATCAAAGGAGCCACCTGCTTACTGTCATCAAATAGCAGGAAAGGGTGTACAGCTTGTGCACAGCCCCCCTTCCCTAACCAGCACCATACATTGCAGCGTTCAATCTGTTTAATAACATTCAGTAATTCTGATTAGTGTCTCCCCAGAAGAGTTGCTGCTTACCCTTAGATCCAAAGGCTAAGCAGCAATAATCCAATCATGGTAATCATAACTTACTACTTTGATCTTCAGATAAAAGAGCCTATAGAAGTGCAAAAGTGTTACATCACCGTTATTTGGACAACTTCAAAGCATGCTCTATACACTAATGAATTCTCCCAACACACTCTGATGAGAAGTAAGAGGGAGCAAATGTGTGAACAGAGGAGTGGAAAGGAAGAGGGCAGAAGATGAGTCCTGATGTGGTGAAAAGGAAAAAGTGGCAAAAAAATCAGTGCGTGTACACTGTGGAGAGGTGTGAGATGTGAAAAAGGGTCCATGAGGGCCCAGCTGCAGAAGCCAAGTGCATGGGATGATGTCCTGTAAGAGAAATGGGCTCTTCTCTACCATACCCTGAAGCTGTAAGAAGCAAGATCTCAGGCTGCAGAGAGAGAAACAGAGGGAGGGGGCAGCTTTTCATCTCAGCAGTGATTCCAAAGCCTTCAAAAACAAAAATTCACCAAACAGATTTCAGCAGGTAAACTAGAGGCAGGAGAAACACTGAACATGTTTTCCCTTCACAGTTCAGTAGTTTTAATGTTAAAAGGCAGTTGCTCCTGTGCACATAAAAAACACTGTCTGGGAAGAACAGACTCATTCCTTACCACTTCTGCAAGGGATGCAGCATGCCCCTGTACGAGAAAAAGATAGGCTCAGAAGTTAGAGAAAATGTAAATTGCACAGTCTTGGTGAGGGATCACATTTTAAACCAGAAATAAGAAACAAAACCACAACAGAATATTTGGGAATACTGCTCAGAGTGAAGATCTTCCAGTGCAGAAAAAAAACAAACCCTCTCCTGCCAGAAAAGGACTTCCTCTCACTGGATTGGGAAATCTGACAAAAGACATGGGAAAAAAAAAAAAAAAACAACAGCAAAGAGAATCAAGGCCAGGAAGGCATCCTGGAAGAAACCTGAACTACGTTATTGTGACATTGTCCAGAAGTCTCAGCAGTGGAGCCTTACATTGTGATCACATGTAGGTGGCTAAAGAGGATCTCGGAAAAAAGGAAGAAGTGGCAGCAGGTAATCCAAAGTATATTACATCTTGGGCAGAAGAAAAAAAGCTTTTTCATCAAGCTGGCTTTGAAGAAGAGCCTGGGAGAGAGCATATGAGATCTAGCAACACAGCAAAGGATGTTAACACAACAGGCCGTTGTTTAAAAAGAAGGATGAGTGCTGTTACATTCAGGGCCACCTGAGGTGGAGGAAGGTCCTGAGTAATGAATCTCCTGGGGCTCTCCAGTGAGTGCTTCTGACAACATTTTATGCTTGTCACCTTGTGCATTTCTCTCAGCAGAGCGAACAAATGTCACCAAAGTGAGAAACGTACCTGAAGAGCCTTTTTTTGCAGTGGAGTTTTTGTTCAAAGGCATAATGAGAGTCAGGTGGGTTTCTTTTTTTTCCTTTGTAGTGGAATGTGGGAAAACTGCAGAAGAGAGATGACTTTGCCTTTCAGCAGAGCTGCTGAGAAGCCCAAAGTGACCACGTGTTTCCCAGCAAACCTCTGTCTAAACCCTCGTCCCTTAAATCATGCTGGTTTGCAGCACAGAGAGCTACACTTTGCCCGTACCTGTGAGTCTAACAGTATATGTCCTTGGATCTATCTCTTCTGATTTTTCAACACACCTGTTTTTCCTTGGGGTTCCTCCTCATCCTTTTATCCTAGCCCTTTCTTTACCATGTTTTTCACCAGCTCTCCGCAAGAACTGGGTGTATTTTCCTGCACTTTTAAGGACTAACATCTCAGCAGCCAGTTCTGATTGCCCAGGGATGGTGGCTCCCTCAAGTAAAGAGCATGCCCTTCAGTTCTGCTCTGAAGGAGTGGTTTTACACCGTGGGTCCTGCTGAAGCTGAGGGGGGCTGGTTGCCCATGGTTGTTTGGTATGTGGTGCTTCCAACCAGCATGATCATACATCATCAATTGAGTAGGTGATTTGTGTTAGTTGGACACCAGCAGGCTGTATTTCGTGTCCATTGAAGCTCACAGGAAGGCACAACCTGCAGACTGCCTGGATATGTTTAAAGGTTGTTTGGATGTGGTGCTTGGGGATACGGTTTAGGGGTGAGCTTTGTAGAGCAAGGTTATAGGTTGGACTTGGTGATCCTGAGGGTCTTTTCCAACCTGAATGTGTCTGGTTGGAAACCAGATGGTCTAGCTGGAACATCTGATGTTTCCCTCACCTGCTAGGATTGTCTCAGGAAGGGGAAGTGGGCAAAGAAACAATTCAGAGCTATATTCTACGTGGTGACCCATTCTTCAGGACACCCACCCAAGTGAAGCTCACAAATGTGATTCATCCTTTCCTCCCACAGCTGGAAACTGAATTAGAGAGGTGAAGTAAGTTACCCTGGATCCCATAAAGTGGCAGAGCTTCCCAAGAAGAGTTCCTGGATGCTAGTCCCCTAGTTAGGCTGTCAAAATGCTAAGTGAATGACTTGAAAACAGCATGTAGCTGCTCCATGTAGTCATGCTTATACTTAGCACTGCAGCAATCCAACCTCCAATGACTGGAGAACCACAAGTGGCATGATGCATTTCTGACTAAGCAGGAAAACTCATTTTAGAAAGAGGTTTTGCCCATTAAAGGGAAATAGAAGGGGGGGGGGGGGGGGGGGGGAAGTGCCAATGTATTCTGCAAAAGAAGAGATGAAACAGTAGGAGAGGGATCACATACTGCTGTCCAAAGCCATTAGCTTAGGCAGAAAGAAACAGTAAATAAACTGTGACTTATAATTAAAGCCACACAGAAAAATATCCTCCTGTTGATTCTGGGAGACTCTGCATTTTTGCAGACAATATGTTTAGTTTTTGCTGTGTTTACACAGCAAGTTACCCCAAGGCCCCTTCTTAAAAGGACTTCTGCTGGGATTCTGCAATGGTGAGCTGGCATGGTTTGCTTGAAAGCATGAGAAAGAGCAGATCTCCAGTTCATATACAAAAGTTAAGGAGCTCTCTGTTTTTATTTTATTTTTCAACAAAAATGAGAAAAAGAAATTCAGGAAACAGACAACTTTTGACTTCCAGTAGCTGTGCACCCTCAGCTTTCTTCCACTTTCTTCCCCTGTTAATGTTACCCACAGGGAATCAAAACATGCAGCTGCTACCTGGGTAGAAAAGTTGTGAGTTGGAGCTAAGAAGATTTTTTTGTTTGTTTGTTTGTTTTTTACTTCTGGGAGAGGTAGATAAGAACATCAATGGGGAGGGAAAAAAAAAAAGAAAGTCTTACCTCTGTGTTTATGAAGGGTTCTCTTGAAACTCTGTGTTAAAACCCAGTAGTGCAGTCAGGACTCCAGGCTGTAGCAGGAGGTGGGGTTCCACAGAAACAAGGGCAAACTAATAATGGCAAGAGAATGAGGAATACCTCATGGACAGAGAAACATGCATTACAGTCACTCCAATGTCATGGTGAAGAGTTGGCAGCTCATTCAAAGCTATCCATTAGTTTTATCTAGTAGGAAGAAATTTTTTTGCAGTAATGCTGGTGAGGCCCTGGAACAGGTTGCCCAGGGAAGTTGTGGATGCCCCCTCCCTGGAAATGATCACAACCAGGTTGGACAGGGCCTTCAGCAACCTGGTCTAGTGGAAGGTGTCCCTGGGGAGTTGGAATTAGATGATCTAGTCCTGGTGGATAACAAGTTATCCATGGGACAGCAATGTGCCCTTGTGGCCAAGAAAGCCAATGGGATCCTGGGGTGTGTTAGGAAGTGTGTCCAGCAGATCAAGGAGGTTCTGCTTCCCCTCTGCTCTGTCCTGGTGAGACTTCATCTTGAGTACTGCATTCAGTTTTGGGCTCCCCAGTTTAAGAGGGACAGGGACCTGCTGGAGAGGGTCCAGCAGAGGGCTAGGAGGATGATTAGGGGACTGGAGCTCTGCCTGGTGAAGAGAGGCTGAGGCACCCGGTGGGGTTTTAGTTTGGAAAAGAGAAGACTGAGAGGGGATTTAATAAATGCTTACAATATCTGAAGGGTTTGGTGTCAGGAGGGAGGGGACAGGCTCTGCTCAGCTGCACCCTGTGATAGGACAAGAAGCAATGGATGTCACCTGCAGCACAGGAGGTTCCACCTCAACACAAGGGGGAAGTTCTTTACTGTAAGGGTCACAGAGCACTGGAACAGGCTCCCCAGGGAGGTTGTGGAGTCTCCTTCTCTGGAGACTTTCAAGGCCCATCTGGATGTGTTCCTCTGTGACCTGAGCTCCATTGTATGGTCCTGCTCTGGCAGGGGGGTTGGACTCAGTGATCTCTTTGGGTCCCTTCCAACCCCTGACATCCTGTGATCTTTAAGGTCCCTTCCAACCCAAGCCATCCGTTGCAGTGCAGAGTGAGAGCTCTGCAGCATGTGTGTGATGGATGCACCCAGAGCTGTTCCTAGCTCCACAACCTCACACTAGATTTGTTTCTCTATCTATGGCTGTTCACTGACTTTTCAAGCAAACCAGGGGCTCATGTCAGGGGCAGAGATAAAATAGTGATACCAACGGTGCCAGATGGTCTGTGACACAAAGAAAAAGCAAAGCTCATTTGTGTTGACAGACTTTAATGATGAAAATTTGTTTAAAATAAGAGTAAAACTGAAGCAAAATGTTTGCAACTAATCCACTACCAGGTGAGTCTCCAGGCAGACCCATGAAACTAAGGAGAGGCAGTATCAAATAGGCAGAATAGTGTCAGAGATCAGAGGATCTGTGTGGATAGAAGACCAGAAGTGGATTTGACCCACAATCAGGGCAAGAAGCACATAAGAGCTTCTCTTTCAACAGTTTTGCATAAATTTGTTCAGTGATAAATATGTCAGTTGACTAAGTGAGCCTTTATTAGAAGTGAATTTAACAGCAGAGATGGGAAATCCTCCCAAAGCAACTATGGCTTTAGAATCCCAGATTTGTGCTTCTAATTAAAAAGCTGTCACTTTGTGTGTAATTCTCCCTAAGAAATGGATTTTCAGGTTGGGGGAAGGGAGAAGAGAGAGAGAGCTGAGATGCTGCTTGAGCAGTTTCGGAATGAGCCTTTATTTTGTATATTTTCTGATAATCTTCAATTATTTTTTTTTTTTTCCCAAAAAAAAAAAAAAAGTATTATGCTCTTCTAGTAAGATGACACAGGCAAACTCCTGTCAGCTTTTCCTACCTTCCATAAAGGATAAGATCAAAGAGCCAATTGTTTGATCAAGGGTTGCATTTTGTTTTAAGAAGTAAGAGATTATAGCTGCATGATTTTATTTTTTTCTCTGAACAATCCATCAATGCTAAGGTTAGAATATATAAAAAAAAAAACCCTCACTTCATGGGAACAAAGGAATCTTACAGTTCTTTTCTGTTTTCTACTGGCAAAATGCAGTTGCTTTTGCAAGGAAAGGTAAGGAAAAAAGTCATCCAAGTAAGAAAATAAAAATTATTATTTTCAGCTGCTGTTTTTCTGTTAGACTGATATAAAATAGCACATTCCAGAATTATCTTTTAAATGATATGTGTGGTAGGTAAGGGTTTAATGTATTTTAAAAAGCTGAAAGAAAATTATTTGTAATGAGAGAGCAGAAACAAAGTTGTTTCCTAGGTTAAAATGATGCCTTTTAGCCATTCAGAAATGAAACATTAAGTAATAGGAAAATGCAAAGCTTGGATGGACCCAAACCAACCATTTTCAGGATGCTCCTTTTAGAGGACATTTGCAACCATTAAGGTTCTTAGTTCATTCCAACTGAGAACATTAAGTTTTCATTTACAATTTTACATGGTGCTCACATTCTGGTTCCCAGCCAGCTCTAATTGCAAGTAGATTGTGCACCATGGCTAATGAGGGCAGAATATTTACCATCAAGTGTGTTACCAAGGGTAATATTGGAAAGGGGCATCCTGTTCCTGCTGCTCTTCTGTAGGGACAGAGAGGGCCACAAGTCAGGGAGAGGATGGGAGGGGATGTGTGTGTGTGATTTTTAGCCAGCACAGACAGGGCTAGAACCAAGAGATCTTAATTTGGACTGTGCAGGAAAGAAGAGTGTAGGTGAAGAAGGAATAATACAGGTTAAAAATGTACAACCTAGTCTGTCTGGCTATTTCAGTCCTTTCAGTATCCCAGAATTAGCCATCTGTTAAAGCCTGTTTTACTGTCATCCCTGCTTTTTTATTCTGATTTTTTTTTTTAGATCTTGCTATTTGCAAGTATTACAATATGATAACAAGTGTGAACAAATCCAGAGGTCAAACACACCAATCCAAACACCTGAGCTTCAGCATATCTTTAAAGGACTAACCATCTCACCTTACCTCTGCAGAGGACTGAGTCACTGACTCATTTCCACTCAGCAGAGAGCTGATGGCATCCATGTTATGCTTGAATGGCTGTGGGCACACGTAAATTCTCCATGCAAGAGGATTTGAACCCCATACTGCACATCAGTGAAGAGAAATGAACTGGAGCTAGGGCTCAAGCTGCAGCACATTTGTTAGTCAAGTGGAAGGTCATTTTCTGTTATCCAGCTGTGGAGTGAGATACTCAACACCTCAAAGTGACTTAAAAGTACACAGCAGAGCTAGTCCTCTGTGACTGCTCTTACTAGAGCAGAAATGTAACTCTGAAGTCCCACCAGCTTTTGACCAGACTTTCAGCTCCCTAGTATTGAAGTCCCTTCTAGAATTGGGAGATTATCTCCTACATTACAAAGGCAGTTCCACAAATGAGCCCCATGATGGTAGCACTGCTGCTCTCCTGCTTAGTCTACAGAAGTAACAGAACAAGACCTTAATGGATATTGTCTTTCCACCCACTTGTAGAGATAAGCAGTAAACAGGCATTGGCTCAAAATCCAATATCCAGAGAAATCCAGCTTATCCTGTTTAACCTGTGCTCACTGCTACTGAGCTACATGGCTGTCATATGGGACCATATCTGCCTTGTGTGATGTTTCATGATTCTTACTGTGGGGCTTTTTTATCATATTGGACTAATCCTCTCCCAGGCAACCAGCAGCAGAACAAGAGGACACAGTCTCAAGCTGCGCCAGGGGAGGTTTAGGCTGGAGGTGAGGAGAAAGTTCTTCACAGAGAGAGTGGTTAGCCATTGGAATGGGCTGCCCAGGGAGGTGGTGGAGTCACCATCCCTGGAAGTGTTCAAGAGGGGATTGGACATGGCACTTGGTGCCATGGTTTAGATAGGCATGAGGTGTAGGGTGACAGGTTGGACTCGATGATCCTTGAGGTCTCTTCCAACCTTCTTGATTCTATTCTATTCTATTCTATTCTAATCTCCAAGAGCCTGTGCTGGCCAGTGCTCCTTTGTGTTAGATGATGCACAACCATGGAGCAAAAGGATGATGTCCTGGAGAGCCTTTTTTCTGAGTGTTTCTTCTGCTGAGTTTACAATAGTTCAGATTCACAGCTTCTAGCTCTAAATCAGTCTAGCAATGAGGGCAAACACTGCCCATTAGTAGTGTCTGCAACAAAACATCCTGCACATGAAGCCCTAGCCATGCTGGCAGTCATAGCAAGCTATTCATCTCCTCTCCTTTCCTCCACAGTCAGTGAAATTGAGCACTCATCTCCTCAGGGCATCTGGTGTCATGAGGGCAAATAACCAACCCCAGCAGCAAACAGCCAGATGAGACTGCTGCATGATGCAGACATGCATCCTATTCCATCCGGATCCCAGGAGAAAGAAGCTACAGCCCACTTCTCTCTTTGCCCAGCCCTCCTTGCTACCTCTCAGTCCCAATACCCCACAGTTACTGCTTGGTGCTGTCAGTGCCAGGTGTGGAACTGGGAAGCATAAGCCATCTGCAGCTGACAGCAGGCAGCCCCCATGGGCTAAGCCAGCAATGAACAGCACCAGGGTGTCAAGGGTCTGGAGGCAGGAATCCGGCTGAGTGCTGCTGAAGGGATTGAAAGAAGTAGCAGAAATATCCCAGCTTTGCCAGGAAGGAAAAGCTGTATAATTTGCAGCTGAAAATGAATGTGATTATTTGCCAGCTCAAAGTGGCCTTCATCAGCAGAGATTGTTGTATTTGACATTATCTGGTTACTTTTATTTCAAGCCTCTGTGCCTTTTCTGAGAGCTTCCTTCCCTGAGCACACATCCCCCAGACTAATTAGAGAGAGGTAGTTTTTTCCTCTTCCCCAGCAATCTGGAGATTTGAGCTGAAGTCATAGCTGCCTCCCAACCCCTCTCCAAATATGAAACAAAAGGTAGAACAGAACTACAAGGGTAGATGGAAGTGGTGCAGCTGGTGGGGCATGTGGGTTTAGTCTCTTTCCAGCTCTAAGGTCAGTGATCACCAGGGTGTGCTTTCCCTCCGTGGAGCAATGGAGCATGAAGGTTTGTCAAGTCATGTTAAAGCACAGTACACCACAGCAGCTGGACCCAAGGCTTCACACAGACCTGGGCACAGCATGGCATGTGCCTTCACAAACTGGTCCCAGTGCCCTTAGCTGGACTGAGATATTTCTGTTACCATTCCATAAACCATATTTTGGTGGAGTGACTGGAGATACGGGCACCAGTGCAGGTTAGGGGCTGCCCTGCTGGACAGCAGCTCCACGGAGCAAGACCTTGGAGTCCTAGTGGACAGCAAGTTCTGCATGGCACAGCAATGTGCCTTTGTGGCCAAGAAAGCCAATGGGATCCTGAGATGTATCCAGAAAGGTGTGTCCAGCAGGTCCAGGGAGGTTCTTCTACCTCTCTACTCTGCCCTGCTGAGACCACACCTGGAATACTGTGTCCAGTTTCAGGCTCCCCAGTTCAAGTGAGACAGAATCCAATGGAAAGCCACGAGGATGATTAGGGGACTTGAGCATCTCCTTTATGAAGAGAGACAGAAAACCCTGGGGCTGTTTAGTCTTGAGAAGACTGAGAGGGGATCTCATCAATGTGTATAAATACCTGAGGGGTGGGTGTCAGGAGGAGGGGGCAAATTTCTTTTTGTGGTGTGCAATAATAAGACAAGGAAGAACAGGTTCAAGCTTGAACAGAGAAGATTTCAGCCCAACATGAGGAGAAACTTCTTTACAGTGAGGGTGACAGAGCACTGAAACAGGCTGCCCAGGGGGGTTGTGGAGTCTCCTTCTCTGGGGACTTTCCAAACCCACCTGGATGCATTCCTGTGCAGACTACCCTAAGTGATCCTGCTGTGGCAGGGGAGTTGGACTCAATGATCTCTTGAGGTCCCTTCCAAGCTCTAATGTACTGTGATATTGTGACTCAGGTCAGCAGTCAGGCAACACGGAGACATGGTCCCCTGATGGAGAAATAAACAATGCTTCTCTTGGACAGGTCCTCCTTAGTCAGACTGTCTGGCTTTAGCAAATAACATTGTTAAGCTGCCTTCTGTCTGGGATGGTGTTCTGCATCTAGAGAAGGAGCATATAAATAATTTAGACAGGGTGTATGAATGCTGACATCACTCTGAAATTATCTGCCACTCTTAAAAATTATTTGAAAAGACTTTAATATAAATTAATGCCTGCTTGACTCCTTTGCCTCCACAGCTACCCAGTGGTTACAGATAATTGGTTATTTGATTGCAGCAAGTGCAAAATACCTAGGTTTTGAGGCCTTATTATGAACATCTTGTCTAACCACCTGCTGCATGCAAAACAGAGAATGCCAGCAGGCAAATTATTTATGAAGGGTGTAGCTCCTCTCTGAGCTTCAATATTTCTTAAAGAAAAACACAGAGGTTTGGGCTTTAAGCTTCAAGTGATGGAGGAGCTGACCTAGTGATCCCAGCTGGTCTCTATATGTGATCTAGCTTCATGATGGTGCTCCTTCCTGCTGGGGGTACATGGCACAACATGGACCTCACCAGACCTGCTGTTTGGATGGGCACTGCTTTGCCCAGCTAAACTTTCCTTGTGGTTGTCTCCATGTCTTAGTGTTATCTACTCTCAAAGGAATTGAAAATCAAAGCAAATTCAATCACTTTATTGCTATTTTTCCCCCCTGTGAGTCTTTTATCCCTCATCTAATTATGCTGACACCTTGAAAAGTAGATTAAAAACTCATAGAGACTTTTGGCTTCCCTGGAAGTAGCTGGAAAACACAACTTTGGGTAAACACCCAGGTAAATGATGGGCCTGCAAGAGCAAGCTGCACCTTCTGGACCTTCCCAGGCCTCCTGTTTGACTCTCCTCTCTGTGTGCAGGTCTCTCTCCGGCCGCATAGTTGGTGGCGTCTGGTGGTTCTTCACCTTGATCATCATCTCCTCCTACACAGCTAACCTGGCTGCCTTCCTCACCGTGGAAAGGATGGTTTCTCCCATCGAGAGTGCAGAAGACTTGGCCAAGCAGACAGAAATTGCCTATGGGACCCTGGAAGCTGGCTCAACTAAAGAGTTTTTTAGGGTAAAAAGGAAACTTTAATGCAAGCATTCTGATTAGTCTCTTGTTTAACAAGTCCTCCAGTCCTCACACATCCTTAGCTCAACTAGTTTTTTTCTCTTGTTTTTCTCTTGCTTCCCCTTACCACGTTAGGACCTGCTGAGTTTGTCCCTAAAACAACAACATCCAAATTGGATGTTAGGAAGAAGTTTTACACCATGAGGGTGGTGAGACACTGGAACAGGTTGCCCAGGGAGGTGGTGGAAGCCTTATCCCTGGAGGTATTTAAGGCCAGGCTGGATGTGGCTCTAAGCAACCTGATCTAGTGTGAGGTGTCCCTACCCATGGCAGGGGGGTTGGAACTAGATGATCCTTGAGGTCCCTTTCAACCCCAATAATTCTATCAATCTATGATTCTAAATATTCAGCTTTCCCTATGCCTCTCAGAAGGCTGGCAGTGTCTCCAGTAAAGGTGATATTCTGCAATTGTAAACATGGCTGTGGAATATCCATGTGCTTCCCCATGTTACTGAGGAGCTACTCTGAGCAGTTCCAAAAAAACTCATGTCCTGACTTTGAGCTTGGTTTGCCCCTGGTTGAATCCCCCAAAATCACTTCTCATACACAAATATTTGTCATAAATCAGGGACCAATGCAGGCCCTGGTGCAGAAGTGGCAGGAGGGTCATTAACATCCCATTACCCCCATTTGCCTTCCCTGGCCCATCCAACACGTGGGTAAGTGTTCTGTCCAAGCTGGAAATCTCAGGTGGCACTTCAGCCTCTCTTCACGCTTCTGTTGGGTTTCTGCTGTCCTATGCAGCGCTCCAAAATAGCAGTGTTTGAGAAGATGTGGACCTACATGAAGTCCGCCGAGCCCTCCGTTTTTGTGAGGACAACAGAAGAGGGGATGATCAGGGTGAGGAAGTCAAAAGGGAAGTATGCCTACCTCTTGGAGTCCACCATGAACGAGTACATCGAGCAGCGGAAGCCCTGTGACACCATGAAGGTGGGAGGTAACTTGGACTCCAAAGGCTATGGCATTGCAACACCCAAGGGGTCTGCGCTGAGGTAAGTAGCTCAGATTTGCTTTCTCTCTGGTGCTAAGCCGCCCAGCAAATCAATGTCTGCACACAGTGCGATCTCCATTGCCATGTTAATCGTGTCAGCTTGGGGCAAGGAGCTGGGGGGTATGCAGGAAAAGTGATGTGGGAACTCAACGTGATGTGCAGGGAGGTAAAATTCCCAGGTCCCGCTGAGCAGCAATGGGAGCATCTAACTGCTCGAGCCCTGCACTTGGAAACTGGATCCTGGCTGATCCACTTGCTATGAATGTGTCTGCTGTAGCAGGTGATGGCAGGGGGGCTGCTGTGGTGTAACCATTGGTTTCACAGAGCGTTATCCAGAAGGGACGCTCATCCTGTGCCATGTGTACGTGCAGCTTTGCAGAGTGTGGTATTACCTTGGCTTGGATCCATGCTTGCAGAGGGAGAGGAAAGCATTTGGGTTTTTCCTAAAAGGAAATGCTAGTTGGAAGGGGTGGGAAGCCAGTTTTGAACTGCACACCCTGCAAAGGGTGTGCATTTGGATTCACTGAGTCAAGTCAGATCCTGGCAAGCACTGAATTTGTGGCAAGTCTGAAGGGGCACAAATCCTGCATTTCTGAGCCCAGACCTGCAGCTCTCTCATGCCTTTGCCTACTATCTTCAGAAAAGTACAGATTCAGTACAGAGTACCAAAAAAAAAGCACAGATTCAGATCTGAATTGGTAGCAGAGCTTGGGCACAGCACACAGAGCTGGACATGAGCTGATCACCTGCAAAAAGCATCTTGCAGGCTGACCTGCTTAGAGCAGCATTACCGCAGCCTGCAAGCTGGGATGGTGATCTGAGTCACAGCAGCCATGACAGTTTTTCACTTTACAATCTTGAGGAATGTGAGTTGTGAGGATTTTGTAGGACTAGTAAATCCTCAAAAGACACAGCTTTAAGTAATCTGATTGATGATTCCACTGATTTAGATATTTCCTGAGCATATTTGAATCAAATTATTTTGACCAAAATCATATATATGGCCTTATAATTGCTTGCTAACATAACTCAATGCAGAGACATTTAATCCATGGTCTCTGTATGACTAGAAACCAGCAGAGCTTTTGCTGATAGATTTGTCTGGTCATAGAGCTTCCAAGCCAAGGCCAGCCCAAGGAATAGAAAATAGAATCATTTGGATTGGAAAAGACCTTGAAGGTCATCAAGTCCAACCATTATCTATCATTGGGCAGCACATGAGGCCCAAGGATTTTGATTACTATGTTTATAAAGTCAGCTCAAATTAGATTCAGCTGTTCCCATATCAGCACTATCTTTAGAGAAGCTCAGGAATGCAGTGCAGGGGATCTAGAAGGCAATTCTTGCATCCAGCGTGGTTCAGGCTCTGAAATGGCTTGAGGCCCTCAAAAGCTGATGGATCTATTCTCACAGCTTTTGCAATGCTTTCTCTTGTACTCTCTTTGGTGTTTGTTTTCTGTCTTGCAAATATGAAAAACAGGATAGAGGACTGATTCTATTTCTTTAAACATCAGTCTTGTATCCTGATTTTGATATTATAAAAACAAACAGGAACATCCTACCTGTCTTGTAAGTGTTGGCATGTGAAGTGTTACCATAGTTCTAGAAAAAAAAGAAACAATGAAAAAGAAAGTGGCATCAATCATCTTAATTTTGCAGCTCCAAGCATCCCTCTGCTAGGCATGATTCCAAAAATTCCTAACATTTCTTTCTGTTTCCTCTTTTTCACCTTGGCTGCATGTAGAATCAATTTCTTATGGCCTTAATGGCAAAGGAGGAATGCTTGATTTTTCCATCCAATGGTGTTTCTTTGGAACAGTTGCTGTCAGTTTTTGTCCCATTATGTTTGTTTTGTTCCTGTTGATTTAACTGTTTCTATCTTACTAGTTCTCCACAGTCCCCATGTAGTGTCTGTTTTCCCTTTGGGGTGCTGCACACAAGAGGTTGCCCTGAGCAAGGTGACATTCATGAGGCATCTGTCCCTTATTCAGGCTTTGTCTTCACTTACTTCCATCCACAGAGTAAAATCTCTGAGCTAGGTTTGGAGGGAGATGTGAGCCAGGCCCATCTTAGAGCAGGTTTGTTAGAGAAACTGGATTCATTTTGATAGTTGCTGCAACCTTTCCCTTTTGTAGCTACACCAGTTTTCCTGTATTTAGGATAGCTGCTTAGGAAAGGATCCTAGAGAGAATCTGAATGAGAGTTCACTACTGTTTTTCTTGCTTCTGCTTGGGAACACAGTGCTAGGACATTGCCACAGATGAGAGCAAACAAGATTGCAAATCCAGAAGTAATTCTACTTGTTGTAGCAGATGCAGACCCCTCAGACCCTCAGCTAGATCTCTTGGGCTGCTGAAAGAGCTTGCTGCTTCCTTCTAGGTGAATCTGACTTTGAATGTCTTTTGACCACCAGGTGTTAAAATTTAGTTGCATTTAGGGATGATGGAGAAGGGTAATGATGGGAGGGCATAAATTACACCTTTCAACACCAGCTAGTTCAAAGTATGATCCCATCTGACATGAGAAAATCTTGGAGTTGCACCACTATCCATTTACCTGACAGGAGCTCTTCCCCACTCTTGGACAAGTGATCAAAGAGAGGGCAAAATGCCAAACTTTCCAAAACAGAGGAAAGAAAACCCAAGAAATGCCATGTGAGTCTAAGAACAGGGAGGTTTATGAGATGGACATCTAGGAGGGCAAGTTCTTCAGAGCAGCCAGACTGATGTTTAGGTTCCCTAAGATAAAAGCTGTTTTTCCTAAGGTCTGTGGGTAAACACAATATGTTCCCTGTGCAAAAATGACCTTCTCTCAGGACCCCAGACCTCTCAGACTTTCATTAAAATACACTCAAGATGAAGTAAGGCTTGTGTACAGCTTGTACTCCCCATGAGCTGAAGAGAGAGACAATTAGCTGAAACCAAGCTTCCCAGGAAAGCACTTAGCACATGGTTCCAAAAATCTTGTGGCTGATACTGTGCTCAGGAAAACTGCAATGCATTTATTTTGTTCCCACCTTGTTCCCACGTAGAACCTGCAATGTATTTTCCCTCATTAGCTAGCTAATCTTTTGCAGATGGTTCAGGCATCAGAGTGCTAATTAACCTGTACTCTGTTGTAGAAGACAGAAATAATTATTATTTACTTAGTGTAGAAATCTTTCCGAAGCTACACTCACAGGTTGCTTTAAATGCAATCAGTTAGACTCTGACCACCATAATGGTAGGGTAAAAAAAATACTCAGTCATCTTCAATTCTACATCTTTGCCTTCTCCTTGGACTGGTAGCAAGTTTAAATGCATCTGAATTTTGCTTTTAGAAGGCTGAATTCTGCCTGAAAGAGGCTCCCAGTCCTTGTGAAGGCTTCAGTGCTTGAATGGGATCCCAACAGGCAGAGCCATCATGGGTCAGCATGACCCTCTTGCTCACAGCCAGGCTTTTTTAGAATTGCAACATAAGAATCTCCCTCTTGGTAAGGATTTCTTGGTGTGGTACAGAGTGCTCTGTAGACAGATTCTCTGAGCTGGGAGCTACCAGGTCCTTGGCCTTTTTCAAGACCTGTTTTATTGATAGTCAAGGTCAATAGACTGCATGGTTCAGCCTTCCATCTCTTCCATGCTTTTTAAAGCCTTCTCACATTTGT